>NC_090924.1:1134975897-1135278927 GCF_040938575.1 Ambystoma mexicanum
TGCATGTAATAAAATCCGACATAGAAGAACATATACAATCAATAACATCAATTTCACATTTGTGGATTGAGTATGGAAACTTTCAAACAATCAAAAAATAAGAATTAGTACATAAAGAAAAAAACATAAAGCAATTATCAATATTGACAGAAAACCAGTTATTTTGTCACTGGGGTACTGGGTTGAACCGAAACTAGAAATAGGTCCAACTGTCACTCTATTCCAGTTAATGCTAAGAGTGATCTTGCAAAAAATATAAGAAGTAAAGCAAGTAAACAGTATTCGTTAGCGATTAGAATAAATTACGCTACAGGGGGAATGAACAAACAACATGAGATGAGGGTGCTTCAAACAAGTAACACAGGCCCATCGGTGGACAATGCCACATAAGTAACAAGGTCCCGGTAAATCACAAATGTTCTGTAAAGGACCTCGTTTCCCCTCTGGTTGAAAGAAGCGTTTCGGCGGAACAGAATCAGTGAAAAGTACTCTTCATGTGGAAGGAATGTACTCCGCCTTCATCAGGGCGATAATTAGCAGGACCCTAAGGTAGGTGGTATAGATGGGAGCCGTTTGAGGCTTATTGATTGGGGTGTGTAGGGTGTACACGAATGGCTGAGGCGAGGAAGTGGGAAGAAACACTGGAGACTTGTGGTGATCCAGTTGTCATCATCCCTGGGCTGGCAAAACGTCTGGAGCCTGAAGGGTGTCTTCTTCATAAAAGAGTGGAGAGACAAGAAGAAGGGTGGCCAGTTCACATGGTGACTGGAGACATCTGGGTCCACACAGACCAGTTGTGGATGAGAACTCCGATTAGTTGGTTCTTGTCGTTGTGGGAACCTCAATGTGCGATGCTGTATTCATGAGGAGCGCGGCTCCCCGATCATAGCAAAAAGGAGGAGAGACCGCGGGGAAACTGCTGCGTGTCTTGCTCTCTACAGCCTGCCGTGTGAGTTCAGGCTGAAGACAAGGAAGAGCCGAAGGAGGACGGTTGTCCTGGCAACCACGTTGACATCCACAGCTCAGCCAGTTTTGTTAATAACATTATTTTAGGCTCTTCATCTTTCCAGATTTTGTATGCACACAAGACTACATTATGCCGAATGTCTGCTGGTGTTCAGTGAGATTTTTGAATATCTTGCAATGTTTAAAATAGGCATTTTTAGCTTGCATTTCAGAGGAACAAAGGTGATTTCAAAGTGCTTTTTGAGCTAACAGGCACTGCTGTTTTTCCTTTGGCACCACGTTTCACTCATGGCGCTTCTGGCCCACCACTCGCACACTGGTGGGTGGCAGGTTAGGCGACCATTTTGGTGTGCGCAAAACTGCGCGGTTTTCCTGGATTCTGGTGCAAATGTGGGCTTTTCAGCCATCTTGGATTTTCTAAGCCCACAGCACCAAATGTTGTAGCATAATGATTCAAACGTGGGTCAAGAGACCTGACAGGGAGGGTAAGGTTGGGACTACACTTTTGATAAGCATACCATTTGTTGAATGATGATGGTTCTGTTATTTCATGTTATTAAACCAATAAAGAAATTTAAAAAAAAAAATCCGGTGACGCCAACCCTCGACGGAGGCCCTCGAGGGACAATGGATCGACGTCATCCACGCAGGCCAAGCAGCACATCTGTGGTCATTACCTGTCATGGATGTGGAATACGTCGGAGGAACATCCCATCGAAAGAACGTTACCAGATAAGGTAAGTAACTTGTTCGTCTAGCTTCTCATGTAACAATTTTATGTTGCCCTTTCCTCGATGAATGGCTGGTGGCAGTGGTTTACTTTTCACTACCGTGGTGTGCATTTACTGCGGGCTGCATTCACAGCTGCAGTACAGCACCCAAGGGTACAGTTTTTGTCAAACTTTCCTGGTCTTCTTTTTTCGCCATTTCTTTGTGGAAAGGTCCTTCTTGAGATTTACTCTGCATGCCAAACCGAGTTTGGTCCCTTTGTTCGCTTTGCCTTTGGCGGGATTCACGAGTGAAGCCTGCCTCTGGCTCCAAAGTGTCAGGTGGGGACAGAAAGTGAGGGAGGTGCCCGAAGATCCCCTGTGCTTAGTCTCGTAGGAGACCCAAATGCACTCTGTGGTGATTGGCCAGCTGACTGTCCGGCAAGGACAGCCACCCTGCCGGGTGACTGACAGCTAGGCTGTAATGAATGGGAGAAACCTGCATAAAAAGAGAGGCTTTTTGGCTTAGAAGGCAGATTCGACCACTGGACGAAGGAATCCAAAGAAGAACTTGAAGAACAGAGAAGCCCCTGCAAGGACGACTTCTCCCTTTCAGTTGGAGGGACCAATCAACTCCGAAGTAAGCCACCTGGACATCCTCTCAGAACTGGTTGAGTTTCCACAGAGATGCTGCTGGAAACTGAATAGCCAGGGAGAGGAACACCAGATCATGTGCGTTGCTTTTATGCTGGCCAAGAGCTCCAGGAAGATACTCCGGACTCCTAGGAAGGACGACTGACCGAGCCTGAGCCCCCTCAACAGAGTGCGGTATCACAGATGCAAGGAAAGTCCATCTCGACAGTCAGAAACCACGGTGTTGCTATTTGCGGTAGTCGTGAGGAGCTAAAACACCGAAGTGCCACTTGTTTGAAGATTGCCGGTTGCGAGAAGTGACCATCCCATTGCAGTGTAGGTGTCCCCAGAAGTCCTCCCTCTTGTCCCCACGACTGAGGCCCAGGAACAGTGAGATCTGCAGAGTTACAAAACCCACACGATCGGGCGGGTATTAAACTACCCAATTTTGAAGTGTACTACCTTTCTGATGACACCACATCAGAGTCCAGACTATTGAGGATGGAATGTACACCATATTTCCTGAATGAATGGATGTGGGTAACAGAGCCACCGAAAAGTAGGAGAGCGGCATTACTGACCCTGGGAAAGAAGATCTGGCATAGAACCTGTGTAAAGTTGGGAAGCCGGACACCGTGCTCTCCGCAGGTCCCTCTGGTGACATTGCAGGGGATAGACGACCAACTGAGACGCGCCATAAAGGAACACTGGGAACCGGTAGGGGTGACAACAGTAGGGGATGTGTGGCAAGGAGGTGGCAGAATAGAGTTTGATAGCTTAAGAGAGGACAAAGGTCTACACAGCGGGCAGTATATCACGTATGTGAGGCTGATGGCAATGCTAAAAAAGACGTGGTCAGAAGTAGAACTGGCCCAGCAGCCAGACGAGGCCATAGAAATGTTCCAAGCAGTGTCAGACGGGGGTCACGAGATCTCCAGAATTTAGGAATTATTGATGTCTGAAGTGGGAAAAGAGGTGGTTCAGACGAGGCGAGACTGGGAAGAGGAAAGGGGAGACATAAGTGATGGTCTATGGGAAAGCATGCAAGGGTATCACAAAAAAGTTTCGAGGAATGCCCGACTACAACAGATTCAACTGTATATCACTCATAGAGCATATATGACCACCAAGAGAATTGCTAAGTTTGCAAATGCGGCTACACAGCGTTGCCCGAAATGTGGGGTGGAAAATGCCAGGATGGTACACATGTTTTGGGCTTGTCCCAAAATAGCAAGATATTGGAAGGAAATAGCAGACCGACTGGCTACCAAAGGGATTGAACTGGTGGTAGACTCCTTGTAGGCATGTATGGTGGGGGACTGCCCTAGACCACGCAAACTCGAGCATGTGTGCAAGCTCAAAGATCTGGCCTATATTTTAGCGAAACGAAGGATAGCCATGGGATGAAAAGCTCAGGCGAGACCCAATGTAGATACCTGGTGGAGGGACCTCCTGCAGTGTGCTGAGGCAGAAACAGTGGTCTGGAGGGAGGCATCATGTAGAGGGGTTGATGAGGATGTGGAAACATTGATGGCATGGCAGCATTTGATTGCATCACTGACGGGCCTGGGACCCGACGAATTGGACACGATAGCTCCCTGGATTATGGAGAAGAACAGACAGTTGTGGACTAGTGGACCGTGTTGGCCCCTTATAGAGACTTTAAAGGGGGGAGGGGAGAAAAGGTAGGGTGTTGGGGTTTGAGTAGTTTATGCACCATGTTAAGGTGCACTGTTTGTTTGTTATGAAACTAATAAAATGTTTACAAAAAAAAAAGAGCGGCACAGGAACAGAAGTCATCTGCTGCACTTTTCTTCAATCTAAAGGTACTGTAAAGTCTGAGAGAACTTAACTCTTGTTGTGCCACCTTGCCTGTCCTCGTTGGAGACTTGTCTTGGTTGCATCTGTAGAGTTGCCAACAGCTTCTTTACTTCACAAGCATAATCGGCTTGTGGCCCTACTTTGATTTTCTTCTTAAACTACAAAGACTTCTAAAAAATTTTGCAAGACTTTTACTTACCTGCAAGAAGTGCTTTAGTTCACCTTGACTTTTGCTAACTTAAACATTAGCTGGCCTGGCTCCCTGAATGACTCTTCTCTCATCTGCTTAAATTGTTGTGTCCTCCTTCCAGAAAGGGGTTAACTAACTTTGCATTGGGGGGGTTACCAAAAGTACTTGCCTGCTTCAGAGTATTTGTATGATCTCTACTTTTGCTGTAATAACCTTTTCCTTTGACCTACCCCAAAGAATATTCTAAATGCAACAGTGATATATTAATGTCCCCAGCACCCTAGCTATTGACGTCACCTGAGGGTGTAGGTTGTGTCTGTGGGCCATCCCAAAAGGGTACTTACTGATTTAGAAACTTGAAGTATATTTGTGTTGTGTTATATTGCTCCCTTCTGAAGAAGGCTTACTCTAACTGACTGATAAATTAGTAATTGTTTATTCAAGAAATCTTATGTGTAAGAGTTTTTTTGAATACTTGTCACTGTGAATCTCTGTAACTCCCTAGAGCTCACATTGACCCCTCTTGAGATAAGCCTGGCTGCTCAACACGCTACCAACCTGTGTAGGACAAACTTACACCAAAGGTTGGGTTCCTATTGCCAGGAGATCAGGGTTGTTGTAGTGCACCCAAAGGGCAGTGCATACAATCTTGCCTAACAGATAGAATAACATTTGGATCCCTAAACCTTAAGGACCTCAATTCACCCCACAAACGCTCAATGCTAGCACAACAATTCAAACTGTTGAAATTGGACTTACTGTTTGCCCAAGTAACTAAGTAGACCCAGGGGGAGGAGGGCAAGATAATGAGTAGAGGCATCAGAGATGCTATTTGGGCGTAGGGGACTGGAAAGAAAGGGGGAGTTGGTATCCTGTATAAGAAGTCTATTGGCTTCCAAATACAGCACGTTTACAGACATGAGCTGGGTAGATATTTGGCCCTCAAGGGCACGCTGCGGTCACATACTGTCACCTTTTGATCACCCTATGCCCTGAACCAAAACCAATTGCAATTTAGTGAGTCTTTGCTTTATTTCTTAGAGGGCAGGAGGGAGGGCACACTGGTCTGTGGAGGAGACCTCAATATGATAGCGGACCCCACCTGGGATTGGGAATCAATGAGATTGAACGACCAAATGCCACACAAGAAGATAGATTCCTAAGCCAGGTAGGGGAACACCATCTCATAGACTCCTGGAGGGCAACACACCCGGAATGTAGGGCCTTCATCTTTTACTCTCCCCCACATCAAACATATTCTCGTATTGACTACTTGCTGGTTGGGGCAGAAAGAGAACACCTTGTGCTTGACGCCTCCATAGAGATAGTGGCGTGGTCGGACCACGAACTCTGCACGTTAGACCTGGACCTAGGTCCACCGGATAGCACAGAGCAGAGATGGGTGTGCAATGACTCTTTGCAAACACCCAGTGTTCAAAGACACATTCAGAGAGGCGATCAAAAACCTTTTCGACTTGACTGACAATGATATTTCACAAAACACGATTTGGGAGGCGGCGAAGGCCACGCTAAGAGAGGTACTGATATCAGAGGGGGTGCACAGAAAGAGAATCCAATTGAAAAGGGAAATAGAATTGAAAACCGAGATTGTGCATCATGAGTGGAAACTCTGCTCTCTGACAGAGGGGGCACACCCAATTTTGGACCATGTAAAAATGCTTTGGGAGGAGTTGAAAGATATTTGGCAGAAAAGAGCTCTGACACAATTGAGACTATTGAAACAAAGATTTTACGAGAGAGGCGACAAAGCCCACACCATGCTGGCCAACTGCTTACGGAAACAAAGGGCAGATAGAGTGGTATATAAAATTAGAAGCGAGGCAAGGCCTAATCCTGACCAGCCCCAGGGATATAACAAATAGTTTCTTGAGATTTTACACTAGCTTATATACAGCCGAAAAACATAGCACAGAGTCAGAAATCGAAGAGTACCTATCGAGCTTGCCCCGGCCCCTGATAGCTCAGGTTCATTTAAATGTACTCAGTGCCCCAATATAGACTGAAGAGGTTAAATATGCCATCCCATTTCGAAGCGGGCTCGGCTTCCAGGCAGCCCGGACGTGTACACCCCAGCTTTCTACAAAGCAAACTCCAGTGCCCTCACCCCTTACTTAACTAAACCCTTGAACTCAATATTAGAGAGTGGTCAGGCCCCTCCTTCATTTGCTGAGTTGAGAATAGTTGTGATCCCCAAAGAGGGCAAAGACGCCTTAGAATGCACATCTTACGGCCCAATTTCTCTTAAACTTGGACGCCAAACTCTACGCCAGTCTCTTAGCCTCCCGACTGACTCAGGTTCATCCCCAGCAGGTCCACACAGACCATTTGGCTACATAAAAGGAAGGCAAGGGGTGGATAAGGTACGGAAAACCCTGGAACTCATGGTTCACCCCGACAAGGAAGAAGAATGCCCCACTTTGAGGTCTGTCGATGCCGAAAAGGCATTCGACCGCTTTGAGTTGCCTTTTTTCAACGCAGTAATGAGATGGGCAGGTCTGGGTGAGGTATGGGCTCAGGGTGCAAGTACATTATACCGCAATGCATCAGCAAAAGTCCTCGTTAATGGCATCCCCTCTGACTCCTTTGCTTTAACGCAAGGCACGTGACATTGCTGGCCCCTCTCCTCATTACTGTATGCCCTGGTAATGGAGCCCTTTGCACAGAAAGTGTGGTCAAACTCCCGGTATGGTAAGGGGAGGGAAAGAATATAAATTGAAAATGTTGCAGACGAAATCCTGACATACCTTACACACCCGTTGGAATCCGTCCCTGCCCTATTTAGAACCATGCAGGAGTACGGAAGACTATCAGAATTCCGAGTCAATTTAAAGAAAACAATTGCGTTACCCCTTCACCTGACCACCACCCTTCCATCTCAGCTCACAGTGAGGTGGGGCTTCCAAGTGCACACACACAGGTGATTAGATACCTGGGGGTGAACATTACATCGACTCTAAGCAACCTGTTCCAAGCGGACTTTGGGCCCCTGTGGAACACTGTTAAGTCCGATCTGAACAGATGGTCCAAACGATCACTATCTTGGGCAGCAAGGTTTACATCCATCAAAATGAACATTCTCCCCAAATTCCTCTTCCAGTCCCTGCCAGTAGTCGTCCCTGAATTTCTTTTGGTAGAAATCAAGCAAACATTCTTAGTCTTTCTATGGGCAGACTCTAATCCCAGAATTCCATACAGGACTCTAATCCTACCAAAAGATGAGGGAGGCGCATGGTTTTCCGACTTCTCAGAATATTATAGAACTGCCCAACTTGGGATTCTCACTGACCACCTCTGGGAAAACTCAGAAAAACAGTGGGTTACCCCAGTGGGTTACCCTGGAGAACACTCTCTTCGCTCCGGTAACATTGGGCAAGTGGTTGTGGGTTCCACGCGCCTCCATGCCCCGCAAGGTTTGGGAAAACCCAGTCCTGACCGTGCTATGGACTATGTGGGGCCCTCGCGATACATGAAGGGAATAACAATGTGGCCCTCCCCCCTCAGCTGTATTTGGTCCCCCCAATACGCGATTACCTTAGTGCAGTCCCCTGTTTCCAACTGTTATATGAAGAAGGTTTAGTTAGAGCCGGGAAAATGTGGAAGAAGGGTCCTCTCGAAAGAGGAACTAGAACAAGCACTGCATGGCATCTCAATCCCCCCTTCATTTATTTACAACTAAAGAGTACCTTCCATGACCCTCGATGGGGCGATTCCTTGCGTCGCCCCCTTACTGCATTTGAACAAATCTTAGCAAAGAACCGAGGCTTGAGGGGATTGATCGCTGACCTATATAATGCACTCCACACTATGGGCCACCTGACACGTCCAAACCAAATGGGACACGGACCTTGCACTTCACGACTCTCCAAATGTATGGCAGGCGATTCACAGAGGAGTGTGGCTTCATCTATTTCCATGCAATACAAAATGCACAATGTCAAATTGTTGTTAATATGGCACTAGACACCTTTCCATAATGTACCCGTATTGTTGGAGGGGATGTGGGAAAGTGTGCGATTACTGGCACCAATGGTAGAACTGTGTGCATGTCAAGACGTATTGGAGCGAAGTCTTTGGGTGGATTTGAGCAGTAGACGGGATTTCCAGGATGCTTTCCCCATTATTGGTACTGTTTAGCATTGAATCAGATGGGGATGACTCATACACATTGCTAACACACATGCCTCACAACCTTTTCTTGCCAGCTACGGTATCTCTGACGAACAGGTGGAAGTGTGCGGCCTTGCCCTCAAAAAGGGGAATGGATTACTCAAGCACACACCATTTATCAGATGGAGAGTCTTACCGCTGCCCTTCAAGATTCACGAAAGCACATTGACCTGATATGGTTCCCTTTCATAGAACATTATGCAACTTACTGAGAATCCTTGCTGGACACACTTTAGTAAGTAACAGTTCAGAGTTCAGAACCGGCTGCATTGAGTTCGTGCCACGTCTTTACGCAAATCACTCTCCTCTTTGAACTGGGGGCCATGAGAATGTGTCTGGTCCGGGAGTAGGTTATATTGGCGCGTGGCGGATACGTGGGATATGTAAGTGTTAAAAGTGGACTATTTCAATCAACGCTACATTCTATATTCTTCCTCAAGATCAGTTGGAGGCAGGAGAGGGGACAGGACGGGAGGGGAGAGGGTGGGGGAAGGGGAATGGTAGGGGAAAGTTAAATAAAAACACTTTTTTACTCGCTGACGCATCCATTGTTTGACATACCATGTTACTATTGTAATGCATCCAAAACGTGTTTTTGATCCTTGTCACATTTGATGTAAAACCAATAAAAAACCATCCGAGAGGATGTCCAGACGAGTTGACTTTGGGGTTGATTGGTCCCACCAACCCAAGGAGAGAAGTGGTCCTTGCAGGGCTTCTCTAGTCGAGGCGAATTCGGAGCTTCAGCACAAAAACAGGGCTTCATCTGGCAAACCGACGGTCCATGAGTTGCAGCAGGCGTCTCTTCCAAGTTTTTCTTCGGATTTCCTCCGTCCAGTGCTGGACTCTGCCGTCCAAGCAAAAACCCTCACCTTTTTATGCAGGTTCATCCCATTCATTCGCAGCCAAGCTGTCAATCACACAGCGGATGGCTGTCCTCCAAGGACAACCCTCCAGCCATTCACCCTTGGGTGCATTCTTGTAACCAAGGAGACTAAGCACTGGGAGTTCCGGGCACCTCCCTCACTTCGTGCCCTTGCCAGACACTCTGGAGCCAGAGGCGGGCTTCACTCGTAAATCCTGCCAAAGACAAAATGAACAAAGAGACCAAACCTTGGTTGGCGCGCAGAGTAAATATCAAGAAGGACCTTTCCAAAAGAAATGGCAAAAAAAATGACCGGGGCCATTTTGACAAAATGGGCACCCATCGGTGCCTTACTGCAGCTGCGATTGCAGCCCGCGGTAAAAACACACAATGGTAGTAAAAGGTAAACCACTGCCACCAGCCATTAATTGTATAAAGGTTAACATAAAAATGTTACATGAGAAACTAGACAAAGGGGATACTGGGTAACCCCTTCCGCACTCTAGTGCAAGATAGTGTGTGCTGGGTCGAGAAAGTTACAAAATGCAAGTAAAGTCAATTTCACTTCACTGTTCTTGAAACAGTAGTTTCACCATGAGAAGGTATTTAAACCTTGGGGAAATCTAAGAGACTTCCGTGTGTCACTGAACTGAAGGTGCTTTGTGTCACAATGTAAAGATGATGCCTATGGAGTTTGTCAGACTCCAAAGTCAAAAGAAACAGAGTTCAAATCACAGAAAAATACATGGGAGAGTGGGAAAAAGGTCTCACTCTCTCCAGGTTAGAAATGAAGTCCAGCAAAAAGAGCTGGCTGTCTCTAAGGTAAAGGGAATTAGCACATTTCTGAGAATTTTCCCTTACAGTTAAACGTGTTAGGTGGGGAACTAATGCCCCAGCATAGGTTTTATAGAAGGATGTTGTGAATCCGTCGCGCCCAGTGCTTTGTTTAGGGGGAGGCCTACTATGATCTTCTATTACGCTCACCTGGTATCCACGGGGACGCCACCCAGCCCTGGTTGGATGATTTGCACTTTCAAACCCTCTCCCGGTCCCTTGATAAGGCCTCTTTATATTGTGAATGGTGGATTCTCGGTCCTGCTCCTTGTGGCAGGGGCGCGTAGATGTGGGGGGCGAGCAGCGACCAAGTTACTAAGTTACTTCACTGGTGCAAGCCCCCCCTGTGGGAATCGAGGCCTGCTGCGACTCCTTAGGTTTGCTGCTTTTCAGTCCTTATAATGCTGTTCTTATGTTCCTCTTAGTTCGAATAATAATGTCTTGCTTCTTTCCTTTTAGGTATGGAAAGGTATTTTGGTGTTGTCATGCAGTTTGAAGATGAGCATGGGCCGGGAGGCGAAATCACGGTGTGCGTGCGATGCTGTCCGGTGAGTAATACGCTATGCGCGGCGCTGTTTCACCTTTTATATTGCTAACCTGTGTCTTTTCTCTCCTTGCAGGTTGCGATGTTCCTCGCCGAGCGCCGTAATGTTCCAGCAATGATACTGACCAGATGATGACTACTCAGGTAAGAATTGTGTGGCTTTCTTCATTCGGGAGGAAACGTGAGTAAACGCTTACCAATGCTGTCTTTCTTTCTCCTCTTTCCAGGTTCTGGTATTCCAGGATGCATGCAGTGCCGGATGATGGAGTTCGTACCTTCAGGTGAGTGGAACTGAAGTCGGCGATGGATTGAAGACAGGATACTGTTCCAGGTAAGTTCCGTAGTGTTCTTCTCTCTCTGCAGGTCCTTGGTTTCAGGTAAAATGGCATCAAAGAACTGGACATGGTGAGCGTTATGCTGCCCACAGCAGAATAACGCAAAGCATGTTCTGCTGTTTGGGTGTGGTTTAAATAGTCTCAGGTAAAATAGTCCCAGGCCTGCCACACCCAAAGTAGTCCAGGTAAAGTAGTCCCAGGCCTGCCACCCAAAAGACTAGACGGCATAGCTCAGTTCCTTGTAACTGAGCTATGTGGGTGCCTCCATGTTGGCTGAACCCCCCACACCCCAAGTTAAATAGTCTGAAGTAAATAGTTCCATTCTAATGTTGGTCTTCATGATGGTTGAGCGCCTGGCGCCAAAGGCCCCAGGACTGACTCCAAGAGAGTCTTGGATGAGGTTTTATGGCCTTTGACCTGGCTCTAACTGTAAGGCTGACTTGCCAGTGAGGGCCAGGGGCAAGGGTCATGACACCTTCCGAACCTCTTCTATTGTAATTTCCTGGACTCCTAATGTCTCCTGCTCAGCCCCTCCCACTCTGGGAAAGTGAATTCCCTCTAGTAAGTCTATTTGTTGTTTGGCCAAGGGGTCTTGGGATGAATATAGGTCCACATAATAGTCCGCAAAGCAATCTTGGATTTCTTCTGTACTGGTGTTTCCGACCCTCAGGTAGTCTGTTATTACCCCAATAGTACTACTGCTCGCGGCCCTCCTTAATATTCGTGCCATAAGCGCCTCCGCCTTATTGGCCTACACGTAAAACTTCTGCCTGAAGTATAATGGCAAACCTTCCGTTCTTTGTCCTGAGGACACCCAGTAGTCCCACCACTTGTCTAAATGCCCTCATTCAATTCTTCTATGGAAGCCTCCTCCATCGGTCTCCTATTTTCCTCGACTTCCCCCTCCTGTTGGGCCTCCAGGGTCCTCAATTGCCTCTCCCTTTGGCCTTTGCAGCTATACATATCTAATGAGCCCAAAGAAAGCCTTAATCTTTCTCTCCGGTTCCTCCCTGACAGTTGGATCTCGCGGCAGCTCCCCCAGGAACCTCCACCTCCAGTCCCCCATCCTTTTCCCCAGTAGGCGCATCTACATTGACACTACCTCATGATCCGCTATTCCCAGGGGTCCTACCTCGACCCCCTCCACTGCCCTCATCAGCTTGGCAGAGACACCCATATATAATCGATACAGGATTGTGTCCCATGAACACTGGGCAGGAATGTATATCCCTCTTTGTTCCCCTTCACCCATCTCCAGACATCACGTAGTCCCAAGGTCTCAAACCTCTCTTGTAGGGCGACCGATGCCACTGCCCCCATACAGCCCGCCCAAGGATCTATCCCGAGCCCTATCCCAGGCCAGGTTGAGGTCTCCCAGTAGTATTATATGTCCCTTCGCAAAACCTTCCAGTATGTTTAGGAGTTCCCTCAGGAACGACTCCTGCACCGAATTAGGCCTGTAGACCAAGGCCATTTTATGACATTCGCATAAGGTCCCCCATTATTGAAACATATCTACCTCCTTGGTCCACCTTAGTTTCTGTCACCTTAAAATCCACTCCATTCCGGATGGCCAGGGCGACTCCTGATGTCTTATTAGGTCCTGAAGCCCGAAAAATGTGGGAGAACCCCAGCTATCTGTCTCGTCTGGTCCTTTTTCAGGAGGTGAGTCTCCTGAATCGCCAAGACGTCCGGCTCGGAGGATCTAACAAATTGCTCCAATTCTTTCCTCTTAAGTCGGTTATTCAACACCCTTACATTGTGTCGACTACTTGAATGGGAACTATTCTCATGCTCTGCCTTATCCCGTCCCTCCTCCCTCCCTGACCCTTGGTGTCTCCATCCCTTTCCCCTTCCATACAACCTTTCCCTTGTGTCTCAAACCCCAAATCCTGTGAACCCATCCATCCCTCCATCCATCCCTCCATCCCTCCATCCCTTTCCCTTATTCTAACCCTCATCCCAGGCCCCAACCTCAGAAGGCCCTCCACCCTCCTCCTCCTCTGCCCTGTCGAGCTCTCAACACCCCGGGCCACCCCACCCTTACTGAAGCCTAGATGGTTTGTCCCCCTGCACTCCCTCCACCCAAGATCATTCCTTAGCTTCCACCCCCCTTGCATTTCCATATGTTCCACTTCCGATGGTCAGGCTCCTTATCCATGTATCGGTCCACCGCCCTTAGTCTCTCCTCCCGCTTTTGCTTGTTGACCTCGCAGTGTGGCCCTCCTCCTGTGCGTCTCTCCTTGCGTTGACCACTCCCATAGCCTGGGCCTTGGATGGTTCTCGTTTTGGGAGGGGCCCTTTCCCTGCCGGTCCTCAGTCACATCCAGCTGCAGAAGGTCAACCCCCTCCTGTGGTGAAGTGTTCTGCTTCTGGGCCCGTTCCCATTCAAACAGCAAGCCAAAAGGGAAGGTCCATCTGTATTGAATTCCACGCCGGGCCAGGTCCCTGACCACAGCCCATCTGCCGTCTCTTGAGTAGGTTACTGGTGATCTGAGAGCCGTTATACATCACTGGCTCTTTTGCCCTGGCAGCGCGTAGTATCTCTTCCTTTTGTTCACATCTTATGAATGCCGCCAGGACGTCTCTCGCTCTTTCATTAGGGCCTTTAGCCGGTCTGCCTGTTCTGTGGATCCGATCAAGTTCTATTCCTTCTGGCTCTGCCCCTTCTAACAGACCTGCAAATATGTTCTGCGCTACTCCCTTCAAATCTGTGTCCACCCACAGTTTCCGGCAGGTCTTTAATCCATATATTGACCCTCCTTGATCTATTCTAGTTGTCTTCCATTTGTATTTCTAAATTCTGGATAGCTACACTGAGACGTTCTATGGCCTCTGAGTTTGCTGTGGTGTCTCTATCCACCTCCTAATGGTCCCTTTCTAGGAAATCGGTCTCTCCCCCAGCTAGCCCTCCGAAGTGGAACTGAGCTCCCGGTCCCCAACTGGATCTCGGAAGTTTCCCCACACTAGGCTTAGATGCACAGAGTATAGCTTGCCAAAGTCTCGCATCGCTGTCACTCTGTGTCCAGGGGGTGGGGGGTTTGAGCTCTGCCTGGACCCCTCCTTCTTGCCCCGGGTTGTATCCTCCTTACCTTTTGTTGTTTGTGGGGAGGGGGGCTCCTCCTTTCCCTCAATGGGCCTCAACGTCTCTTTTCTCCCTCTGGATGTGCACCGCAGAGGAACCGCTTGTTTTTCTGTTCAGGGCTGCACTACTTATTTTTCCTCCTCTGCTCCAGTGACAGGATGGGCTTTGGTCCCCCCTGCGGCTGCCTCCAGGCTGGGCCTGCGATGCCACAGGGCGCCACCGGGACACAAGACAACTGCGTCCCTCAGGCATCGGCTACAAATCCATTTGCCCAGTCCATATTCCTCGCCAGGGATCCACTCCGCTCTGCTGGCTTCCCTGCTCGTTCCTCCGAGCCTGCAGGTCAGTAGTAGTGAGCACTTAAAGGCCCCCAGGTAGTGGCACCTAACAGGGTGCCAGTCACTGCACAATCGTGTCGGCCCGTTTACTCTTCAAGGCGGACGCCCCTCTGTGCTCTCCCCTCGGTACGCCTTCCAAGGTTGCTGTCCTGTGTTGCCAGGAACCTCCAGGCCACCCATGATGCTGCGTCGCTGACACTGGGCCCTGTGCAAGTGGGCCAAAATGCTGCTTCTAAGTGGGAACCGCCCCACTCTGCGGCTTCCCCTCGGCTTGTCTTCTCCGCTTGCGGAAGAACCTGCGTCTCCGATCTTCTCGATTCCTTTAAAGACTCCCGGGGGACTCCTCTTCCTCCTGCTCCTGCCAGCTGTGCTTCACAGCTCTCCAGGGGTGGTGGATTTGCTATTCACTGTTTGGCGGGGTCTGGAGCGCCTGCCTCTACATCTGTCCGATGTCGGTGGACATCTTGGAATCGGGCGTGGGATTTGAATTTATTGTTGAAATTTCTCGTGGGTGCTACATTTGAGCCCCTACATTCATGTTCTCTTAAATTGCTCACCCTTAAAGTGAGACAGGTGAGTGCCAGGTGTTGTCTGTTATTCCTACTTGGTTTTTCGTCGAAGAGAAGGTGACATTGAGAGTGGGACACTCGTTCCTTCAGAAGGTCTCTGTTTTTCAGCTCAAAAGATCCCGCCCCATCCAAGAATGAGAAGCAATTCCCTCAGCTGGCCCCGATGCAGTCTCTCTACTATGTCTCTCTGATGAGGAACCATCAGGAAAGATGACCATCCATTTGTTAGCTTTGTTGGTATCCATGCTGGCAGGGCTGTGACCAAAGGTGGGTTATTCTCAGAATGCTGTGATCTAGCTGTGAATGTTGTGCTCGACGGTATCGGGGCTCATTCTACCAGAGGTCTGGCTGCCACCTTTGCCCTGCAGGGGGTTGGGCCCTATCTTGAATATTTGCCAAGCTGCTATGTGGATTCTTCACTTGTTTGGCAAACATTGCTTTATTACCTTTAAGTGCAGGACGCCAGCTTCGATTGGGCAGTCTTCCAGAGTTTTCTGGTTTAGGTAGGGTCCTTTTGCTTTCCTTCCTTCAGATCCACGTACTGCTATGGGAATCCATCAGAGATGAGGAACCTGTGGGAGGAAGGAATCCATTAGAAGAACAAATTACTTACCTCAAAGTAATGTTCTTTCTGATGTTCCTCTCACAGATTGCTCATTGCCCTCCCAGTCTGCCCCACTTGGTGGATGGCTTTTATACCCCTCCTGGCCCTACTCACTCTGTTTTCTGCTGCCTCACCATTCACCTGGGGCGTGTCTGGTTTTGGGTATCCCAACTCAGGTTGGGAAGAAAAGTCCTAGTCCATTCAATTTCTGTTCACAATTCCATTCTCCTGCTTCCGTTCTGGGTTTTCTTGGTTGTACCTAGATGCATTCTGGGGATTGAATGTCCTGTAGAAGACCAAAGAACTCTGGCCAGAAAAAGTGCTGGGAGTTTTGACGGAAGGTGGTACCAACATTAACATTCCAAGCTTGTAAATGTTTAGGTCCTATGGTTTCACCACACCCCACTTCTGGAGTAGGAGCAGCTCTGGCATACTCCCGAGTATACCTCCCTTCTCAGGTCAGGAGGTGTCCCTATTCCCCCCGCCCCCTCTTCGCGCCACCCCCACCGCCGTCTGGGCCATGGCCCTAACCCTGTCACATTCCACAGCAGTACTTGCTGGAATATCCTCTTTATCACTGCTTGAGCTTCTGCTGCATCACAAGACCTGCCTCTACATCATTGGCACTGCAGAATGTAAGCTGTCAAAAAAACAAAGTATGCAAACCACTTGGTTTCAAGCACCTGGATTCCATTTTAAAAGGTACCAGAGTGATGTCCTCTCTTTAATCTTGGGCCTTATTGGTAGCGTAGGGCCTTATACATTAGAAAACACTGTATCAGGACCAGTATCGTGTTTAGCCAATGAGAAACCGTTTTGTCTCCCAGTTATTCCCATGAGAGCATGGAACCATTTAAGCCTATACAAGTCTGCAGGTACCTCTGTCGTCTGAATTGTCAATCTTTGTCTTCAAAGGTCCCAGTTAACCTTTTTACTTTTTTTGTTTCGACCCTCAAAGGGTAGAGTCAAACCATGAAAGGCACTCCGACTTTAACTGCTTTTTTTACCCATTGCTTTCGCCAAGTCATTTACTTTATTTTATGAACTATAAAGCTTCTTTTCACAATAGCCACTGGCTTGGATATCCCTTTATTGAAAGTGATTCTTTTTTATCCTTTAGATTTCTTTACCTTGCGCCCCTCCTAAAAGTTGACCTTGACTGCTCACTCACTACCACCAGGTGAAACTTAAGGAACACATTTTTTAATTTGACAAAGGTACGTTACCCCCAAACAGAAGGCTGCTATGATGGGTTTTCCGCCATGACATAGGGAGTTGCAAGAGAAGAATTCTTCAGTATTTTTCTAATGGTTATGCTCTTTGCACCAATTGTGTCTGAATGGGATTTTAAACATGAACAGTCTGTTCTGTATGTTTTCAGATGGCTATGCGGCTTCAAGGCTGACTTTGTCACAGATCGTTGATGCCCTTTTTGCATTGAAAGTGATCTCATCCATCTCAGTGCAGCTTGTCTTTGGAAACCTTTCCTGTCGCCAATGGACACAGTGCAGCTCTGTCTGCTCCACCCAATGCCTCTACGCACCCCACATTACAGGGTCGGTGTATATATAGGCTCCACACCCCGTGACCCGAGTTCCTTTTTACCATTGTGAGCTACATTGACGCTCTCAGCACAAATCCCATCTATAACCAAGCTGCGCTTCTGCAGTCAACAGCAAAATGGCTGTGCTGGCTCCTTTGAGCACCATTGCATCAAAACTGTGTTTTGCAGCCACAAAAGGATGGCTGCATCATCTTTCCAAACACCTATTGGGCGAGTTGGAGCAGGGAGCACACCGAGAAAGGTGCCAGGATGTGTTATTGTGTGCACCAAAAGAAGCGAATTGAAGAAAAAAAAACTGTGCTGCTCTGCTGTTTGCGAAAAGTTCCCATTGAAAAGGGAATATTTTACACTATAAAGGATGCTGCCCTGACGCTATTTTAATCTATTCCACATCGCATTGCTTTTATCAATAAGGCCCTGCCTTGCCCATCCATATTCACATTCTGCTTCAGCAGAAGAGAGCATTATCCCTGAATGACAGGCTAATATCAAGCCAAATCTGGGATATCCAAAGAAACTTCACTTTCAGCCGTGTGAGAAAAGCTTTTGTGTTACAAAATGTCAAAAATCAAGGCTTTAAAGAAATCCTAGCTCTATGGGCATATGTCAATTTCAATGAACCTGTGGTTTGAACAAACTGCTGGATAAAAGATACTGAATAGGGCTGCAAAACAATATTGGGGAGCCAGATGGAAGAGAAAAAACAATTTTAAAAGAGAAATCCTAGCAGCTTTCACCATGTGTCAAAATGGGCTTTTGCAAACCAAAAGAAAATGCCTGTTTTATAAGTACAATGTTGAATAAAAACTTGTCCCTGCCTAGCAATGTAAAGGGGGTTCTGCTGGGGAACATATATGGGATGTTTTATTCAACAGGGTTGTTTCTGATTTAGAACAAAATGAAAGCAAATAAAATAATTAAAATGCATTGGCTGGATTTTGCAAGCTCCAGAACAGGTCTTTCTGCTGGCTAAACTGAGGCCTCCCCCCAAAAGGAGCCACCATAAACTTCTCGGTACACATAAGTGATAATTGCTAGCTTGGAAAACTTTGAATATGACCAGAAGGCCGTATATCGCATACTAATCAGACTTGTGTCTGTGCTTCAGGCTGAGACAATAGAATCTGGGACGCTGTCATGATGCCTACTCCCGGGAAGACAGTTCAGGCCCAGCGTCCCCGAAAGCAGACATCATGTCCCCAGGGAGGGACCCAGCAACCCCTTATAGGGGCTATTTGGACATTGTCCTGGCGCCTTTGGCGCCAGGCTCATAGAAGGCATCAGTCCTGGCACCATAGGCGCCAGGCTCATTATGGGAGTGCTTGGATGGACTTACCTGATGCAGACCATGCTGCCCGATCCAGACCTCCTTGAGGTCTGAAAGGGACTATTTTACCTATGGGACTATTTTACCACTCGGGCGTGGCTGAGGAAGAATACTTACCTGGAACTACTTTGGGGACTATTTAAACCACGCCCAGACAGCAGCTCACGCTTTGCGTTGTTCTGCATCTAGCAGCTGGACGCTCGCCGTGTCTGCTCCTGCATCCTGGCTCCAGCCACGCCCGCCTGCAACCTGGAACACCTGAAAAGGAAGGAAAGGAGAGAAAGGTGAATAATTGAACTTTACCTACCTCCATCCGGAGTCCGGAACCATCACTTCGACGATCCTGAGAAAAGACATTATTTTTAGAAGCGCATCGCATCGCTCGCTGCAGCGCTGCGTTCCACTCACCTTCACGAGGCGCCCTCGGGCTCTTCAGCGACCATTAGCACCATCCGTTGCCTTTCAGCGCCAAAGGAGAAAAAGAGACAAAACAAAGGTGAGCGAAGGAACAGATTGAGGAAGGCCGGATTCTTCCACCTTAAGACTTACCTGATTATTGTTGGGACAATCTTTCCTCACCTCGGGTCGGCGCCGCTTCTTTGGCACTTCAGTACCCCGGCCCCTAAGGGGAAAAAGACACACGCATTAGTGGGTGAAAGCAAGATCACTAAGGGAACCATCCATCAAAAAGACTCACCAGAGTTTACCTTCGGCGAATCCATTCCTCTACGCGGATTCTTCATCCTGCATCTGAAATAGAGAAAAGGACAACGGACAATTAAGGCTTGAACTTTTGCAACTGCATACTTACCGCCTCATATCGGAAAAGTCAAGCGGAGTTGAATACTCACCAAACCCGAGATCCAGTGAAGTAACTGGAAATCAACGCGCCCCTGCATCGGAAGCAGGAAGGAGAGCTCGTCCTTTCAGACTCTAAGGTGAGACTCTACGGGGAATCGCGGAGGGGGTTAGAGGAGTGTGAGAGGGAGAAGGGGGGGAATCCGACACATTATCCAGCAGACAGTTAATCCCCTTTTCCATCTACAGAAGGATTCTTCTACGGGCCAGACAGGCGAGGTTTGGGGGTCCGGTCCAGTCCGTCTTCCGAGTCCTGCGCATCACCTTAGAAGAGGTCATAGCAGTCCAGAACAGGTCGGCGCCTCTGTGGGAATCAGGTGAGCGTTACAGAAGCCTACCTTTGAAGTGGGGAAGTGGCCACAAACATTCAATGAAACTGGGAAACCCCCATGGCTACCCTGAGCTGAAATGACAGTTGGTGGTAGCTGAGAAAAAAAATGGACCAAGTGAAGGACAAAGGCCAGCCGCATTTGTTTCAAAAGACTATTTTATTAATAAACTTTTAAGACTTGTATCTTTGCAGCAGGACTTCGCAGCAATGTAAAAAGTTATCAGTGTAAATGTAATTTTGTGGTTTTTAATTTAAGGCTTGGCCTTCACTGCCATATGCGGAACAGACATGGCAGAGAAGTGGATATTCTAAGGAAAGTACATGATGCCACTTTGAAATTCAATACTGGTATGTCTGATAATCTATACACATGTATAAAGTTATAGAATTTTAGGCCGAATATTTCTTACTGAAAACAACAGAAAATTGTTAAATGGACGAACAAAGTCTTAAAAACTGTAGAGTTGGACTGGCATGCTCTGCATAAAATATGTAATCTGCCCATGTGATTTGTTAAAGTGCCACGACTGTGCAAATGTGTACATTTTGTCAAGATAGATTTTTGGCAAAAAGGTCTGTGGGAAGGCTTTGCCCATCATAAAGTCCAACTCCATAAACTGAGTCACCTCCTAGAGGAGGCAACCAACATTGGGAATCCTATCCGGGTCTTGGGGGTAGGCCTAGCTCAGTTCTGCCCACCGATAATTCTATGATGTCACACGGCCTTATAAATAAGGGTGGCTGACAGAACTCTAGACACACACTCTCTCCTGAATTTCCAGCGCCTGCGTTCCTGATATTCTACATTCATCTTGTCAGATTCCAGATTCCACTACAAGGCCAAAGCATAGCTGACCCTATCCTTGATACAGAAAATCCCACTAAAAACCCCACTAACCAAGGGGAAAAGCTGTGGTACCCTTGTGGGGAGCATCCTGTGACCAGACCAGCTGTTTGCCCACTAGCTGCCATCCAGCTGTACTGCCATCCAGCGACCAGACAGGGCCAACTGTTCTGCTAGGAGAGTCCACCGCTACCTGGTGACTTGAGCTGTGCAGTGACCAGAACACGGTTGACTGTCCTAATATCCCAAACTCATGTGTGGACTGTGAGTATTTCCCCATCCCATAAACACATAGCCTACCTCATCCTGATTCTTTGGTCTTTGTTCCACTCTCTAAGCAACCCTATCCATGCCTTGGTAATTTGTCCTACTGTCAGAATTCTCTGTGCATCTTGTCCACGATTCCTAGTGTTAGCGCCATTCTTTCGTTCACCCCATCTTGTAACTCATTAGCAATATTTTGATTAAATTAATTAATTTTCCCTAAAGAACAGATGTACACTGCGTGAAGGGTTCCAACTGCAGCGTAACTTTTATATTCACGGGTGGCATTACTCTCTTCTCAGCCATTAAAACTAGTGTAAGCAAAATCTCTTTTCCTTTCCAAACAGATTTCTCTCTTTAACGGCTTCATTTTACCAAAATAGAACCTCATTTCATCTTGCAATTCTTCAACTATAGCCATCCTTTCACTTCTATATTGTCCTTGTGTTGTGCATCTATTCCCCAGCCCAAAAACCGCATTCCGATTTGAAGTATTTCACCTGTTTTTCTTAAAAACCGTTTGTGGCATTTAAAACTGCTTCTGTGTAAAATGCAACTTTCCAACGTGTGATTCCGCCTGCATCGTGTTCCTACTTTCAACATTCTTTTGAATTGTATGCCTTTAGTTAATAACTTGCCTTGTGATTGCTAGATTTTATACATTCCTGCTATTGTGAGAAATCATATTTTTTCATAGATTTAACCACACATTAATTATATATTTGTCAATTTTGAGTATCATTTTATGCCATTGCAAAGGGCTTTAAAATCCGTTTTTGCCTCTTATACTGTGAGGGAAGGTCGGATTTTGATTGGTTACTGCACAATATTCCTGACTCCCTGCCGCTTCTTTCTCTCCATTCCAAATTTGATTCATAGGGGTTTGGGAGAGCATAGCAGGGGGAAACCGTAACTTGGGTGCAATCTACCCAAGTAGAAAAAGTGCTCCTATTCATTTGTGCTTTGGTTATGCTTTGTAAAAAGTGTATTGCTTCAGTTTCCATTGTAATTATCACCCCACTGGTGATTGCTGCCCGATGTTAAAAATGTGTATGATTTCCTTTGAATTTTTAAATAAATATGTAACTTCACCAACCGGCCTGGTTCATGGTCCATTGTGACCCAGGGTATTTGAAAAAGGGGGTGTGAGACGGGTTGTGTACCATCTCAAATTGAATTCATAGAATACAAGGTGGAAGCATTCCAATTGTGCGCTACATCCTACGCTAAGACCAAGGTGTGTCGCCCGATGGAATTGCTTTTTTAAAAAAAATAGTTTTTATTGATTTTTACAACAAACAAAGCATAACTTTCACTCCCGACATTTTCAGTTACAGGTATCGTAGCATACAATACATGTTTTCTCATTTGTCTTCCACCCCCCCTTCCCCTGAAACTCGAGCTCTCCCCCCTTATGCCTCTGGCTCACATTGTTCTGGGTAATTCTCTTCCTCATTCTCGGGCGTGTCGTCATCACTGGGGTAACCTTGGGTGGGCCCATACAACGAGGCTATCATTTGTCTCCATTCTGTCAGTGGTCCCACATCTTCCCCTTCCCCTCTGTTAGCCGCCTCATACCATGCCACTGTCTCGGCGTCTGCCCATTTTAGGAGGTCCTTCCCCCAAATCTCTAGTCTGGGTCTATGGGCGGCTTTCCAGCTCATGGCAATTCTCCTTTTGGCCAGGATGTATGCTAGGTCCTTGAGTTTACATACGTGTCTCAAGTTACGTGGCCTGGTAAATCCCCCTAGCAAGCATGCCCATATGGATTCCACGTCTAGTTTAATTCCCTTTTCAGATAGCTTGTGCTTAATTTCCCCACCTCCGGGCAAGCCCAGAACATGTGGATCATCTCTACTCCTACCTCTCCACATTTGGGGCATTTTTGTGCTTCTGCGTTTCTGAATTTTGCAATCATTTGGGGGGTCATGTATGCTCTATGGATAACGTATAGTTGGATCAGTTGCAGCCTCGCATTTCTAGACACCTTCATGTGATATCTTTGGGCTCTCTCCCATTGCCCATCCTGCATGGTCTCTCCCGCCTCAGTTTGAGTGCCTCTTTTCCCACTCTTGACATTGTTAGTTCGTATATCCTGGATATTTCATTCCCTCCCTCCGAAATGTCGTACATCATTTCAATGTCTGTATCTGGCCGTTCTGCTAGCGCTATTTCCGACCACGTTTCTTTCACCCTTTTAACTATTCTGCTATATGTAATATGCTGTCCCCCATGTACCCCAGTTCGGTCCATTATCGTTTGAAAGTCCAGGGCCTCCCCCTCTTGCCAAATATCCCCCAGGGTAGCCAGGCCCACTGCTCCCAATATTTCCGGATTCCTTTCCTTAGTTGGGCATCTGCGTCGCCTAGCGCCACGAGTGGCGCCTGCGGCGAGCACGGAGTCGGGCCTCCCATGGCACAGCACGCTTTATGCCAAATTTCCCAGCCCAGTGTTGGCAATCTCGGTCTACCCCGCATCTATGACTTGGGTAGCCATATAAGTTCTCGTAGGAAGTATGGGGCGCTCTCATCCCTCAACAGCCTGGATTCTGCTGTCTCGTCTTCCGCCAACCACCTGGTTACATATTGTAATTGCGCCACCAGGTGGTATATCTCAAAGTGCGGTAGGTTTATCCTCCCTCTGTCGTACGCATTCTGTAGTTTCCACAGGGCCACTCTGTTTCTTGTATTGTGCCATAGGAAACCTCTGCACAGGCTGTGTAATTTGGCGAAGAAGCGCCTAGGCATCATGTGTGGGATGTTTGTGAAGAAATGCAATAGCCTAGGTAAGACAACCATTTTCAGCAGGACCGCCCTCCCCACCATAACCAGGGGGAGCTTTGCCCAGAACTCCATGCTATTCTTGCTGCCCTCCACTGCTTTCTCTGTGTTATACTTATGCTCATCTGCTACCGTATGGTAAATATTAATCCCCAGGTATCTGAACGTTTTGGTCTGCCAAGTTATCTGCAGGGTGGGCAGGTTTTCCTGTGGTATGCCTTTGCATCTACCTAAGGGGAACATGCTCGATTTATTTTTTTTGTTTTTTTTTTTTTGTTTTTTTTTTTTGGGATTGACCGCTATCCCGGAGAGAGCCGCATAACGCTCCCATCACCTCTAGGATGTATTGCAGGTTCTCCTCCAGGTATCGCAGGTACAGGAGCATATCGGCTGCATACTGTGATATCAATTGTGGTCCCCCTTTGGTGCGCACTCCTATCTCACTGTATTGCTGTCTCTGATAAATTGCCAGCGGTTCTAGTGCGAGGATGTACAGAATCGGAGACCATGGGCAACCCTGTCTCGTGCCTCTGCTTAGTTGCCATCTATCTGAGATTATCGCTCCGGTTTTTACCATGGCTGTGGGGAGCTATACAATATTTCCACCCACCCTATTCTTTTAAAGCCGCCATCAGCCATGGCCACCTGACCGAGTCAAAGGCTTTGACTGCATCTAGCGAGACTACTGCTATTTCGCTTGGGTCGGCCTCCGTCTGCTCTATGATGTGGTGGAGCCTCCTGTGGTTATCAGATATACTTCTGCCTGGGACATACCCAGTTTGGTCCGGGTGTATTAGTTTATTTATCACCAGCTTAAGTCTATTCGCTAGTACTGACGTGAGGATCTTACTGTCTTGATTTAACATGGATAGTGGTCTATGCAACCTACATTTTACTCTAGGCTTGTCTGGTTTAAGAAGCAGGATGATCACCGCCTCTCTGAGATTCCGGCAGTCTCCCTTTCTCATATGCCTCATTCAGCATTGCCAGTAGCGGGGGAAGAATCTTTTGCCTGTATGCTTTGTAAAACTCGCTGGGAAGCCATCCCTGCCTGGGGCTTTGCACGTGGGTAGTTGCAGCACCACTGCTTCCAGTTCTTCCAGTGTAACTGGGGCTTCTAAGTTTTCTCTATCTTCTACTCTTAATTTGGGCAATTCTATGTCCTCTAGGATCTCCTGGGTCTCTCTCTCCATATTCTTCCCCGTATCTGCATAGAGGTGTTTATAAAATCTGAGGAATCTCTTCTTCACCATCTCCTGGGTACTCCAGACTTGTCCCGCCTCTCCCACTATCTCTCTAATTGCTGGTCTTGGTGCCTCGCTTCAATGTAGCCACGTGAGCAGCCTCCCTGGTTTGTCCCCTCCAGCGTGTTGTCTTTTGATATATTTCTTGTAATTCAGGTTGCTTAGTCTCTCCCAAAGCTCCCTGCCAGCGAGTTGTAACTGGCTCACACATTCTGCCTGCCCCTGTGAGGTGCCTTCTTTATTCTTTGTTTCCAGTCTTTTCTCTATCTCCTCAGCTCTCGCTCTATACCCCCCCTGGAGCCCTTGATATTTGGATATGGCCTCCCCCCCTTATTACCACCTTAAAGGCCTCCCACAGAGTTCCCTCTGATTTCAGGCTTCCAGTATTATTCTTGAAATAGCTGATTATCTCTTCCTGTAGGTCCTCTCGGAATGTGGTATCCCTCAGTGCCTCGGCCCGAAGCCTCCATGTTGGGATTCTGGCTCTAGGGGGCTGGTGCTGCCACTCCAGGACCAAAGGGGGGTGGTCTGATAGTATTCTCGCTTTGTATTCTGAACCCACCACTTCGCCCGCTATTTCGGGGGTGGCGAACACGTAATCCAGCCTTGTGTACAGATTGTGGGGCCGCATAGTGTGAGTAATGTATTCCTGTCGGATGTTGCTGCCCCCAAATGTCCTCTAGCCCAAAGTCTTTTAACAGGGCTCGTAGCGCTCTTGCTGCAGGGGTGGGTTTATCTAGTTTCGTATTTGATCCATCTAGTTTGGGGTCTAGCATACAGTTGAAGTCCTTTCCCCATATGATCGCTCCTCCTGTGAGGGGGCTGATCTTTATATATAACGTCTTTATAGTAGGTTCCTGTGTCTTGGTTGAGGGCATACGTGTTTATAATGCTTAGTTCTCTGTTCTCTAAAAGCACCGGAGCGCTACCATCCTCCCATCCGGTTCCACTGTGGTCTGTAGTATCTGGAGAAGCACTTGTGGTGCCACCCAAATGATCACCCCCCCCCCCTAGCGTTTGCTGAATAAGTTGCTCCTATAGTAGTACCTGTCCACGTTTTCTTAATTACCTCCTGTTTCTCCTTAGTGAGGTGAGTTTCCTGCAACAGAGCTATGTCTACTTTTTGCCTTCTCAAGTACATAATCACCTTATTTCTCTTCATATAGGTGTTAAGTCCCCTGACGTTCCAGGTTATTATTCTGAGGTCACCCATTATCCTTCAGATCCCCTTCCCCGTCCCTCCCTCCGTATCCTTCAACGCGAGAATACTTAACGAGAGTCATACGCAGAGGCTCTCGGGTGCATGCTTGTTCCCTAACAACTATCACTACAAACTCCCCAACTCTCTCCCCTCCCATTCCAACCCCAACTGTTGCCCAGCTCCATCCCTGGATCTCAGGCGATCCCGCATTTGGTCCCGTCCAGCTAGGCCGGTACCGGGAACCCAGCAGGAGGTTACCGCTCTACTGATAACTCAACTAACCTATCTAAGGGAGTGTGAGATCGGGTGCTCTGTATCTCCCTATTGTGTGCCACATTTCGCTTGCTGTCCCCTTGTGTAACACGACTATATTCTATTCCCATTTTCTCATCGTATACAGCACCTCATTCTCCGAAGTGTCTGCATCATTTCTCCACGCCGCTTTCCTTCTGGCCATCCGTCCCTTCCGGGCAATTTTGTGCGTCTAGCCAATCCGATGCCTCCTCTGGGGTGTCAAAAAATAGTGTCCTGTTCTTGTGGAGCACCTTCAGCCTTGCCGGATACATCAGCATGTATCTATGGTCTGCTTCCCGTAGCCTCCTCTTTACTGTTCCAAAGTTGAGTCGCCACCATTGCACCTGGAGTGTATAGTCAGGATATGCTGTAATTGTGGCGGATGACCTTCGGATCGTGCCTCCCTTGTGAAAGTATTCCAGGATCCTTTCCCTGTCACAGTAATTTAGTATTTTGGCTATGATGGGTCTCGGGGGTGCTCCCGGGACGGGGGGGGGGCTCCTTGCCAAGGCTCTATGCGCTCTGTCCACTGCAAATCCCTGGGTAAGTGTTCCCTCTACTATTTCTTGCAGCAGCATAGATTCAATGTACTCCGGGGGGTTTGATCCCTCTTCTCCCTCTGGGAGCCCCACAATACGTATATTGTTCCTGTGTGCCCGTCCTTCGGCCTCTTCAGCCCTGCTCTCCAGGTTGCCCACCTGCTGGCGTAGCATGTGTATCTCTGAGGCATGCGCGGCGCAGGCTGCTGTGTTGACCTCCACTTCTTTTTTCTAGCTCTCCTGTGCGGTCCGCAATTGTCCTTACATCTTGCCTCAGGAGGTTTAGATCTATTTGCACTGCATCAATTTTATATTCCAGCACCACTTTCAGTGTGGCCATGGCTTCCAAGATTTGCCAGTCTCCTCGCGCTAGGGGTGCGTCCAGCTGGGCGCTTCTATCCTTGCTTCTAGCTCCGTCAGTTGATTGCGGTGTTTTTGTGAAGTCCTCTATCGTAGATTGTTTCCCTTTTGTTTTATTCAGCTTAGTTGCCATGTCTTTAGCAATTCCAGGTGCTCCCTCGGATGGTGCAGCCTTTTGCTGCCACCAGGCACTCAGCCCTGCGTGTGTGAGCTTATTACTGTATCCTTCAGGTGTTCCAGCACCGTTGTCTGTATACCAAGCTGTAGTCTCCTTTGGGCTATTTCGCTGTGGTGCTGCCAGGGTTGGTTCGTCCTGTTTCTACTCCTCGCCTGGGGCAGGCTCAGCTTGCATTACGCTTTCCTGCGCCACTCCTTATGCTTAGCTACAGTCTTGTGCCGCAAGGTACCTGTGGGGGATGTCTTGGGGCGGTGCTGTGGGTGCCGTGGTGTTGCTCGGCAAGGTCTTTTCCTTGCCGGCCCCCAGAAGTGCGGTGGTGCCTCAATGCCTTCTTGGGCTGTCTGTGGTTGTGGTACAACTTCAGGTGCTTCGGCTGGGCTTATCTCTGTGCCCTGTAATGGCTTCCTGTGTGGTCCTTTGTTGCGCGTTTGGCGCCCTTATTACCTGGGCCCAGTGTGTCGCAGTGCGGCCTGGCTACTGCTTGCCCACAGCCAATGTCCGTTCAAAGATGTGCCCCATGGGTGTCCTGTATCATATGCAGGCTTGTTACCTGCTGTGCTGTCTTCCCCTGGGGTCAAGCGCCCTGTTTCTGCAGCTCTGTGGTGGGTCTCGCCTATTATTTCCTCAATCCATCGTTTCTGTATTTTCTTTTCACCTTTATTTCTTCCTTTTTCTCCCCCCCCTTTTCCGTTCCCGCAGGGGCTGCAGTAGCGTAGTGCAGAGGGGGGCAGGCTCTCGTGCCTTTTGCCTCTCTGCTCCCCCTGGGTTGCTACTGTGTGGCTGTGGTCTGTAGGTCATCCAGCAAGCCAGGCACTGTGCCGTGGCTCTGGGCTCAATGTTGCGCGCTCTCTGCCTTTCATGCTCCACACCAAGTGTGTGCCGCGGGTGGGGTCCCTCTGAGGCTATTTTTGCTCCTGCGACTGGCGTGTGGAACCACTCTGTGTGCGCAGCTCTCACTCACCAGCGGGGCGTAATCACACCCCTCGGCTCGCAGCTGCCTGGGCGCCTGTGTTCTGAGCGAGCCCGGCCCGATACGCGTCTTATTGTCCAGGGGCCCCGCTTTGTTGCAGAATGTCCCTTGCCGTGTCTTACCTCCCGCCTCTGCACAGGGTTTGTTCGCATTAGCGGGCTGCTCCTCATCTGTCGGTCCTCCAGGCTCCTGCAGTGCTCTGGTGTCCATGTGGCGCATCTCGGGTGCTATGCCCGTGGTGCTCCTTTGCTAGGCTGATTCGTGTCAATCCATACACCCAAAGGCGCTTTGAGAACGTGAGGCAAAGCAATTCACTTTTAGCCACAAGGAAAGAGCTGACATACTGACCTTTGAGGTTGTCGGGTGTGGAGCGCAGCACTGAGGAACTGTCCCCTGTCCGAAAGGACGTGAAAAAGAATAAGCACCACAAAAAATGGGAATCTCCACGCAGTTCTGAAAAGCACCACTCTTCATTGTCGAAGAGGAGCCACTTTTCTAGTGGGGCTCTGCAGGAGCCAGCTCAGCGGGTAGATTTCCCAACCTAATTCTCTACTGAAAGAAGATGCTTGACATCTTCGCCAAGGCAAAATTCACAAGGGGGTGCCTACTAACCAAATAAACAGGGTCAGCCCTGACAGTTTAACACAAATAAAGGGCTAACACATCTGTGCAGCAGTATATTGCAACGTGCTTCACACTCTTGATATTGAAGAGGAGGTGACCTAGAAGTCTGCACACTAGAAAGACACAAGAGTAGTGTGATTGTCTAACTAAAACTGCCTGTTTGGATGCTCCTACTAGGCTTCGCTGGTGTGCCCCTTATCTAAAGTAGACAGAATAAGAAAGGAAAAAATGTGGTAAATTACCTCCTAGATTGTTTAAAGGACACTCTTGTCAGTGATCTTATCCTCCTCTTTTCATCATGCACTCCATCGTTCATACATTTTAAAAAAAATGGGAGAGAGGGCAATTGTGACATCTTTCAAATGTCTATTTGTGGCATAATACAATTTTAATGACCTATAGACAATATGAACATCTCCCTTGAATCCCTAAAAAACTAAAAGCTTAATGTATATAACACCCATGTTATGTAGTTACGATGACAAAAATGCATCTGGTCTCTTATGCAGGCCCGTATAACCTTGGTTACGTAAAGATCAGAGCAATACTTTGTGCTTGGGTAGAGACCTTACCCTTGTTAAAGTTTCTGTTGTCTAACGGTTTCAGTGGAATTGGGTAACTGAACCCACTTTCTTCAGGAAAGTTTTCGATTTTAAAAAAACAGTTGTATACTCACTACTGGCGGCAGTGCAATGGGCAGTCGCTGTATCTCTTACCGCACCTTCCATGTGTAAATAGAAGGGTGGTGGCCCTGTAACAAACCATACGATAAGTAAATTGAATAGGAACATGCGTCTCTTCGCATTTCCTATATGCACAATCCTTCCCTAACAAATATCATTTCCATCATCTTATACATTCCTATCATTTGGATCTATTTTGTCACGCAACATGTGTTACCGGCGTTACTGATATAGAGGCTGCACGATTGTATTGCGTGTGCGAAAATGAGCTGAAAAACATGGAGCCGGTGCGTGGCCATTTTGGACATTCACTTCTAAACCGTAATGAAAGTTTACGTTTCTATAAGCTCGGTTAGAGGGCAGACATGAATTCTGCAACAGTGGCAAGATTATTTTATGAAACAAGATGAGCTCACTATGAAGGATAGTTGTATTGTTCGCTCAAGGACGAGCTGAGAAGGGAGTTGGAGATGTGCAGGTGCAGTGATGAGAGGTGCTGGGAGCGGGTGCGCAAGAGACGAAATGGGGTTTTTCACTATTAACTGGCTTTTTCCACTCTTTGCCTCCCATGTTTGCTGTCTGTCCTTCGGCCGGGTACGGGTGGCAACCTAGGAGAGGCAGGAATTTTTAACCATAAGCGGAGAGGGATCCTGGTGGTAGACTTTGGAACCCCGGGTGATGAAGTCTTGCTGAGAGGGAGGATGCTCCGCTCCAGACCCCGTTATTACGTGTGATCTCTCTGCCTACCTGCCTCGGGACTGGGTTGTGTTGTCGCAGAGATGAAGTTTTCTTCTGCAACAACACTAACGGTGAAGTAGACCTGTTGAAACTATTTTTGCCTGCGTGTTCATGTATAACCACATATGTGTGATTAACTGCATTTATTCTACTAGTGATGTGTATTTCTATGATCTATGAATAAAGGGGCTGTAAAGAGCCGATTCTCCAGCATGGGGTCTGGCATGGATTCACACGCTCATGAATATTCCCCGTCGTCAGGCTGGGAATCCTCGGTAAAGAAAGAAATCTGTATGAGTTTCATTTCTGAACTGTCTTTTCTCCTAACAACCAATCGCTGAGCTCTGGGTCACACTGCCCCAGCCAATAACTGCCCTCTACCTAAACCCCTCCTCTGGCAGCCATCTTCAGATTTTTACTGCACGTTCAAGTGTTGGGAGTCCTCGTGTTTAGCTCTCAAGCTTTTATTGCATTTTTCGCTTTTTGGAAGAGTTTTACTCTATTTTTTGGTCAATCGAGCCTTGTGCTCCATTGATCAACCTTCCGATTAACGGGAACCCATTTTTCGGATTCTTTAGCGACCCTGAAGGGCAGATTAGAGTTTCTTCGTGGAGGCTTGCAGAAGATTCTTTGGGCCTACGCCACGTGGACCATGTCGGCGGTGAGGATGAATTCAGCCCCCTGGTTCAGGATTTGCTAAGACTGCGACTTACGAAATGTCTTTTTGGATGACAAGCATTCCCAGGGTCTTTACTCCCTGTACCTGACGCGCGTGGAGGAAGACTGTATGTTTTGCCAAGAGATGCCGCCTTGCACGTTGAAGGATCGGCATAGGCGGCTGAAGGAGTGGCTGCAGACCAAGGCCCCTGCTCTGGGTTGGTCCCAGCAGCATGCCTCTCCCGGTTCCAAGAAAGGGGAGTGGGCTTCTAAGACCTTTGAGGGCGCTCCTCCCACGGGAGTCGAACAAAAGGCTAAGCACCGCAAGTCCAATGCCACCGGGAGCACGGTTGGGACGGGCTCCTCGGCGGCCAGGGCTTGTTCGACGTCTCCAACTTCAGTCACCAGTGAACGCTCAGGATCAGCCAAGAGGAAGTCAGACCACCCGGGAAAACTCGAGGAGTAGCCCAAGACCGACCTGCCGGAGAAGGCCAAGGGGGGGGGGGATCAGGGCTCGGACCCTCCCCTTAAGAAGGCCTCTGGGATGACCAAGGCCAAGCAGGACAAGGGACCGGTCCTGACCGTGAAGGCCCAGGTACATCTGACTAAGGCACAACCTTCCTTCGAGGGAGTGGTGGCGTCCCACGCGAAGGCTGCAGTGGCGGATCCGCAGGGCGTGCACCCCATGATATTTATGTGGCCCTGGTCACTCTTCAGCACGTGCTCGGACAGCTAGAAGAGGGGGACTTCCTGTTGTCGCTGGACTTGGAGGATGTGTACTTCCACATCCCCGTTCATAAGGGGCACCCACCGCAAGTTCTTCGCTTCGTGGTTCAAGGGAAGCACTACCAATTCAAGGCTCTTCCCTTCGGATTGATGTTGGCACCAAGGGATTTCACAGAGTGCCTGGTGCCACTGGCGGCACAAAAGCGAGTGCGGGGATCCACCTCTACCCTTTTCTGGATGACTGGCTCATCCGGGCCAGTTCAAAGGACATCGCTGTTGATCACACAGCGAGGACCGTTCGCCTATTGACAGATCTGGGGTTCACGGTGAACTATGCAAAGCATGTCCTGCGATTGCATCGCAGGACATGCTGTTTCTGGGATCCCGACTCAACACAGTGTCGTGTCTGGCGTCTCTGTCGGAGGAGAGGATAGCGGCCCTCTTGGGCAACGGCTGTTGGCACTGAAGTCACCACGGTGAGGACCATTAAGTCTCTGCTTGGCATGATGTCGTCCCGCATCTACCTCATCCGACTATGCAGGCTACGGATGCGCCCACTACAGGAGTTCCTCGACTACCGTTGGATACAAGTGTCGGGAAGCTTCCAGGACAAGATCACGCTCGACAAGATCTTCAGTCGAGCAATAAGGTGGTGGGGAGTTTGCGCACATCTGTCCAGGTGCGCGGACTTCCAGATCCCACCGCACCAGAAGACGGTCACGACAGACGCCTCCCTGTAAGGATGGGGAGCTCACACCGGAAGTCTTCACGTAAGAAGCCTGTGGTTACCGTAGGAGGAAACGTTGCACATCGTGTTGGAGGTGTGGGCTGGGTTTTGGGCCCTCAAGTCTTTCCTTCCGTCCATCACGGGCAAGGTGGTGCGGGTCTTCATGGACAATACCACCACAATGTTTTACATCAGGAAGCAGGGGGGCACCAGATCCCTGGTGCACTCCAAAGAAGTGCAGGACCTATGGCACTGGACCGTCGCCCAGGGGATGTTCCTCATCCAGTTTCATCTGGCAGGAGTAAAGAACACCGTCGCCGACTCTCTCAGCAGGGAGCAGCGCTCTTGCCACAAGTGGGAACTTCGGCAGGACCAAATGAATCACCTGTTCGGCAGATGGAGCAATCCCCACATCGATCTATTTGCGACAGCGATGAACTCCAAGTGCCGGAGGTTCGCCAGTGGGTTTCCGGGGAGCATGGGCGACGTATTATCATTCCCCTGGGACGGCCTGTTTCTGTATGCGTTCCCTCCATTGCCGTGGCTTCTTCGACTACTCAATCAACTCAGACGGTCCCGGTGCAGGACGATCCTCGTCGCACCAGTGTGGGCGAGGCAGATCTGGTACCCGGACCTTCTCGACATACATGTCAGCGTCCCCTTCAGTCAAGGTTCCGGTGGTCGCAGATCTTCTCGCCAGGGAAGGAGGCGCAATTCTGCACCACGAACCAGGATCGCTGAACCTGAAGGCCTGGCTCCTGCATCGTTAGAGTTCAGGGGTTACGATCGCTAAGCGAACTGCAAAGAGGTTCTTGCCAACGCCAGAGCATAGTTTACTCTTAACTGCTGCGGACATAAATGGAAGAGGTTTGCCGCTTGGTGCTGTGCACAGAAGATCGACCCTCTACGAGTAAAGGCTCTGCAGGTGCTACCGTATTTGCTGTTGTTGGCCAAAGCAGGACTGGCTCATGCCTCCATCAAAGTTCATCTGGCGGCTATCGCCTGCTACACCAGATCTCTGGGACGGTCCTTGTTATGGTCACACCGTCTGGTTAAAGAGTTTGTCAAAGGACTGTCTGTTCGTTCCTGCTGGTGAAGGCTCCAGCCCCGGCGTGGGAACTCAATGTGGTACTGACTAGGCTCATGGGGCCTCCATTCGAACCTATGTAGACAGTTCCACTGAAGTTCTTGTCATGGAAAACAGCGTTTCTTGTGGCCATTTCCTCTGCACGACGAGTGGGTGAGATTCAGGCCCTGTCCTGTAAGCCACCTTATTTGACTTTTCACGACACAAAGGTGGTGCTGCGGACACACCCTTCCTTTATGCCCAAGGTGCTGTCAGACTTTCCTCTAAACAAGCCCTTGGTGTTGCCTGTATCTTTCCTGACGTCTTCGTTGCCAGCTGAAAGGACTTTGCACTCGCTGGATGTGGCTAGAGCGCTTAAGTTCTACGTGGACTGCACCAAGAGTTTCCAGAAGACGTCGCAGCTTTTTGTGAACTTCGACCCTGTGAACCATGGAAAGGCTCTCTCCAAGGCTTCCATTTCCAGGTGGCTCTCTGGCTGCATCACCCATTGTCACTGTTTGGCAAACCGACCGTTGCTTGGTCGTCCGAGAGCCCATTTGACCAGAGCTATTGCTGCAACTACAGCATTCCTGTCTGCTGTGCCCCTGCTGGACATCCGCAGGGCTACTACGTGGAAGTCGACGCACACCTTCACGAGATTCTACTGCGTCAACAGAGATTCCAAGGAGGAGTCCAGAGTCGGCCAAGCAGTGCTGCGCAACCTGTTTGTTTGAAGGTGAGCCTGGTGAGGAGGTAAGAGAAGCTTACGTTGAGCCTTGCCACCTCAAGTGGTTGTTGATGTGTGTACTGCTATGTATTCTTTATTCATGAGCATGTGAATCCATATCAGACCCCATGCTGCAGAAGGAACAAGTTACTTATATGTTAGTTGTTCTCCAGCATGGGTCTGGCATGGATTCACATGCAAACCCTCCTGCCTACCCCTCTGCGACTCTTCTCTTGGTCCTACTGCCACCTTACATGCTACCAAATCTGAAGATGGCTGCCAGAGGAGTGGCTTAGGTAGAGGGAAGTCATTGGTTTGGGGCAGTATGACCCAGAGCTCAGTGATTGGTTGTTAGGAGAAAGACCGTTCAGAAATGAAACTGAAACTGATTTTTTTCCTTCAACGAGGATTCCCAGCTTGACGACAGGATATATTCATTAGCATGCGAGTCCATGCCAGACCCATGTTGGAGAACAACAGTTACAGGTAAGTAATTTGTTATTTATATTCCAATTGTTGGTCTAGGTGGATGTTACTGCCTTCCTGAGTCCAACAACTTGTTGGTCTGTGTAACAGCGAGTGGCCCCATAGTCATTGCACAGGTCAGAAAAGCAAATCATAATGGCACTGTAAGCAGGGTCTTTGTGCGGTAATTGGATGCCAAAGACCGAACGAGTCTCACGCTTGGACACAGAAAGACAATATTTTCTTTTACATTTGTAACGTGTCAGTGTGTGTAGAGGTATTTGGGACAAGGACGTGAAACGTTAATTGGCACCATGAGTTTGCTATTTGGGAAAAAAGGAAGCTTTGCAGGCGGACTCTGTCCAGAGGTGACGATCCCAGGGTGGGTCCATATGACAAATTGGCACAGACTTGGGCGTGTGGCGCAGGTTTGAGTGAGACCTGCGATACGGGTATGAGAGTAGAGTCCGGCCGAGGTGGCGGGTTGCCTGCAACAGGTACCTGTGGAAAAGGGGAATGCGTGTTCAGCTTTGGGTAGACGAGGTTGGATTTTGTTACATGCGTTAAGAAGCATGCATCAACAGAATGTAGAATTGCAGGCAAGTGTCTTAAGATTGGAAAAGGAGCTGGCCGCCGAGAAACAGATTGCGTTAATGCAGCAGCTTCAAATGAAGTTGTATCATGGCAAGGCAGATAAATATCAAGCAGTAGCCGAGCGAGCTGCTGTAAGCGTCGCCAAATACAAAGATCGAAACAGAAGAGGGAGGGTGAATACCCGTAAGGTAGTAGCAGTAATTGCATCTGCGGGGTTGATTGGGACGCCAACCAATAGGATGGAGATGTATTTGACAGTACTAGTTCATAGTGGTTCAGACAGGCTGGAACCGTCGAAGCAAATCCGGTCCTGCATAGGCGAGCTGGACCACATCTGAATAATGCTGGAGGTGGTTTAGTGGATTTGACAATGTTGGAGGACTATTCTCAACAAGAGGGTGGGGAAATAATTAACTGATTAAAACAGAGGACTGGTGAGTCGCTATTGACATAGATGGTTAGATTGTTTGATGGAGGTGCAGTGTGTCTTCTGGTAGACACGACGGACGCTTCCAGGTTCCTGCCATTGTCCCATGAGACCCATATTCAAGACGTAATGCGCGAAGGGCCACCTGCCGATGACCAGGGGAGAGAACTGCAAATATAATTATTGCACTTATCTGCTCAAGGGTGTAATCGCAAGTATCCAATTACTTCCTACTGCCCTAGCGAGTCAGCCTGAAACACCATTATTGAAACTGCTCCCCCAGCATAAAAAAATGTAATTATGACTCTGCTGGTGGGGATGACTGGTAAGATAACAGATGGGGTGCCACAAGAAGCCATTGATGGATTGGAGACAGGAGATATGTATCGACTATATAAAAAGTGAGGGCTTGAAGGAAAAGAATGGTACAAACAAGTGAAGGGGCTAGAAGTGAATAAGCCAAACGTGAGCCAGGTTCCTTCTGCTTCACCTGAGGAGGAAGGCAATGAGGGGTAAATGGGGACGTCTTCACCATATCAGCCGGCCTGTGCTGATTTGCGGAAAGTTGTGAACACAATGTTGGAGACAGAATTCAAATATACACACTCAAAACACGAATAGGATTGTGGTCAAACTCTGCTGCCCGAATTAAGGTACACAGAGACAGCCTCATGTGAATGTAAAGCTATTCTGGCAATCGGGAAATACGCAAGAGGTTCGCGCCTTAATTGATACCAGGGCGGAGGCCTCATTGATTCACAGAAATCCTTGAATATTTAATGGACGGCATTTCACCATTACTGGATTGGGAGGCAAAGAGACCCCAGCGATGCAAACCAGAATTGATATGGAAATTTAAAAAGGAATAAATACCAAGTGTTGATTGTTCCCATAACCAAATACATTATTGGCTTTGATATTTTGGAGGGGTTGACACTAGGATTGGGAGGTAAAACCTATCAATTTGGGGTGAGTGCCTTGATGTGTACCCCCGTCCTTGTTGGGAAATTGAAAATGACCCTGTGCAGGTTTCCTTGGCTACAAAACGGGTATCTGTGAAACACTGTCATGTTCCTGGGGGTCAGAAGCAGACACCATTAAGGGATATTTTGATGCAGACTTGTTACGACCTGAAACCACGGCTTAGAATAATCCGGTCTGGCCCGGACGGAAGCTATAGGATGACTGTGGATTATTGTGAGTTGAATAAGTACACTCCTCCGTTGGTACCTGCAGTTCCAGATGCGGTTACCTTGACTGAGAATGTGCAGAGGTTCGAAGGTACTTGTTACACGGTGATAGACCTGGTAAATGCATTCTTTACTGTGCCGATTGCAGATGAATGTCAAGAGCAGTTTGAATTTTCTTGGAGTGGGAGGCAGTATACGTTTGCCTATGGGGTACATGCATAGTTAAGACTATCTGACAGCGACTGGTGGCAGAACATTTGGATAAAATTCTGTGCAAACATGATGTTCATATTTCGCACTATGTTGATGACACTTTGATACATGGAAAGGATGAGCAGAGTGTTCCGATGCACCTACACCTCATTATAGAGGGATTAAGGAAAGAAGGGTGGGAGATTAATGAGAAAAAAAACAAGGTCCTGCTGAGACAGATTTTTCTGGGAATTCAGTGGCATAATGGCCATTGGGAAATGGTGCCAAAGGCAAAACAAAAGATTATTGAGTTTTCTACACCTATGGATAAGAAACAAGCTCAGCAGTTCATAGGGTTGTTTGGGTTCTGGACACAGCATATACCACATTTGAGGCAGATTCCTGAACCCCTATACAAAGTGATATGGAAGAAAGCTGATTTCGAGTGGAGAGGGGACAAAATGAAAGCATTTAAGTTAGCAAAAGATACTATACAAAGAGTGCTTGATTTATGGCCATTGAGGGCAGGGGAAGTGTAATTAAATGTGTCTGTACAGGAAAACTGCCAATTGGGGTTTTGGAGTCGCAAGCTACCCGAAGCCAGTGGCCGATGTATTCGTTTTGTAAAACAGTTTTCATGTTATTGGGCTCTTGTGGATACAGAGCAAATGACGGTGAGTCACGATTTATTGATCCGACCGGAAATTCCGATCATGCAGTGGGTACTGAGCTCTCCTAAACACATCGAATAGGACATTCTCAAGAGGCTAGCATTATTAAATGGAAGTGATACCTTCCAGATCGTGCCAAAACAGGAAAGGGTGGAATTGCAAAATTGCATGAGCCAAGTGGCTGCTGTTCCGTTGGTTGATTTGGAACCTTCAGAGGAGGCTGAAGTTAGGGAGTCCCCAGTAAAATGGGAAGTCATGTATGCAGAGTTGACGAGTGAGTAAACTGAACATGCATGGTTCACTGAGGGTTCAGCCACATATGTGGTAACTGAGCCACACTGGAAAGCAGTGGTCTATAATCCCAAAATGAAGAAACTATTTACTGCCTCAGGAAAAGGGAAAAGTAGTCAATTTGCAGAATGATATGCAGTTTATCAGGCATTCAAGCAAGAAGCGCCTGGTTGTTGTTATATATACATGGTCTGTTGCGAATGGGCTGGTTGTTTGGCTGCCAACATGGCAGAGGAATAGATGGAAGATGAATGCCAAAGAGGTGTGGGGCAAAGAGTTGTGGCAGGATATTGCCAACATGCTAATGCAGAGCACGGTGACTGTATATCATGTAGCTGATCACTGCGCAACAGACTCACTAGAACATTGGTTCAATTCTGTTGCAGAGGAACATGCCAACATTTCAGCTAGGTGGATGCAAGGTCTGAAGAAAATGATCTTGAATGGATTGCTAAGTGGGCACACCAGGAAAGTGGGCATCTTGAAGAAAAGGCTATGATCAGGTGGGCACAAGTTCGAGGAATTAGCATTCCTTTAGGGATTGTGAAAACTGATTTTACAATGTCCAGTATGCGAACATCAAAAATGGAGATCTATTCCGCATGTAATTCCGGGTACATTGAAGCGAGGGAAATTACCTGGCCAAATTTGGCAGATCGATTATATCGGTCCGATGCCAATCAGCAAAGCATGTCAATATGCGGTTACAATTTGGACACGTATTCAGGATACTTGATGTTGTTTTGCCATGCAAGAGAGCCTTGTCCACACAATTGAATAAGATAAGTGTTAGATCAAGTGGCAATGTATTATGGAGTGCCTTTACAGATTAAAAGTGACAATGGGTCACCTTTTAAAGGAAAACTAATTCAAGACTTTTGTTGGGACAAGGGAATGGAATGGATCTTTCTCGTCCTGTATCACCCTGAGTCTTCGGGTTGATTGAGCGAATGAGTGGGTTGTTGAAAGAAAAGTTGCAAAAATCTGGTGAGGGTGATCTGAAAGGGTGGTGTGAGCGTGTTTTGGATGCAGTGCAAAGACTAAATAACAGACCGATCACCAATGGCGAGACTCCATTAATGCGTATGTTAACGTCAGCCTTACAAATTAAGCCGAACAGAGCATGTGAGGCATTAATGTACTGGGAAATGTCACCCGGAGTGCTAGCTTCTTATCGGGCTACACCAGAGTCTGCAGGGATGGATTTACATGGGAGGGAAGAGATCAGGTTAGAACCCAGAAGAATCGGGGTTATTGACACAGGAATTGGAGTACAAATCCCATTAGAACATATGGGATTAATTGCCCCTAGATCTGGAGTAGCATTGAGGGAATCAAAGTGTTTTTGGGGAGGGTGGGGGGGAATTGTGGACGCAGACTATCAAGGAGAGAGAAGTAATTTTGATCAATAGTGGAGAGAACATGCTACCTATCCATAAAGGTAATAGGGTGGCACAATTGATTGTTGTATCTGTAAAATTATTTATGGTGAAGAAGGGAGAGACACCCACGGTTATAACTACCCATGGTGACAGAGGTTTTGGCTCGTCAGACAAAATGGTTCCGGGTGCTAAAGTTTGGGTTGAAAAACCTAGTGGTCTGCCGGTTCCGGCAGATGTAATTGCAGCCGGGGAAGATGAAGTTATTCTTGTGATGGAACCAGGGAAACGCAAATGGAGTCATGTTCCCGCTGAGAAATGTTTATTTTATGTATTTATTTTTAACATTTATGCTGCGCATAAGCAGCCCAAGGGCATCATTGCGCTGTTAAAAGCAGGCTTACTTAGTTACACGAGAAGAACAGTGGGGAGGAAAACGGGGGAGTGATGAACTTCACTGATAGGTTGTTTCTTTTGCTGTTTTTTTGTTCCCCGCTCCAAACCCTGTGTATGCTGTTTGCGCTTGTGGATTTGTGTGGAGTGCATTCGGAAGGGTCCAGGAACATGCAAGGAACGGTGGCAGATGTCTCAATTTCGCTGCTGAATTTGACTATCTGGATGACGAGTGACGACTTTGATGTTACCTCGTTGCCTGCTACTAATTAGACTACGCAATATCATGACTTCTTGAGTAAACGTCGTGGACATGGACGTGATGTTTTGCCCCATTCCGTGACTTCTGTGTCTTTCTTGTGGCATGGCTATGCTGCAATTTTCCAACAACCTGAGAATGTATGGGTCTTTTTGGCCCGACGTGTGTTGAACATCTCACAAGTCTGCTTGGCTGATGTTCACGATGCTGCAAGCTTAATTTCGACGTGCCTTTGGATTACTGCAAAATTATTAGCACGTGGAGGATTCCAATGTCAGATGCTCTTTTTCTGTTTATGATTACTGTACAATTTGTGTGGACACAGATCGCAAGTGGAGAAACATGACCCATATTGTTACCTATGATATTGCTCCTGCTTATGTGTTGTGATGACTTATGATCCTCTGCACATTGGAAAATGTCAACAACTGCACTTGGCTGTGGATCAAAGTGGCGCAGATTTTGAAAAACTTTATTTGCTCGATCTAAATCTGTTTGTATTGATGTTTCTAATGGTATGTGCTGTAATTATAATGTCTTAGTTGCTAGTCCTATTCGCCATGTTAAACTTCCTACGGGTTGGCTAATTTCCTGTGGTAACTTTACCTATTCCTATATTCCAGCTAATATTTCCGGTGGTCTTTGTGCTTTAACACGGTATAGTTGGATGATGTTTCCTTTGCAGCCTGCTATTCTTCGTCCTACGCGTGCTTTACATCATATTGGCTTGTCCCCTGATTGTGATTCCAATATGCGTCTGTTTTCTGAAGCTGAGGTGTTGGCGCTTGCAATTTCGTTGGTGGGTGTTTTTGGTTTAACTACTGGAGGCTCTACATCCTTAATTAAATTAGTTTGCGTGGTAGTGAAGGGACTTAATGAGACCTCTCGAGCTTTGACTGAGCTTTTCGAAGGGCTATTTTGTAGAACAGGACTGCTTTTGATTATTTGTTTTTGAAGCATAATTTAGGTTGCAATGCCTTGGAAGGAATGCGCTGTTTTGACCTGGAAGATCTTTCGCGTTCTATTGAGAAACATATTGGTGGGTTAAAAGACCTCTTTTCTAAAATCACTCAAGATCAGGGCAGGAGCTGGTGGGATCGGGTATTTTCATGGATTCCGGGGTGTTGCGTTATATGTTTTTAATTGTCTGTTGATGCATTTCTTGTATCCCAAATTTGTGGGGGATTTTTCGTCTGTTTCTGGAACTGTCTTTTCGTCCATTGGGTTATGGCAGTTGATTATCCAAAGGGTGGGGTGTAATGCGTGTACGAAAATGAGCTGAAAAACATGGCCCTGGTGCGTGCGCATTATGGACATTAATTTCCAAACCACAATGAAGGTCTACATTTCTGTAAGCTCGATTAGAGGACAGACATGAATTCTGCAACAGTGGCAAGATTATTTTATGAAACAAGATGATCTCACTATGAAGGATAGTTGTATTGTTCGCTCAAGGACGAGCTGAGAAGGGAGTTGGAGATGTGCAGGTGCAGTGATAAGGGGTGCTGGGAATGAGTGCATGGGAGACTAACTGTGTTTTTCCACTATTGACTGGATTTTTCCACTCTTTGCCTCCCATGCTTGCTGTCTGTCCTTTGGCCGAGGATGGTTGGCAACCTAGGAGGGGCAAGAATTTTTACCCCATATGAGGAGATGGATCCTGGTGGTAGACAGAGAATTGGAACCCCGGGTGGTGACGTCTCACTGAGAGCGAGGACTCTCCGTTCCAGACCCCGTTAGTACGTGTGATCTAACGGGAAAACTTTGTCACCCCTTCCCCTTGAACACACTGTTCCCCAAGGATCTGTTTTAGGTCCATTTCTATTTTCTCTTTACATCTCATTACTCGCTCCTGTGATTACCGCCTTTGGAATTTCTTATCACTTTTACGCTGATGACACTCAACTTTTCCTTTCTTTCTCTTCCTTTACTCCTGAAATCCACTGCACTCTCTTCTTTTATCTCCTCCATTAAATCTTGGATGTCGGTTCACTTTCTTACCTTAAATTCCGGGAAAACTGAGGTTTTATTTTGTCCTGCCAACTCTTATTTTTACCTCTGCCATCTATTTCTTTTCAACCCTCTAACCTCTCTATTTCCCCTACTGCGTGAAATCTTGGTCTTTATCTGGATTCTAATATTTCTTTCTCTCATATCTCCCTTACATCCCGGTCTTGCCGTTTTCATTTTTATAGCATCCGTAAAGTTTTCTCCTTTCTTACCTTTTATGCAACCAAACTGCTTATTTCCTCTCTTCTTTTCTCGACTTCTCTATTGTTCTGTCACGCTGTTTGGCCTCCCTTCTTCTCATCTGGCTCCTTTGAAATCTATTTACCGCTCCTCTGTCCATTTAATTTGTCTTCTCTCCTATATGGATTCTATTTCAGCATCACTTGTTTCTCTTGGCTGGTTACCCTTTCACTCTCAACTTAAATTTCATTTTTTCTGCCTATTTTTAAATCTCTCTATGGGTTAGCCCCTAACCATCTTGGTGCTCTTCTGTCCTTTTACACTCCTTCCTGTTCTCTATGCTCTTCATGTCTTTTCAAGCTGACTGTTCCGCGCCCACCCTGCGCTCAGTCTCGCTTTCGCTCTTTTCAGCTTCTTGCTCCTCTCCACTGGAACACTCTTCCTCTTTCTCTTCGATCTATTACTGTTTTTTCTCTTTTTCGGGTTTCTTTGAAAAATCATCTCTTACACTGTCCAAGATTGTCTGCTTTCAGAATTGATATTTGAACCTCCCTCATCTTTTCACTTTTTTGTACTGTTTTAATCTGTGCAGCGCTTTGGATAAAAACGCTATATAAGCTATGATAAAATACAAATCTCTCTGCCTATCTGTCTCGGCATTGGGTTGTGTTGTCGTGGCTGAGATTACGTCTTCTTCTGCAACCACACTAACGGTATATGTGTGATTAACCACATTTATTCTGCTGATGTGTATTCCTATGATGTATGAATAAAGGGCCTGTAAAGAGCCCATTATATTCCAATTGTTGGTCTAGGTCTATGTTATTGCCTTCCTGAGTCCAAGAACTTTTTGGCCTGTGTAACATAGTGAGTGGCCACATAGTCAATGCACGGGTCAGAAAAGGAAAACGATGATCCAACAAGGTCTAACTGTATGACCATAGGGTAGTTGTTAACCCTCTTAGATGGGTTAGGCTGTCAAGGGGACAATAAAGCAGAGTGTTAAGACAGGTAGCACTCGGCCACTCTGATTCATTAACTGTGCGTTTCTCGCGGTATGATTGAGATAAATCTAAAAACTGCATGTCTCATTCACATGGGGGAAGCCCAATGCTTAATTTGGCATCCCGGCATAACCCTTCCAGTTTAGTTCTTACCGTCACGAGATGTCTTGCTTGTTATAATGCGCCACTGCTGGAGCCTACTCCACAGCATGGAATGCCGACATTCCAACCGGAATGAGTTTGGCAACATACGCGACTTGTCATGTGATTTTTGGATGCAAAATTAAACGTGAGCCTGCGTAATGTCATAGCGCAGTGTGTGTATCTATCTAATAGGTCAGGCATCCGTCCAATAATTTTCGTATTTGTGGCGGGGCATGTTATCCTTATGCCCTCACCGGGCATCTGTGATCATTGTTGCTGTATTTTATATTTTGTGTTTTTGTTTTATGTGACTCAGTCTATTTGCATCTAGACTTCTATTATAGGTGGCTGCAACAGGAGAACCTCTAGCAAAATAAATAATTGCATGTCCAAAGCCAGTCTGGCTGGGAGCAAGCAGTTCATGCTGGGATCAGAGAAGTAATCCGCCAAACATGTAAGCCACATTATTGCCGGCTGGCTGTGTCAATGACTAATGCTACTGTCTCATTGTGGACAGCGTGGTGCTGGTCTATCACTGTTGCGCAGGACATGCTCTAGCATACTATAAACCGGCACCAACATAATCAATAGTTGTTGTTGTGGAGAAAGTCTTAGAGGGCCATTAGTTGGTGGCAATCCGCTCTTGGTAGTAGTTCATAACATAGATGTGTTAACACCCTTAGTCCCTGGGACATACCAAATCATAGGATACACTGTCTACCTTGTTTATCTATGTAAGGTTATTGTAGCATCGCCAGGGACTGCCAGGCTTATAGACTCATTTAGACATCCCGATTTGTATGGAAACGAAATATCAAGTTCTGTTCTCTTTTTATTAATAAGGACTGGATATCACCGCCTCTCCATGGACATGTAATTTTCCTAATTATAGTCCAGTGTATTTCCGTTGGTGTGTGGTGATGTTGAAAATGTGCCAACATGGGCGCGTTCGCGCGTCCCAGTCTGATGCAGGACTTATGCTCTTGAATTCGTTTTTTAATGGGTCTGCTTGTCATTCCAATGTATCTTAATTGACATGGACACTTGATTGAATAACCTATGTTAGAGGTGTTTGTTTGTGAACAGCTTTTGTTTCCATTGTGTCCTGCGGCCAAGGTCCAAAGCTTTTGTACATACATTTCACTGACCACAGAGGGAATGTCCAGACGGTAGGTTCGCATCCCACAGTTTCCCTTGACGTTCAATCGGGTCCGGAGGTTGGTAGGATTGTACAAGTGTATCCCGTAAACTTCTCTTTTTAATTGAAAATCTCGGTATGGGCAAATTCGAAGATTCCACATTCAGTATCGGCCATAGTTTCAGGATCTCTTTTGATCTTATTGGTTTTATCTGAGTGGCTGAATACCGCTATAATCAATTGTTGCCCTTCACGCTTTTTGTTTTGTTGTAGCGTAATATCTCGTGGAATGTTCTGAGTTCTTTTTCTGGCATATTTGAGAGTCTTTTTCATCATGAAGTCTATTTTAAAAGGACATCTTGTGTGTCGTATTCTTTTAAAGTGGAACAATTCCTCCTGTAGCATAGAAATTGCCCAGAATTAGACAATCACGCTATCCTTGTGTCTCTTTCTAGTGTGCAGACTTCTAGGTCACGCCTCTTCAATATCATGAGTGTGAAGCTCTTTGCAAAACTGTTGCACATCTTCGCCTGCAAAACTGTTGCACATCTTCGCCAAGGCACCAACGGCTTCGGCCCTGATGCCACTTGCCTCTTCGCTGTTGGGCTTGACCCCTGCCCCAACTGCTTTGGCCAAGCTGAAAGATCCCATCAAGCTCAGATAAGCCGGCATGGACTCTGTAGATGCGACAAGGTCCCATCAAATAGTCACACCGTTCTGTCTTTGGACGTCGGCCTTCTGACCTCAGCCACCCTCACAAAGGATTTTGTCTCACTCCCCAGTAGAGCATACATGTCCCATTTGGAAGACATTTATGTTGATGAAGGGTATACCGCCCCTTTGAACTTTGATCTCCCATTCAAGGGCGATTTAGAGACTTTCAGTAGGCGTTTTATGGGGAGCATGGGGCTGAGTGGATCTTGTGCCTGACTTGCATGAGGCAAGGTGCTTGTATACCCCCCAGAGGTCGACATACCCCCTACTGCTACCACAGGCAGCTTTTCATCAACTAACGGCCAAAGTGGTCGACACCTTTGGGTTATCTGCCCCTTCTCGACATGTGATACCTTATGAGCTAACTGACATCCTGGACGAGAGCCCAAAGAAGTAGACATTGTGGCCTTTCAATCGGGCACCAGAGGGGCCAATTCTTAAACTCTGTGCGATGCCGGCATCGGTTTTCACAGTTGATCGTGACCTGGCAAAGAAACACAGGCTGGCACCTTCATACCCTATGTTCCTCTCCGTCCACGCATCGCCGGAAAGTTTGGTTGTCCAAGCCACTACAGCGAACCTTAAGACCACGTCTTTCCATTCCTTCCCACTGACGGGGAGGGGAAGAGGTTTAGATGCATTGGAAAGCAAGATTTTTTTCAGCGCTTCTGGTCTAGGTCTCCGGTGTGTAAATGCCACCTGTTCCCTGGCCAAATTCTCCTTCAGACTCTGGTTCGTTGTGACGGAGGCCGGAGAGCAAATCTCTGCATGGAGATGCGAGATGGATTTGAGGCTCGGATTACTGACAGCAAGCAAGTGCAGTAAAGGTGAAAATTCAGCAGGCCAGGCATCCGGGTGCTCGCTGGCAAGTGTATTGAATTGGAAATTAAATACAGGCAAATTAAATTCAAACCAGGGGGGGTACTCGGTTTCAAATCGCTCCTTGGCAGATGGTCATGAAAAGAGGGCTGTGGTGCGAGGAAATGAGTGACAAGTCAACCAATCGCCATGGGAGGTTTCGGTGTCCCTAGGGTGCAATGGTGTTTTGTGTCTTTGCTGATGTCTGCGGGGCACCTCATTAGTTGGATGCTGTGAGAATGTGTTCCCTTTGCCAAGCTCAGGTTGTCTAGTGTGTTCGATGGGGGCTGATCAATAGCAGATGTATAAAGTTCCAGTGGTCAGCACAATCATGTAATGCTTTGAAACATAATTGTGGGGAGGTGTGGGAAGGTTTGTGATGTCGCTATGGGTGGTGTTGGACAATGGGGGCCAGGATGGCATGAACCGATTACAACCATTCAATATATGCCTGAATATAGGGGACTGACTGACGTCCAACCGATCAGCTTTTGTAAAGTGTTTTAAAAAAGGTTTCAAATTTGTATATGCAGATTGTCATTTGTGTATAAATGTTTTGCCTGCTTTGGGCGGCGTTGACTGCTCCCTTCACTCAGTTCAGTTCCACAGGGCTGTTTGAACCGAGCTCTCCCAGCTGCGTTCTGTGCCTAAATAAATTGTGTTACTTCCTGCTTGGCTTGCCCTCCTTTTTGGATTACTTTGGTGTTTCAGTCGTAACTTGCCTTCGAGGTACCCTTATGCATTTGGAGGCCCAAGCGTGATCCTCGGTTCACTGGGCAGGCTGAGGGTATTCTAGCTGCACTCCCCAGTGGCGTGGGCCAGGGGAGCGCAGACCAGTCCAAAGTGCACAACTGAGGAGGCCCTGCAGATAAGTTCATGAAGGTCTGCCTGGTCCCTAGTGCCGCCCGTACTCCTGTGGAGATGCAGACCATAGGGAAAGCTCAGTGCCGGCAGAACTCGAGAATCTCTAGGACACGCGAGTGTGCCCTCGCATGAACGTGCAATACCATGGTTGCATGCCCATGGAGGGGGGAGGGATTTTTTATGGTGTCTAGGACGCATCCTGCAAGGGGCAGGACGATCGTCCATAGTAGTCGTAGATGTTATTTCCACCCATCCGATAGGGAGTGGCTGTGTGGCGGGCACGTCTGCGTTACAGCAGAAGGGCGCATAGACTGCAACAAACCTAATAGCTGGGAGTCGCGCATAGTGCTGGCGATTGTATAGTTGTGTCCTGTTTTGAGGGCAGGGTGTTGATTTGTTGAAGGAAGGCTTGCAGTAGGATAGTAGAGGTTTGTGTATGTCTGTGCTTTTTATTTGTGGTGTTTGTTCGGTTTAGTTGTTGGTGTATTTGTTGTTTTATGTGGGGTCGGCCAATGTGGAATGGTCAACATCAGATAATGTGTAAATAACTGCGCTTGGCATAAGATAAGTAGTGGCACATGCGAGTCTGGAGGCGGGTGTGACCAGCTATTTGCATAATAACAGAGTACACTAGGGAACAGGCTGGCCTGTGCAGAAGACCATAGTTGCACTACTATTGAGTGAGTGGGCAGGCCTGTGGAGAGGGCCGGTGAGCGTGATAGGCGTGAGTGGGCTGGCCTGTGGAGAGGGTCAGTGAATATGGATCGGGTGTGAGCAGGAAGAATGGTAAGTATGGACGTGTGAGGAGAAGGTGGGGGTGTGCGAGAAGTGACAGTGAGGCAATGGGATTGTAATGCCCAAGAAATGACTTAATGTAGCACTAGAGCAGCTCCATTATCCGCCCCACTTGTGAAAGGAACATGTGGCAGCAGAAATTAATGAGTGGTGGTTTGTGCCCAATCTTTTACTTAGTTGCTGAAGGTACAATTAATTTTATCACCTGTCAGACATGTTTAGCAGGACACACACTAAAATCTGTCAGGGCAACCTTAATGCGCCAGAGGGCCTCTTCCGGCACTTGCATATTGACTCTGTCGACATGCAAGATAGGTGTTCATTTTACAGGTGCATGATAGTAGTGGTATGTCCTTTTTCATGTTGGCTTGAGGCCGACCCTGTGCCCATAATGACGCCAAGTCAGCTGCCAAATTTCTAGTTCGAGAGGTCTTCCTGAGGTGGGGAATTTGTGTTGAATGGAGATCCAACAACGGGCACCAGTTTGCCGAAGACATATTTGAGGGTACAGCCCTCCTGGGGATAAGGCATCGACTTTGCTCAGTGTACCACCCCAAGCCAACACATTGGTTGAACACTTAAGCAACTTGCTTTAAAGAGTGCTTGACTAAGCTGTTGGCGCCACTTTGCAAAACTTGGCTATATTGCTTGCCTATTGCTTTCATTGCCTTACCCAATTCACCTGGTGCAGATCATCACTTTACTCCACGTGAAATTGTTACTGGCAGGAAAATTCATGTGCCTCTTACTCTTGCATGTACAATTTCAGATGCTAACAGCTCTGCTCAGATACTGGGGGAAGAATTCACTAGATACTTGAGGGAACTCACGAAGTCTCTCAAATACATATCTCGTCAGGCAAACGCACTTTCAGGCCGGCCGGCCAACGACACTTAACCAACAGTACAGGAGCGACATTTGCACCAGCGGCCGGCCCCTGTACTCTGGGGACAGAGTTTCATCTGCAGCTTTACCAGACCATGGAAGGAGCCTCGTTTAGTTGTCTATTCATCACCACCAGCCATCAAGGTAGCTGACCGCCATGTATGGATCCACCATTCCGGCGTTCTCAGAGACAACAGCATCAGCCTCCTTGAGTAGAGGAGAGAGGAACCACTTGATGGGGGAGTATTGCTAAGTTGTCATTTACTTTTTTTCCTCTGCTATTAGTTTGTACAAGAGGCCTGTGCACGAGGAGAACGCTATTCCTCACAGTAACATTAGCAATGGTACAGGAAAGCAATATAACGTCTTTTGGTGTAGTGTAGCTTTTTTGTGTATTGTTTTCATTTTTATTTGGTTTCTAGGGTACTAGACAGCACTAATAGAAGTAACGATGAATGAAGCAGAAGCAAACAGAGCTTATCTAATGAAGATATGTTTCACAATGGATTTGGGGGCAGGCAGGACACTGCATCGGGTAATGAGGTATGATACGAGACGTGTGGGACGGGAGAAGTCAAATTACCCTTGTGTGCTCTCTCATCCTACACATCACAGGAACACCCAAGCGTTTCCTTGCCCAAGAGGTCACAGTGCAGGAAGAGGGGTGCCTAATGCAACTGTCACAGTGCATAATGGGCAGTCTCTTTCAGGGGCATTTGGTGACTGTTCATTGGGTGGATGAGGGGGAAGTGGTTTATGCAGATAATTATGTGCGGCTGGAGAGAATGCTAAAAAATATAGCTACCACCCACAGAATTCTCCAGCATGGGGTCTGGCATGAATTCACATGCTCATGAATATTCCCTGTCGTCAGGCTGGGAATCCTCAATAAAAGAAAAAACAGTTTCACTTTCACTTTAAAACTGTATTTCTCCTCTAAACCAATCAGTCCTCTCGGTCATACTGCCCCCATCCAATGACGGTCCTCTCCCTTAGCTTCACGCTTCAGTGTTGGGAGTCCTCAAGTTTCCTGTTTTTTCTCGTAATGTCTGTGCAAAATAGTTACAATTTGACTGATTTTTCTTTTATCGTATTCGACAGAGGATGGAGATCGGCAGCGGGGCTCCGCTACCGGCAAAGACCTTCCACCGTTGGATTATCGAAGTTTCGTGAAGGCCCGTTCTTGGGACCTACTTTGCACCCTTTCAGCATGGCTGAGGAGATGGAAGGTCACAGCCTCTTCAAGCTCTGCGCGAAGTGTGGTTTAAGAAATGTCTTCATGGACGACACCATAAATGGTTGTACTGCCTGCATCCAGCCCACAATGAGGAGGGATGCGAGGTGTGCTGTGGTTTCTCGAAGAAAAAACAAAAAAGACCAATACAGCAGACTATCTGCGTGGCTCAAATCGAGCAACGCCTCTGACGCAGCCTCGGGTCAGGGCCAAAACTCATCTAAGACACCCCGGAGAGACTGCATACAATGTTCGCTAACTCCCCAAACAAATGCTGGAGGGAATGTGGCGGGAAGGGGGACTGGCGACATATTTGGTGGGTATGCCCGAAGTTAAGCCCTTACTGGGAGGAGATCAAAACCCAAATGCATAAAATGTTCCCGGGGACAGAACACTTGGGAGACGAAGTATGGCTAGGGGGCCTATGAGATCCCAGGGATAAAGCTCTAAACACTACACAGAAGTGGAACTTTATGGGCCTACTAATAGGGGCTTGGCTGGAAATTGCACATAATTGGAAACATAAATCCCCACCACTAGCAGTAGACTGGACGAGAAGGATTTGGACACATCTGGCCATGGAACTATTAACCTACAACATCCAAAGAGAATACAGAAGGTTTAGAAATGACTGGGGGCTAGTGCTGGAGTTCCTTCAATCTGTCTATAAAGAAAAATGGTGTCCACACAAAATAAGGATATTGGACTTATTTATGTGAAAGAAGAAATGAATTTCCTAAAGAAGACTTACATGGACGGAGACAGTCCCGGTCGCGGGGGGGGGGGCGATGATGTAGGGGGGAATGTTATTTCTTTGGTTGAAGTTTTATAATGTAATGACCTTGTTACATCATACTGAAAATAATAAAACATGTTTAAAAGAAAAAAACTCATCTAAGACTGGCCGGTCCGAGCAGCGTTCACCCTCCGGGAGGATGTAGGGATTCTTTGAGGATGCCCCGCATGCTGGGGTCCAAGAGAAGGCCAAGTTCTGCTCCGCTAGCTCCGTCGTTGATGCGGGTCCAGATTCAGACAAAAAGGCGTTTGCCATCCCCATCATCCTCCACAGTAAGCCTGCCAACGAAAGGAGCTTCTTCAAAGAGAAATTCACTAACCCCGTCCAAACTGTGTGTTTGCGGATAGTCCGACGAAGGAAAAGTCGGGGGAGATCTCGTCGAAGCCAGCTAAAGGCTTCAACCAAGACCAAGTCGACGACATCACTGTCAACAAAGGCAGCCACAAGCACTTCGTCGTCTAACAACGACGTCCACCGCAGGTCTGAAAGAGAGCGGTTTCAGGAAAGAATTGGCGGCCACCCCGTGGGTGTCCTTGGCCCCAAAGCAAGATACGGCTGCAGAAGCAACTGCAAAGGAACCAGCACCAGGGAGAGACCAGGTGGCTGCTATGACCCAACAGCCTCCTTAGGGGGAGAGTGAAACAGTCCCACCTGTGGATCCTCCTGGGTATGCGGACCGGCAGGCTATTGAGGATAGAATGGAGCAGATCTATTAGAGTACCGATGAGGACAATGATCTGTATGATTGGTGCTGCTCAGGCCACGGAGGGGGAGAATCTGAGGGGGAGGACCTCAGTCCCCTGTGCGGAAGAGGAGACTCTTTAGCCCGGATCCTACTCTGTTGGCTCAGTTTACCCCTAGACCTAGAGACGTGTCTCTGCTCATTCTATCCACCCTGCACACACTGGTCACTGCAATCCAGCAAAGGATGCCGCCAGCGGGGCTGACGCCTCCAGAACCTCAGAGGGTAAGCTCACCCCTGAGGATTAGAAAGTCCCAGGGGGGCGCGGGTCCTTGGCATCATCCGATCCAGACTCCACCACCTCTTTATGACAAGACTCTTTCCGGAGCTCCGGATCCACATACTGGCACGGACACAGCCACCACGGCTGCTGGTACCGACGAGGACGACTATTTAATTGCGGTGGACGTGGAGACTCCACATGCGGACACTCCGGACAAAGTTGGATCTTTTCATTCGGTCATCTCGGGGCCTCTGAACTGTTTCAGTTAGTTCCTGAGGAGACAAAGAAGGGATTCCTGTACCAACGAAACAAGTCTAGGAGAAAGACCCTCATGTCCCTTGCCTTCCTGGGAGGAGTGCCTAGCCCTAATGAGAATTCCAAGTACGCCCCCAACCAATCGAGACACATTGGAAAAGTAGTACAGGGCACCCGATTCGGCTCCCAGGTGCCTACGATCTCAGCCCTCGCCGGATTCAGTGGTCTCGGGCGCAGCTAGGAAATGCTCGGCGAGCCAGTCATCGGCAGCCATGGTACCTCCAGGCCAGGGGCGGGGGTGGGGGGGGAGAGAAGCTGGATGCGATGGGCAAGATGGTATTTTACACAGCAGCCTCAACTATCAAGACAGTGAACACCCTAGCTATTTTGTCCCCTTATGATTGGGAACTCTGATACAAGCTGGGCCCTATGCTGGACTTCCTGCCCGAAAACAAGCTGGTCGAGGCACTGGAACTCTTTCAGTAAGGGCAAGTGGCCTCGGACAAAGTTTTTCGCCAGATGGTGAACACGGTGTCTCTACGCCGTCAAGGTTGGTTGAAGGCTCCAAATTTCTGCCAGGATGTTCAGACTAAGGTGCTGGATATGCCCTTCGACGGGGAGAACCTCTTCGGAAACGTCCGTCGACGAGTCTTTGCAGGCAATAGACTGACACAGAGAGGGTACGTTCACTTGGAAGTTTGCAACAGTGCCAATCCTCGTCCTTTCGCTCCTCCAGAGGAAAGCCATGAAGATCTTAAAAGGGTTATAGTACCCCTTACAGGTAGCGTTTACGCTCCTCCACTCAAGCGCACATGGGCCGCTCTCAAGGCAGTGGAGGTCAGCGGCAGCACCACCTGCAAGGCAGAACAACCCCCCCCCCCCATCACCCTCCCCCCAAAGCAGGCCTGAACCAGCCATGACTCTGGGTTCCCACTTACAGAACACAGTGGGAGGCCTGCGGGTGAAGTTAGTCAGTATGTGGGAAAAAATCACCACGCACAGATGGTTGCTGGACGCTCTCGGACACGGGCACACCTTGGTGCTCGAACACAGGTGTCCTTGTATCCCTCCGATTCAGCAGCAAGAACTACATGGGCCACAGCTTCTGCAGGAGGTGTGGTCCATGTTACGGAAAGGGTCGATGGAACGTGTCCCCCAGCGGCTCCGGAGTATGTTGCAGATCCTTTCTAGTTTGAAAAAAAAAAGAGACAGGGGGTCGGAGGCCGATTCTGGATATACATTCTCTCAACAAAGTTTCCGGATAGTCACCTTGCAGCACATGCCAGCAGGTACTGGGAGATTTTCTGACATCGTTGGACCTGAAGGACGCCTACTTCCACATCCCCATTCACAAAAAGCACTGCAAGTTCCTGTGATTCGTAGCTCAGGATCAGCACTACCAGTTCAAGGCTCTGCCCTTCGGCCTGTAGTATGGTCCAAGGGTGTTTAGGAAGTGCTTGGCCCCGGTGGTGGCACACCTTCGTCTGCAAGGCATCCACGTGTACCCCTTCCTGGATGACTGGCAGATGCGTTCCCGCTCACAATCTCTGGCAAGCGAGCACACGCCAAAACCATACAGAGCTGGGGTTCTCCATAAACTATCCGGAGTCTTGCCTGAAGCCAGCTCAGGACGATCTATTTCTGGGTGCATGACTTAACACAGTGACATGCTTTGTGTCCCCCTTGGAGTAGTGGGTGAAAGCCATACAAGGCAAGGTGCAGCGCTTGTCGGCCCAGGCAGCGACGGGGCAATCCATCAAGTTGCTTCTGGGCCTGTTGTCTTCCTGTATCAACTTTGTTCGCCTCTGCAGATTGTGCATGAGGCCTCTCTAGGAGTTCCTAGATACGTGTGGATGCAAGTGTCAGGGAACTTTACGTACACTCGCCCTCAATGAAGAGTTTCGACAGGTGATAGTGTTGGGAGGGGGGGTCACCACGGACCCATCTCTAGAGGGGTGGGGAGCCCACACCGGACAGTTGCACACCAGAGGCCTCTGGCAACCAGAGGAAAGGGACCTGCACATCGTCTTGGAGCTTCGGGCCGTGTTCTGGGCCCTCTAGTCTTTTCTGCCGTCATTGAAGGACAAGGTGTTGGGGATCTTCACGGACAACACCACAACCGTGTTCTACATCCGGAAACCAGGTTGGGGGTGGGGGGCCTGGACTGTGGCAGTGAGCCATTCATCAAGTCATGTTCCTCGTTCTGTTTCACCTGGCAGGAGTCAAGAACCCCATTGCGGACATGAGTGGGATCTTTGCCATGACCATGTGAATCTGCTGTTCGACAAATGGGGTCGACCCAAGATCTCTCTCTTTGCGACGGCCGGCAAACACCTACTGCCAGAGTTTTGCCAGCAGGTTCCCTCAACCGAGGAGCTTGGGGGGCACGTTTTCATTTGAGGGACAGTTCCTATAGGGACAGTTTCCACTCTGCTTACGTGTGATCAACACATTCGGACAGCGCCACTGCAGGATGATACTCGTCGCCCCGATGTGTCCCAGGCAGATCTGGTATCCGGACTTACTACCCCGATCAGTGGCCCTGTCCATCAAGCTACCGTTGGCCCCGGACCTTCTCGCCAGAGAACGGGGGGCGATTCTGCATCACGACCTGGAATCTCTGGACCTGAGGGCATGGCTCCTGCAGCCCTCAGGTTTGGAGGTTAAGCTTTACCCACAGAAATTAAGGACATACTGGCCAGGTCCAGAGCCTCGTCAACATTGAAGTGCTCCGGACATAAATGGAAAGGCTTAGAATATATCATAGACGGTGCAAGGGGAGGGGAGCAGTTTTTTACGACGCAGAGTGCCGTGTTGAAATGCAACAGTGCCACCCGAGGGCGTTGATGAGGCTTGAAGGATCGGTCTTTCATGACCGGCAATGGGAGTGGGGAATGGTATAGTGTCGAGCAGAAGGGTTAGTGGGGTTTGAGAGGGAGGTATTGGCAAAAATGAATAACAGCTGTAGGGCAACGTGGAATAAATATGTGCATGCTTTAACTTTGATAAATGAGACACCAACCAGTACACATGAAGCCTCTTACATGATGTTCCTTATGTTTCATATCCACACATGTGGGGTCTAACAACGGCTGTACCAAGGTGATGAGCATTACAGCACTGAAGAGCGGGACCGCGGCAGTCATGGACCACTGGTGGGCGTGTGGGAGCCAGGCGTACACCCAGCTGCCTCCTGACTTGGGGAGGGTGGGGGCGGCTATTGTCCCTTGTCACATTGCACAGCCATACCCTGGTAGGGCCTCAAGTGGAATTGTTGACCTTTAGTGACCATCCTTCAGTACTCAAGAGAAAGATTGGGGAAGAAAGAGTACAAGAAGAGTGGGCACATACATTGAAAAGAGACCGGCACAGCAGCAACTAATGATCCAGCAAATCATCCGAAGGTTTTGCTGCAATCGCACCAGTGGTTGGTCTGTTCTCAAAGGCATCCACATTTTTTAGTCCCGCCTGCTTCCAGGGGTCCAAGTGACAGCTAATGCTAAGTGGCTGCAGGTTTGACCCTTTATGAGGTACTTCAATTGGCAAATACGACTGAAAAAGGACTCAATGTGGTGAGATAAGAGCTTCGGGCAGTCAAACTGGTGGCACTACAGAATAGATTGTGTTGAATATGATTACTGCAATGGAGGGGGGCGTTTGTCACAAGATAGGGAGAGTCCAACGACGCGGCTAATGGAAACTTTGATGGAGGCCATAGAAGACATTTGTACACTCCACGAGACTATGACTAAGGAAACAAATGCAGTATCTTCAGACAGCTGGTTTGACTTTTTGCTTGGGTCCCAATGTGGTTAGCGAACATTATTTTTTTTTTTTAACCAACTTTATTTTCGTTTTTACTAAGACAATAATTGGTCTGTAATTACAACATGTGTTATGAACATTGTTACCCTCATGACCCCCCTATTCATCACTCTTGAACCTTAGCGTTGAATCTAGTATTGTCTTCATACTTTACCCATGCCCTCCCACCCTACCCACCCCCCTCCCCATTATTGTTCGAACCAAACAAAACCATGGTTTGTAACCAGAACAGTTCCATGAGCCAACCGCTTGGCCTTAGCTTCTGCTGCCTTTATCTGATGTGGATGTTTCTGAGAATCCGGGGTTTAAAGTATTGAGTCTCCCTCTCCCCCACATAGTCCTGAAGGGGTTCCCATATGGCCAAGAATTTCAGATATGTCCCTGATTTTGTGGCGCAGATTTTCTCCATTGCCATAACTCCCCACACTTTCACCCACCACCATGGAGCTGTAGGGCCTTCCACGGTCTTCCATCGTTGGGCCACTGTCATCCTTGCTGCAGCCAGTAGGTGGGTTATGAGGGCTGCTCTGTTCCCCGAAGCTGCATATGTCCTTTCTGCTACTGCCCCCAGCAGAATGACTTTTGGGGACCATGGCAGGTCTGCACCAGTTATGTCTCTGATAAGGCTCAGTATTTCTTTCCAGTACACTTTTATCCTTGGGCACGACCACCATCACGACCACCACATATGGAACATATCTCATCTTTCCCCACACTGACGCCAACATTCTGGAGCATACGTAGGGATCATTTTGTGCATTCTACTTGGGGGGGGGGGGGGCATATACCAGCGATAACAGAGTTTGTATACCGATTCTTTAATTGCTGTGGATTTGGATAGTTTATGAGCCCTCCTCCAGATTTGACTCCATTCTTCCTGTATAATCTCCTCCCCTATGTCCCGCTCCCAGTCCTTCATGTATTGGAGGGTGTCTTCTATTTGCGCCTTGTCCAGTAGCTTGTATAGTCTAGTGATCCCTTTTGCGGGTGTCCCCTCTGTTAGTTCTAGGCCTATTGGAGGTCATATCCCAACCTTTTTACCTCTGGATGTGAGGCCCAGTGACGCAGTTGTATATATTTAAATCTGTGATTTTCGGTAATGCCAAATCTTTGTTTGCATGCTTTGAAGGTGAGTGGGGCATCATCCTGATACATATCTGGTAGGGACAGTGTCTGCTTCCGTCCAACCCTCCCAGAACATTTTATGAATCCCAGGCTAGAAGTCTGAATTATGCACGATAGGACATTTTTAAAGTAACTGTCCCAGTGCTCATTCTGGTGCTCATCACCTCCTGTGTGGGTCAGCTCATCTTAATGCACTGCAAGAGCAAAGGTGGGAGGTGGAGATATGATGTTGCTGAATGTTGACAGGACAGGGGATAAGGTACATGGTAAACTTGAATTCAGCAGAGTCTGGAGAAAATGAGCATGATGCAAAAGGGGTGGTTACAATGCTGGCTGCAAACGTGGAGGAGTATGATGCCTTTTGTGTGGCATGGTCAGATGGGCAAGAGTGTGTGGTAATAGTCTGCCCTGGGGGAGTATAAGGAGAAAGGTGGAGCATGGAGGGAGCATGGATAGGGTAACAACGTTTTGGATTCCCAAGACGGTAAGTAAGAACATGATAGGAAAGAAGGTATTGATCGATGGATCGATCGGAGGTGGGAAATGCAGTAAAGGTGCAAATTCAGTGCTGCCAAGTGTGGCGCACCCATCAGTTACATAACAGATTGGGAGATGCAGTGGGGAAGGGGATGGGGCACTCCTGTGGGTGAAGACATCATTGACCGCTGTGCTGTGTAACTAATGCACAGTGGGCATTTGCGCCACTGGAGAAGTTTGTGGGGAAGAGTGCGATTGGAGGGTACTGTACTGAGTGGGTCATGGTGCAGAAGGGCATTCAGGGGATAAGGGGCAGGGGTAGTGGTAGTGTAGCACGATGTCAACAACAGAACAGCCATTTTGGAGTATAGGCTGTAGGTAATTAAATCTGTTCTTTTCGCAGCCACATACCTCGTATCCTGGGCAAACGTGAGTTTAGTTTCTCAAGCGCTCAGCTACAGCTGTGTACTGGAGAAATGTTGCAAGTTGGCAGTTCCCAGGAGAACATAGCGGCCAGAGAATGTGACCAGTAGATGCTTTCGAGGCCAGCGAGCCAGGCACCTGGTTGCTTGCTGGTAAGTGTAGGGAATTAGGAATTAAATACAGGCTAATGAAATCCAAACCATGGTGGGATTTGTGGTTTCATATCACACCTTGGCATATGGTCATGGGAAGAGGGCTGTGGGACGAGCAACGGGGAACCAATCATCAGGGGAGGTTTCGGTGTCCCCATGGTGTAACAGTGTTTTGTGTCCTTGCTGTTGTCTACGGGGCGCTTCATTGGTTGGATGTTCTATGAATGTCTTGTCCTTACCAAGCTCAGATTATTTAGTGTTAGATGGGGGTTGACCAATGGCAGATGAATAAAATTCCATTGGTCAGCACAGTTGCGTAATGCTTTGAAATGCAATTGTGGCGCGGTGTGGGAAGGTCCAGGACGTCCCGATGGGTGGTGTTGGACAATCGGGGACAGGATGGCATGAACCAATTGCAATCATTTACTGTATGCCTGGATATAGGGGACTAATTTAGTCCTACCAATCAGCTTTTGTAAGGTGTTTCATATGTGTATGCAGATTATGTCGTTTCTGTATAAATGTTTGGCCCGCTATGGGCTGTGTTGACTGCTCACTTCACTCAGTTCAGTTCCACAGTGCTGTTTGAACCGTGCTTTCCTTGCTGCGTTCTGGTCCTAAATAAATTGTTACTTCCTGCTTCGTCTACGCTCTTTTTTTTAGATTACTTTGGTCCTCCAGTCTCAGGAGGATAGCTATGGGGCAATGCACTTGCCTTAAAAGCAAGAAGATGCAGAGCAACACAGGTTCGATCCCTGGGTCTGGGCTTGGAAACCTGTGGGTATTAAGCGCATTATGAATAACCAATTGTAATAATTATAATACTTGCCCTGGAGGAACCCCGATACACCAGCCTCCCAACGGATCCTTCAGTCTGGTCCGGATACCGTCGACTGTGCGTTGAGAACAACGGCACAAGCACAGTGTTGCACAATTTCTCTTGGCTCAGGATGTCCGGCTTTGCCCCTGACATTCAAGAGAAGCTCCTGGGATGCCATTTGACGGCATGAACCTGTTTGGCATTATGGCTGATCAGTCCTTGCAGACATTTCAGGCCCCAAAGGCTACCGCAAAGTCTCTGGTAACTAGCAGTCTAGCAACAGTGGCCAGCAAGATCTGTGGGCAGGGGGCGAGAGGGCTTCATCACAAAAGAGCAGAGGTCCAGCCCCATCAGGCAGATGAAGACAACAGTGTGCCTTCAGGAGTGGAGGTAAACTCAAGGGAGGTGCTTCCGCCTCCACTGTGCCCTCTGCAGCTTCTGGAGCAAAGCCTCTCTGAAGTGGCCTTACGCAATCAGTCCCCGGTAGGAGGCAGGATAGTTTTGTTTGGAAAGGAATGGACGTTTACCACTTCTGATGCCTGGGCTTTGGAGGTCATCCAGTACGGCTACTGCCTCCTTTTTGCTTTTTGCCCTCCAGAGCACCCCTCTGCACCAATATTTGCCCCTGGAACCCCACCTGCTGTAGGAGATCCATCAGCTTCTGGCCAAAGGGGCCATAGAACTGGTACCCTGCTTGAGGGGGTGTGGCTTGCAGCCAATGAAGTTAGGTCGCCTCTGCTGACTGCTGCCATCTGATCATGAAGGATCCATATGAATAGCAAGTGCCACAATAGGAACTTTGCAGAAAACAGGTAAGGACGTGGGAGAGCAGCCCACACCGAAGAAGACGGTTCCCCAACTATCGGCGTGCCAGAACCGGAGAAGCTGAGAGGGGAGGAGCACTGACTGCCTCCCGCCGGCACCTAGGACCCTGCACTGAGCATCAGGCAAGTGCTGCCCTGCATCCTCGTATGGTCCTAGCTCCCTTAGGAGAAAGAATGGAGCGTGAGCCCATACGAAGTTCGGCCCGGGCCGTGTAGCAGTGATTTGTGTGTAAACCGCTGAGCCTCTGGAGCGAGAACTACTGCCGCGCGGGTTCCGCGGTCATAACTTTTGTTGCGCTCCAAAATGCTCACGTGAAGAGGACCAGAGGCACGCCCTGGATATAGGGACCCAGAGCACGTGGTGAAATACGAAAGCAGCCCTTGGGACCCCCAGGCAATGAGTAATCGTCATGTCAAGAGGACCGAATGAGCGCACTGTGCATAAAGACCATGCTGCAAGGTTAAAATGAAAAATAGCAGCTCTGGAGATCCCCACTCACTGAGGGATTGAGCCTAAGCAGCATTCCATCAAGACAATAATAGCACATGCTGTAATATCTTGTTAATCCTCCTTGCCACAGTAAATGGATTCAAGAACAGCAGCTACACCGGGCCAAGAAATAACCAGGCCAAAAGCCTAAGGGAGCGGAATTTAAGTTAAGCACCACTGCGGCGCACAGCTTCAAGGCTACTGAGGCATATGGGGAAGCAATATCGACTGAGTGTATGTGAACCCTTACAGTTGTTAAACGCATGAAGAGCTCCAGCTAGGGCTCAGCCATAACTAACACACAGACATCCATGCCCAGGCACCCATAGCAAGGGCTTGGAGCGGAAAGAGGGTGAGATCAAGCTCCAGTAATTAATTTGGCTCGATGCCTTCAAAGTCAGCCAAGCCGAAACCAAGCCAACCCACGCTAGACGGCTTTGCCAGGGCCAAGCAACAGTCTCCTGTAAGTGGTATGGAACCAGCGCAGGGAAAAGGGGGGGCGAGACTATGGAGCTGCATAATCAGGTGATGCAGGCGATAGCGGACTTGAAAGCCTTGTTGGGCACCCAGATTGCAGCAGTGCAAACATATGTCGGACTGCTGCGCCAAGAAGTCCGGAACTTGGCAGAGCGCACTGCCGCTCTAGAGACCCAAACACAGGAGAACACAGGAGCCCTCCATGAGACGCAGGCAGATGTCCACATTGTGCAACAGAAGGGAAGACTCCTGGAAAACAGAGTGGAAAAAGCAGAAGGGCATGCCAGGAGGAATAATATTTGCATAGTGGGCCTGCCGGAGGGTGCTGACCCTGCGTCTTCTATTGAGAGCATGCTGCTTCAGGAGATCGGGCCCGTAAACCTCACGCAAGTGTTCCTAATAGAGCAAGCACACAGCGCACTGACCAGACACCCCCCAGGAGCACCTCCGAGGCCGATCACCGCTAAGGTCCTGAATTATAAAGACAGGGAGAAAATACTGGCCTACACAAGACCAGGGGGCGACCTGAAGAGAGCTTTGGCAGATTTGGCAGTCTACCCGGACTACACTTTCCAAGTGCAGAAAAAAACTGTCCGCATTTCTCAGCGGGCAAGTCCAGGCTCCGAGCGGCAGACCTGAAGTAGATGTTGATCTATCCTACGCAACTCCAAATTATACATAAAAACAGGACCTGGTTCTTTGACCTTCTGGAGGAAACGCAGGCATGGATGGATAGGGAGACGATGTGCCCTGGCGGCAGAGGGAGACGATGTAGGGCGACGTAATGGAAGCTCTACGTCACCGGTGACCAGGAGCATCCAGGGTATCCTAGAGAGGCAGGACGCAGTGCTCCGGCGACTCTGCTGCTTGGTGAACACCCCAAGACAAATGTTCTCTCGCTAGGAGTGGGACACTACCTGGAACAATCTTTTTGCGCTTGCTAACTCTTTTCCTTCCTTGTACATGGCGGGGCTTCACTATTCCACGACGTACACCACAAGGGAGATCATACTTGTGGCAGCTAACGCCCCACCCTACCCCCTCCTTTGAGTTCCTTTCTTCTTTAGGGGCACTTGTTTTTGTGCCTATCCGATGTGCACTAGCCTCACCAGGCCGGCATGGGGCGAATGCGAGAAGCTGAAATGCCTGAGCAACGGGAATGCAGCTGGGCATTTGTTTATTTTAGGGGATGTTGACGAGGGGCTTTCCTGCACGTACGTTAATGGAGACTAGTAGCGTATCATCTTTGTTTTTTTTAGAAAACCTCATAAGAAGAAAGTAAAGATGGGCATTGAGTAGGGGCTGATTAGCCTGCTAGAGGGGGAGAAAAGCCAATGGCTGGATCTGTGAATGTCCTCACATGGAATGTTAGGGGTTTGAAAGCCTATGTGAAAAGGAATGGGGTCTACCCGTACCTCAGGAGATGCGAGGTGGACATAGCCATGCTGCAAGAAACACACCTTGAAGCAGAAAAGCAAATACTGCTGGCAAGTAAATGGGCAGTCGGGGTGGGAGGGGTGGGGGTTTCTGTTCTACATACTCGGCTTACTCACGCAAGTGCTGATCTGGATTGCGCCCTCAGTAGCCTTTAAGGTCACCCACGTTAAAGCGGATAATGAGGGTAGGAATGTGATAGTGCAGGGCCTCCTTGGGTGGATACATGTCTGGTCAACACTTATCCCCCCAACCACGGAGCAGCAAAGTTCTTCCAAACCCCATACCCCAGGTTGGGCCCTTATAGGAATAGTAACATAATCTGGGGGGCGACTTTAACTGTACACTAAACCCTCTCCTGGACAGATCAGACACTACGTATACTAGACTGGCTCTGCCTGCTAAGACGCTGCAGAAACTGTTAGACTACTTCGTCCTAGTGGATACCTGGAGAGCTCTTCATATGGACACCAGACACTACTCGCACTACTCTGCACCACACACAGTGTACACAAGAATAGTTTACTTTTTCATAGGATGCTAACTAGCTCACCTCATCACACATTCTCAGTATAAAGGTAGAGGTTTGTCGGATCATGCACCGCTTAGTCTGCAATGGCAGTATGCGCCTTTTAGAGCTCCAATCCCTACGTGGCGACTCAGTGAGTCATTGCAAGACCCCCCATTTCGAAATTGCATCAAAGACGGTATCACTGACTATGTTTTGCATTATAAGGAATGTGTCCCTAGTGCAGGGACCTTCTGGGAGGCATTGAAGGTAGTGATCAGAGCAACGGCCATAGCAAGTTCAAAGGGTGTCCATGCAAGTATAAGCAGGGATTTGTCCTCTGCAGGCAAGCTTGAGACAATTAGAAGAATCTCAAGAGCAGCTATTGGACAAGAATGCAAAGGTCTTTGCACTAAAACAAAAATGCATGGAGTGTAGTGGAGAGGTTGGGCAAACACAGTTTTGCAAGATAATACTGAGAGGCAACACATGGAAGGAGATAAACCCGGCCGCCTGCTGGCATGGCTGTATAAAAAGGAGAATAAACAAGGTCCCATACGCTCCATATACATGAAACGACAGGTCCTGTGCTATACCCAGAATGACGTCAACAACGCGTTTTTGGAATTTTATCAAAACCTTTATCATGAGGGACCCTGGACACCAAGGGCCCATTTAGAGGAAATGCTGGATGAGATGGTACTCCCAGTGTTGAGTCAGGAGGCTAGGAATAGCTTAGCAGCACCTATCTCCCTAGAAGATATACAAAGTACGATTGTAACCCTGCCAACGGGGAAGACACCGGGATCAGAAGGGCTCCCTAGAGAATTTTATAAGGAATACACCCAGGAATTTGCCCCTCACTTAACAAATTTAATGATTCCTATGAGGCGGGGGTTCTCCTGCTGAGCTTGAGGGAATCGATCATTATACGACTTCTTAAACACTACAAACCTCCTAAGGAGTGTAGCTCTTACAGACCCCTGTCAATGCTTAACCAAGACAGCAAGATACTCCCATCCATACTTATAAATCAGTTGAAAAAAGTGACACATAATTTGGTGCTGCCAGATCAAACGGGCTATATCCCATGACGGAGCATGTCCTGGAATCTAAGACGATTGCATCATGTGATATATGGCACAGCACCCTGGGACACACAATATATAGCCACACTAGACGCAGTCAAGGCATTTGATTCTGTTAGATGGGACTGGCTTTATGCAACTCTTCATAGGTTTGAGTTTGGGCAGACCTATATCAAGTGGGTAAAGCTAGTGTACACTAGACCGATGGCTAGGGGCAAAATGGGGAAACACATCTCGGAGGCATGGGAACTGGAGAAAGGGGACAAGACAGGGTTGCCCGTTGTCGCCACTGCTTTACGTACTAGCCATGCAACCGATTGCCTAGAATCTCAGGGCGGAATACACAGGGGCAGGCATTGAAATAGATGGGACCAGACATCTGGTATCACTGTATGCGGATGACATGCTGTTATATATTCAGGACCCTGAAGATAATTTGGAATTGTTACTGGAAGCGAAGGCACTCTTCACGAAATTATCAGGGATTACAATTAACATGGATATGTCAGCTTTGTTTCCCCTAGTGGGACTGCAAAAGTTAGACCCTGGGGCGCTGCTTGTTCTTGTTCTACGATGGAAAGTGTCCACATTCAGGTATTTGGGAGTCAACGTGTATCATGGCCCAGCGGTGGAGCACGCACAAAACACGCTGAGGGCCTTGGAGGGTGTTAAGTGTTCTATGAAGTTCTGGGCCAGACTGCCCCTTACACTGATGGGAAGAGCAGCTCTGTTGAATATGGTAGTGCTGCCCAGGTTGCTACACTTCTTTGTAAATGTCCCGTTTTACATACCTATATCATTTTTTAAAACTTTGGATAGCATTTGTAGAGGATTCCTGTGGCAAAACGGACGGAAGCGATTAGCGTTATCACTACTGAGCAGGTCGCATGTAGAGGGTGGCATCAGGATCCTGCAGTTTGAACTATACCAAGTAGCAGGACAGGTACAGTTTGTGGTGGACTGGTTGGCAGATGACCCTACCCCGGACACTTGGATGCTGCAGTCCCTGTGGTCACTCTTTTACCTGAAAGAATTGGTGTGAATCGGGAAACCCCGGGGAGGTCGTTGGTTGCACCTAGTGACCCTAGGGGTGAAAATGTGGGACAGAGCTTTGGCGGCAGTGGGACTCACAAACCCAATTTCAGTGCAGATTCCTCTGGTTTTGGTAGTAGCATCTTCAACACAAAGCAGGAGTGGTATATGCACAAAATGGGAAACTTGTGGGGTGGCTACAATAGGGGACTTATTGCAGGATATGCCTTTTGCACCCTTTTCAGAGTTCATAGGATGCACAGGAATACATGAAGGCCAATATCTGTTGCACAGCGCAATCAAGAGCGAGATTAGGCATAGATGGCCCACATACAGCGATTTATGGGGAAACACATGGTGGGCGATGTCCTATACAACATTGCTGAAGGGGGCACACTATATCGCGGCTATATGATCCCTTGCTGACTAATGGGCCTCTATCCCATCTAAGAATGCAGGGTAAATGGGATCAAGACTTGGGAGTAGAGTTTACAGGTGCACAATGCTGGCAGGTGCTGGGATACCACAAAACTGTCAAGGAACGCGAGACTGCTGGTGACACACAGGCCATATATGACTCCTCAGATGATCTCACGGTTCCCAGGCGCTGCAGTACAGTTGCGTCCCAGGTGCAAGGTGTTGGAAGCTGGCCTACTGCATATGTTTTGAGCATGCACAGTAGTGGGGCTATACTGGCAGAGGGTGGCAAATAGACTACAGAGTGGGGGGTTGAACCCGGATGTGCTTTCTCCGGGTGCATGCTTGCTGGGCCTCTTTCCACGCCCCAAGGGTATAAAATACGGCCACAAAATGAACGATTTGGCATGCATCCTCGCAAAACGTAGAATAGTTATGGCATGGAAATCTCCTAGAGGCCCGGCGGTGAAGGATTGGTGGCGGGACCTGAAGCGGTGAGCAATGGCGGAGACTGTGGCATGGAAGAGGGTGGTATGGGGCTTCCAAGGTGCGGTCACGGCGGGCATCGCAGCATGGGAGACCTTGTTGAATACTTTTGGTTGCGGCAGAAGCCATATAAGGAGGAAAGGCGGATCAAGTCCAATAGTTGAGGGAGGTGTCTCGTATGATGCAAGGTTTTATTTTTTTCTCCTTTTTTGTTAGATACTTAATGAGTGCTTTAGGCAGGAGGGGGATGGGAGTTGGGAGGTAGGGGAGGAGGGCGTTGGGAGTAGTGTTTAAGAAATGTTAATGTAACGATTTTGCTCTGTCATATGTTGCTATTTTTGTATCAGTTAAAACCAATAAAATAAATTAAAACAAATAAAAAAAGAACTGGGACCCTGCTTCAACTTATTTTCTGGTGCTGCAGGAGGATGGTCGTCTTCAGACCCATCCAAGAGCTGCAGCTTCTGAACTTGTACCGTACAAGGACAAGTTCAAGATGTTCACTCTCGCCGAGATCCTCCAGGCCTTGGACCTGAACGATTGGCTGGTCTCTCTGGATATTCAGCATGCTTACTTCCATGTGGCCATCCACAGGAGACACAGGGCGGTACATGCGATTGAGAGTGGGGAACGCACACTACCAGTTCAAGGTCCTACCATTCGGACTGTCTTCTGCACCCATGATCTTCACCAAACTGCTAGCAGTGGTGGTGGCTGGCCTCCGAAAGGAGGACATTCATGTCTTTTCCTATCTGGGCGGCTGGTTATCTGATCCCGCTCCCCAGACCTAGTGTTGGCACCCCTGTATCAGACATGCAGCCTATTGCACAGCTTGAGCTCCTCCCTGAACTTCAAGAAGTCTCTGGTTTCGCCATACCAGTCCCTCTGAACTATTGTGGTGGTCTTAGAAACTCGCCTGGGCTCTGATTTCCCACCCGAGGATAGAGTGGCAAACACTTAAAAAATGGTCCAAGTGTTCCAGCCTCAGGCAGGCATTCCAGCCTCTGCTTTTCTGTGCTTTGTGGCTTATAGCCTTTTGCATGCTTGTGGTGCTGGAGGCCCAGCTAAGCCTGAGGTCACTGCAGTGTCTGAGTTTCAGGGCCAAACATCAGACCTTCTCCAAGTCCCTGTGAGAGTGTCTGGATACCTGCAGTGGTGGACCATGAATGCCAACCTTCTGAGAGTCGTTTTGTCAACCTTGTCCCCAAGTGACTGTGGTCATGGATGCATGCCTGAAAGGCTGGAGTGTGTACCTCCAGGGCCTTAACAGTGAGTGGCTTGTGGTCCCCATCAGAATGCCCAGAGCACATACATTTGCTGGAGTTGAGAGCGATCAGGCGGGCCCTGGTCGCTTTTAACCCCTCTGTGAAGGGCAAGGTTGTTGCTGGTCTTGACTGACAACACTGTAGCCTGTGTAGTGCAGTTGTCTCCTTGCTTCTATGCAGAGAAGTTCTGCGATTGTGGTTCTGGGCTTTGGAGAGCAGCGTGTACCTGACTGCAGCCCATCTGGCCGGCATTGGCGAATGTGCTAGTGTACGCTTTAAGCATATGTTGCTTGACCTCCCATGTGTGGGAGTGCTGCCAAGAAGTTCAGAATGAGATTTACTCCCATTGGGGTACTCTTCCGGTGGAGCTCTGTGCTTCCAGTGTAAACAGGAAGTGTAAGTGGTTTTGCTCCAGGGAATTGCCTCATCAGGGAGCTCTGGGGGATGTCTTGACAGTCGAGTGGGACTTCAACCTACTGTATGCATTCCCAGTCATGCCGCTGGTTCAGGTCCACAATGATCTTGATCGATCCGGATTGGGCCCAGAGATTGTGGTACCCAGAGTTCCTGGGCATGGCCATCTGTCCTACCTGGCGCCTACATCAGAGGACTGACCTAATCTCCTTTTCGGAGGGTCTGGTCCTGAACACGAACCTCTCTGCAGCCTAAACCTTTCTGCCTGGCTGCTGAAAGGTTGAGATATAAGGAATGAGATTTGTCTGAGGACGTTCTGGACGTGCTCCTCTCTGCTAGACAACCTGCCTGCAAATCCATCTATGCCTGCAGGAGGTGCACGTTGTCTGTTTGGTGCCGGGAGAGGGATCTGGACCCTTTTACTTTCTCTACATCCTCAGTTTGGGATTTTTTATTGTCCTTTGCCCGGATGGGCCTACAGATTGAGTTACATGGAATCTTGCGCCCATTTCGGTCTTCAGGAGGAGCCCAGAGATGGGCTCCTTCTTCATGATCCCCACATTTATGCAATTCCTCAGGAGTCTTTTTATTTATTTATTGTTGTATTTTACTCCATAAAGAACGTTTACGCTACATACAAAAATAGATTTACAATCATTAACAGAAGAAAAAAACGTTAAAATTCATCATATATAAATATACATATCAGTACTAATATACAAGACTTCTAATTAATATAAGCAGAAAATTCTTCTGATTTTCATGTCAAGACATTTGGTTGTTTTTCAATTAATCATTTCATTGTAGTTAGAATAAATTATTCCAAACATTATCACCCATTCACCATTTGTTTACATATCATTTGCCACTAAAGGACTCAAACAAACGCTGTACCACAGTCCAAACATTGTATAATGCGATAATCAAAACTTCAGAGGAAGAATTGAGACGCATGTTCCAGAAGTGGGTAGTCGCTACCCATTCAAAGTGGTGATAATAATGACAGTAATGAGCCCTGTAAAGGGCCTCCAATTTTGGACATAATGAAAGCACATGTTGCACTGTCTCTGATGTGCCTGCCACTTTACCGATACGACACATCCGTTGGCCATGAGCAAGTTTCCATTGTGAACCATGAGTGGCTCTTACAGGTAATTGGTTAGTACGCATCAAAAGTCGAAATCTCTGCACATCAGCACTAGGACACTTTAACAAATACAGCTGCGGGGTACAGTAGCTATACACAATACCTTCAAGGAAAGATTCATTTTTAAGGCCACTTAGGTGATTGATGGTGGCTTCCCAGTCTTTCATACAGGATTTCTTCTTAAATTACTTTTTTATTCCCTTGTATCTGCCACAGATTGACCAGTTCTTACTTAAATAAGACTTTATACACATAGCATCGTAAGAATTTATAGAGGCAGTTCCCGGTCTTACAGTTATAACATTCTGGCCAATATCACGTAGCAACTCACTGGAGGGATGACACAAAACCCTGAGGGGCAAGAGATCTCTCTGAAGAATCACCAAGGCTTTGAGAGATGTTAAACCAAACTCAGCTCTTATATATTGCATAGGGCACGACGAGGGAAGACCCAATATGGAACGCCAAAAATAACTTTCTATTTTGTCCAACATAAAAGGTTTTCAATTGTAAGAGCTTCTAAGCCGTATGTCACTGCAGGAACAAACCATTGTCGATTGTCATGACCCCCATTTGAGGTGTTCTTGCTCCCTCCAAGTCAGTAGCCCATACATACACACTAGGAGTGCACTCTCATAGGTTAACACCCATTCCTTGCACCAGACACAAGAAAAGACCCTGTTGGACTAGGGCTTGGCGCACTTGGAACCAGTTCTGCCCATGTACACCTTTGCATGATTCATTATGGAGGGAGAGGTGAGTTGCAAGCGCACCAGAAACAAAGGTCTAGTTGTTGTTGGGCTTGGGGTGTGGCTAGCTATATAAACCACACCCCAGCGAGAATCCATGCTTCGCGTTTCTTCTGCCCTGAGCAGCAGACGCTCACCGCTGATCCGGGTACTCCTGCAGCATTTCTTGCCCGCTTCCAGCAACGCAACGTCGGCGATCCTTCAGCGCTTCTCCAGCGGCTCCCATTACAAGTGCTCGGATCCACAGCTCCCGCGGACCACCTCGCGTGCAGCAGCAATTTCATACTCACAGCCCCGGTGGCTCCTCCTTGTCACTCGGCAGCTGCAAACGGCCCCCATACAGACCTGCCTTCGGTTCTGCAGCGTTGGCGAGCCTCCATTCACAACCGCTCCACCCCGACGCCATCTGTCATCTAATCCGCCATCACAACACCCTGAGGGAGAAAAAACAGGAGAAGTCATTGGAACAGATTGCGTTCCCCCGCAAGCCCTAGGAATCAAGGAAAGACATTGGTCATTGGGAATCAAGGAAGGCATTGAACATTGGGAAAAGACATTGAACTTTGGGGATCCAGTGAAGACATTGAGATAAGGACTCACTACGGTGGGAAGCAGGGAACTGTTAAATTCCTACTACTTCTTGGGATCATCTCAGCAGAGACGTTTCGAGCCGCAGCAGGTCTGGGCTCTGAAGGGGTCAGTGAAGTAACTGACTTAAAGAACCTACGCGCCCCTGCTCAGCATCGCCAGAGCAGGACAGAGAGCCTCCTTTTCATATACATAAGGTGAGCTTAGACGCACTCAGAGGGTGGGTGGTAACACTGACAAGGGGGTGCCGGGTAGTGTGCAGAGAGCTGTGAGGGGCACTAGACCTTTTCCAATATCATTATCTCTATGATCCTTGCTCCCACAGAACAATCATCCCAGATGAAAGTAACCAGGAAGGCGGTGTCTCGAAGAGGTTCCAGATACCCCCCGCAGAGCCAAGGTGAGCGTTACATCGATATAACATTAGGATACCCTCAAGAGAAAAGCCAGCATATTGCATTACATGTTTGCAAGTCATAAATGTAATTAGCCTGTCTCTCTTAATCCTAGACTCTGTTAAGGAGAGGTATCCTTGTTTACAGTCCTTTTCCACTCCAAGATATTTGTAGACCTCTGTGTAATCAATCACACCCAGCCGATATTCATAATGGGTCTATTCACTTTCTTGGCGAAATGCACATGTTTTTTTTTTTTTTCTTTTCAAATTGATTGTCATGTTCAATTGCAAACACACCAAGCTCCTCTAATATGGCTTTCATACCGGCTATTGTGTGATCAACCACCACAAGGTCGTCGGCATACAATAATGCAGTAATCTTAATCTTGGCGAACCTCGCAGGACAATGAGCTTGACTCTCAAGTTGTCTTATTAATGCTGCAGTGTAAATGTTAAAGAGGAGAGCCCCTAACAAACAACCCTGTTTAATTCATCTCTTTATTTTAATGGGTTTAGTTACTCTGCCCTCGTTATCAAGGCTAAAGCAAACCGTATTATTTTGGTGAAATTTGAGTATAATTTCCGACAACCATTTAGGGCATTGAAAGTGGCGCAATATTTCCCATAATTTATTGCGGTTGACCCGGTCAAAGGCACTACTAAAATCAACATAGGTTACATATATTGACAAATTGGATTTAAGTTTAGCCTTAGTCATAATAGCGTCAAGAAGACAGATGTCAATAGTGGAACATCCGGACCGGAAGCCAGATTGAAATGGGTGGAGAATTTGGTTGGCGTCAGCCCAAGATTGCAAGTGTGACAGTACAATAGAGGCAAAGATTTTACTTGTAGTGTCAAGTATCGATAAAATACGGTAGTTGACGAAAGCCTGCTTTATACACGGGTATCAATATAGACTTGGACCAGGAGTCGGGGATAGACTTTTTCTAGCATAGCTTTTTATATAGCGATGTTAAAATATTAGACCAGGTGATGGGGTCATTTTTGACTACACAGGAAGCAGGGCCGTTGGGGCCTGGGGCCCTAGAGTTATTAAGTTTAACAATGATGCGCATAATATCTTTTCTATTAAATTTAAGGGGCCAAGGTCCCTCAGAATTCAAAGTTGGTTCAGGAATAGCAGCATCAAACATAGTCTCAGCCAAGAAATCAGCCCACATAGATTCACCAATTGCATTAAGTGACCGGGACAAATCATTCGACTTAATCTTATTCAAAAGTTTCCAAACGGAGCTATAGTTGCCCTTTTGCATGGTATTAATCAGTGTTTGCCATTTCATATTCAGTTTACCTTTACGGTTACGTTTGCACCAACCACTGTATGCATTTGTTAATTCTTTCTTTCGGAGCAGATATTCATCCCAACAAATGGGTAACCTCTTTAATGCTCGCAATTCACAGCGATGAAGACACCTCACTAACACCAAGTCTCTGTCATACATAGTGTGACAATGTTTCCCATTAGCTACAATGGGGAGCCCAGGTGCAACTGCTAGTTCCGTGGTCCATTGTTTGATAATTTGTTCAATATCATTACTATTAAGTAAGTCATTGATAGAAAGCGACATTCAAATTCTTTTGTTTAGCTTTCTAATCTTGGTACCATTCCATTTTATACGAGTACCAGAATTACATATACCAAGGTTAGTAGGACCACTGTCAGAAAGGCTGGAGATGGAAAGATTAAGTTTAACGGGGACATGAGCACTGTAGACAGAGGTGTATACTTCAAAATCGCTGATATAGGAGAGAGCAGAAATATTACCACACCAATAATATAATGTTGCAGACTTATTGCCGCTGGACCAGGTACATTTTCCTGGAATATCACTTATGGTCCTGCCATTCAATGACCAAATCTCCCAATCTAGGAAGAAATTAGACCAAGAACGCCCTCTGTCATTACGCTTGCTTTTCTACATAACATTAGTTTGAGAAATATTATTAAAGGTCATCTTCATTGTTGAGGTCCCACAATGCGCATTGAGGTTGCCCCCAATTAGAACTATCTCATTTCCACTAATCATCAGCCAACTGGTTAAAAGTTAATCAAGGCTGTCGTGGATAGTATTTGTACAAGCTGAGGACGGAGCATCATAAATGTTAAAAAAATAACATTAGGAGTATTTCTGCCCATTTTAGCCTTAGCTTCAACAGCTAGTACCCATTCATTGCCAGTTACTGTAGAATTCATTAGCATAGAAATCATGGGAAACTGCAGTTATAAGGCCACCATAGGGACGCCCTTTAAGTCCCTTTTTTGCATGACGCTGAAAGATATGGTGGGAGCCTATACAAAAATCATACATGAGACATGATTCCTGGAGCAGAAATATAGGGATTTTAACTAATGTTCCAAGGGAACCACCAGTTTTCAATAGATGATCGTGGACTCTTGTATTGCATGATATTGCTTCCAACACTCATGCTCCAGGGCCCTCAAGCTTTCCCAACAGATTCTTTAGCCATTTCCTGCCTGCTTGATTTTCCATGTCCTTCACTGTACCAGCAGGAGTATGAGATTTTTGCTTCGGTTTTGTCGTTCTACAATGTACACATGAAGTCTTTTTAATAAGTTGCCTTCACGCTAGTTTGGTGTTCCGACGTGGGATTTACGTTTAGTGTTGACATTTTCTAATGGGCGCTCCATTTGCGCTCTTAAATCATGTTCCTTAAGATTGCTCACCGTTAAGGTGATTTTCCTTGTGATCGCCTCCGGTAGATGGGTGAGAGAGCTCCGGTCATTGTCAGCTAAACCTCCTTTCTTAATATTCTCCAAGGAGAAGGTGATTCTGAGAATTAGACCCTCCTTTCTTCCGAAGCTGGTCTTGGATTTCCATCTTTCTCAAAAGATCCATCTCATGTCATTTTTTCCTCCGCCTCATCCTTCCATCGTCCCGATGGGATCCCTCAGCTACTATGTCTGGCTATCTTCCATCCTCAAGATCATTGTACTGCTTTGGAGGTCTATCCTAGATAAGGAATCCGTGGGAGGAAGGTGTCCATTGGAAGAATAAATGACTTCCCTCTTGGCTATGTTCTTTTCAATGGATAGCCCTTCCATGGTTTCCTCATCGCCCTCTCTTCCTGCTAGTACACCTTCGTTCTGCAGTCCCTCAGCATCAGAATAACAGTGAAAAGGGGTAGAAGTGAGGTCGCCGGGCATGTGAAGAGTGAGGCTTTCTGTTTGGCAATGAACACATTTTTTTGCAAAGGTCCCTGTTGTGACTTTGTGCGGTGCTGTCTGATTGCGAAGTGTGCTTGTTTGTGGTATAACAGAGGTGTTGCGATTGACTTGCCTTCTTGGTCCCTGCATACTTGTTGCATGAGGTGTGAATGCAAGGTTTGATGTCATGAATGGAATGCTAGGAGAATGATTGGGATGTTGTGTGCGAGTGTGATTCCACTCGGGGCAGCTGCAAGATGTTGCCTGGGTGGTGGGAGCCAGTGGGCTCCCTTCTGTACTTCCCCATCTCCTAAATGTACCTTAATGTACATGATGATCTATTTTACTTGATTAAAGTAACCTGAAGAATACCTGCGGCATGTCAGTCTATCCTTTTAGTAACCCTGACTTGTGGTCCTAACAGTCCCTTTATTTGTCGCTCCGCCTATCGCCCCCGCTGCTCCCTCTGTGGATGATTGTGAACCTGATTAACATGGCATCCTCATAAATAAGTGGGAGAGCCGGCATAGTCAGCTTTTCACGTCTCCGTGCTTCCTCTTTAGAGCTATGAAAGGCAGTGCTGCAGAAGCTCATAGCTCTGGTGTCACCTCCGATGGAGCAAGTATGGTCTCTTTTGAAGGAGATTCCCCTGCATTAGCCATGGTTGACCTACCTCATTTAGTAAACCCGGGGACAAGTCTAGGAGGAGTACAACCTGGCCCACTATTCACTGAAGCTGTCTTGCCAGAGGAATTCTATATAGAGAGGACCAATCTGAGGAGTTTGCGCAACCTTCTCCACAACCTTCATAAAGCAAATGGTTTGGCTACATCTCGAAATGTGGACATAATCACCTCTGCCATATCAGCTCTATGGCTGGACTCTCACCAGTATACAAAGACATAATCTGGTGAACATCCACAAAGACCCTAGTTTATAGGCACTGCATTCCGAAAGCCGTGGCCGACTGCCACTCTGGCCAGAAGCATGTCATGGCTAAGTTATGCAGATCATATGTCTGTAGGTCTATGGTAGGCCAAGATAAGTCTTTCCACATGATCATGCTTGAACTCTGGCCAATTAGTCTAGCATTGCAGTTGTTCTTACCATCTGCAAGATGTTTGACTATCTGGGAGAACATGAAAAAAGATTGGGAAAGCTTAAATGAGAGTTAACAAAAAGCTACGATAACCACAACATGACAACGCTATAAAGGGATCAAAACAAATGTGACCGTGAGGGGTTATTGAGTAGTGCTTCCCACATGTTTATAAGGGGCATTCAGAAACTCATTAGCTCCTGTGCCTCTCAACCCTCTAACCTTGCTTGCATGGCTCTGAGCATTAGGCCTGCTGTACACTTGCTTCAAAAGGCATGGCTTTTTACTGTGAGAATCCCCGCTCGGCCACACTCAAGTCCTTACTTGCACTACTCCCAGGGTAGCAGCCTGCGTCATTGTTCCAGGCACACTTTTCAGGTAGCTAGCCAAAGTACCATGGCAACCCCATTCATGGTACCACTGAGCCAGCAAAACAACCAAAGTACAGATTATAAAGTCAGGTGTTGGCAGCAAAAGAACCGCGGAGCTGCCCTCGCGAATCAAAAAAGGCAAGGAGCTGAGCGGCGCTTGGATGCTGTATTTCAGGGTAAATAACTTGTTTTCATTTGGTTTGATGTGTCTTACTGTGGCTCTTTTTCCAGTTGGGCATTGTATGCAACATCGCCCATTTACACCAGATAATTGGCCTAGGAATTTTGTGGTATTAGTCAGAGCGTGTCATTAAATTGAGATGGTTGTGCATTCATTGCTTATTCCTCAGGTTATTAATCCAGTCAAACCGTTCATGCGGTCAAAAGAAAAGAGAATGATGTGGGTATTTTCATTTTAGCAGTGCTCGATCATTATTAGACTGCCAGTTTAGAACTTGCTGGTAGTGCCTACACTCTGACAATGATTTATTTCCATATCTTTAGGACATTCATGCATTTAACAGCTTTTTTGCCAAAGCTACTTCTGTATTGTAGGATACTGAATATGTATAAAATGTTTGTGCTAATTGTGCACTAAGTTTTCAATTTGTTAATTTCTATTTTTCAGATATCAACACAATAAAAAATCAAATTAACAGCTTATTATTTGTAAAGAAAATATGTGAAACCAGAATACAGAGGTTGCAGTCAGGAAAAGTAAGTACTGCTTCCAGCAGAGCCAAAGTATAAAGCATAAACTACAATTACTTTCTTAAAGCGTACATGAAACTTTCAGCTAGTATATGGGAGTTTTAATTTTGTAAAATATATATAATCTTTATGATGGATGACATTGATGTGGCCCGGCTTGCAAGGGGCTACATGCTTGTCCACTAAGGGACATTAGGAATAAAGACACAGACACCAGGGCAATAAAGCAATTTTAGTTAATGTGTAGTGTTTTTAATGTGTGTGCGCGCGGTGTATGCGAGTTGGAGTAAACCATCCAGCACACCATGGGGCTGGATGTAATGTTAAAAGAAAATCAAGGATCAATAGAACAGAACTCCCCTGCCCAAGAAATGACTGGGCTGGGTAGAGAAAAGAATCCAAGGACAGTTGAAAATGGACGGTTGGAAGAGCGAGAAGGGCAGGACAAAAAGAACGATTTACCTGTGGGGTTGCTGCCTCAAGCGGCCTTACAGGGCCTAATTCCAGAATATGGACCAGGAGGCGCGTGGGGAGCCCCTCAGAGACTGAACCAGGGGGCTGAGCAGCTGATGCAAGGAGCAGCTCTGCCGCCCTGGGGCCATGGCACCTGTCGACGCACCCGGGGGTCAGACCGGACAGGCCCAGCATTATCCAGGGGCGAGGCAGCATGCCAGGTGCTGCCTGAGCCAACAAAGAGCAGCCTGGGCCGCGTGTGGTGGGGAGCCCAAACTAGGCTGCCCATATTAGGCTGCCCAGATGTGCCCCAGACGGCCAGCCTTTTGCCCAGCGAGTCATGCCCTTAAAAAAAATATCCTCCCGGGCTGCATATGCCAGACGCAGCCCCAGTGGTGAAGAGGGAGAGAGAAGGCCGCTCCAGAAGAAGTCCTGAGTTGGCCTTGCGTGCCAACCCAAGTGAACACGAGCAGGAGGAAGAAGCCGCTGGCCACCCAGTGGAGCAGCCTGGGTGAAGACAGCGGCCCGCCCCCTCTTCTCACAACTCATTGCAGAGGCCTGCTGCTCAAGAGCCTGTGATGCTAGGCGGTGATCTGTGGCGGCGTCACGATTAACACCAGGCACGCCGACTGAATTCAAGATGGCGGAGTGGGCCACGTGGTGGCTGGGGCCGCCCCCATGATAACTTGGGCCACCCCAAAGATTTTAAAACATTCTGCGGGTGCTACAGGGCCATGGGGTGCTGCAGGGAGGTTGGGTGTCCCCCAGCCAATGGGGACCACCCTGAGGATTGCCACGGGCGCTGTAGTGGCCACCCACAGCATGTAAAAAGAGCACGGGACGCACTGTCATCGTGGGTGGCCACCTGTGGTGGACGGGGCCTCCCAGAAGCATGAACAGTGGGGTCAGGCCCCAGACACATCAGGGACCAGGCTTCAGCCACCAGTCCTGAAACCAGCCCTGCTACAGCCAGCTTGTCCATCAGTTTAGCGGCCATCCCGAAGTGGACCAGCACCACTAGGATAGGCCCATGAAAGGTGCTGTGAGGTGGTGATTGACTGCAGCAGTCACCCAATTGTGACAGTGTTTTATGTGGTATGTAAATAGATTTCAAGGGGATTGGGTCCTCTGACGTATTCCATATCTATGACAGTAATCACCACAGCTGTGCTGTTTCAGAAAATCTTTCGGCGTCTGCTTCCTGCGTCGATACGCCGTCTTCGAGGACCTCCTCCGACGGCCGACATCACCAGATGTTATAAGTAGGACGCACGACGCCCGTAGCCTCAGTTCCGTTTTTTCCACAAACGTGTTCGCTTCAGAGATCTTGGCGCGCCTGGACTCTTTGGAATTTCTGTTCTTTCGGTTCTTCGAACCTGTTCGTTTGTGAAGTTTATCGGGATGTCTTCTTCTTCTTCCACCCCGCGTCCGGGCTTCAAGAAGTGTGGGGACTGCGGGTCCAACATGTCGGTGACGCACTCGCACGATGCCTACCTCTGGTGCCTCGGGGAGGCCCACGACACGGATGCTTGTGTCGACTGCCAGTCGCTTACGTCCAAGGCCTTGCAGGAGTGTAAGAATTAGCTGTCGGTCGGTAAGGTGTCCAAGCCCCGGAAGTCGAGGTCCACTGGGCTTTCGAAGGACAATTTGAGGGGGGATTCTCTGCATCGTCATCATAAGTCTAGGGGGGTCTTGGTCCCAGAGTGGGTCCCGCCACTCCTCTGCCTTTTCGAGGCACTCACGGAAGCGATGTCATCGGTCGCCTTGCAACTCCGGAGGAATGGGCTTCCATCGGTAAGAAAATGTTGGCGATTCTTTAATCGCAGGGCACCGGTCCGTCCGCGCCTCCGAGTGGGGTCGGGCATGACCGTACTAGAGACACTGCTCGTACGCCTTTGGGCTTGGGTGGTCGGCACAATTTGTGGGAAAGGTCCCGCTCGGACAAGGGGAATCGTTCTAGTCATGCCCTTTCCAGGTCCCGGCCCTCGACGCGCTCAAACGTGTGCACCTGTGAAGTCTTCGAAGAAGACGTTGACGCCTGTGGCGCCGAGGTCGTCGAGGGACTCTCTCGAGGCTTCGCCTCCGAGGAAGTCGTCGACGCCATCGGCACCCAGGCTGTCGAAGGACACACTCGGGGCTCCACCCTCGAGGCCTGTGTCGATGCTGTCGGCGCCACGCTCGACGTCGATTCACTCGATGCCCTCGACGCCTTTCGAGGGTGTTTTGTCAGAGGTACTGCGTGGCACGGTGGAACCCCTTAGAAAATCTCTGGCTAAGGCCAAACATGTCTTTGTCCCCCATTCTGTGCCCACTTTCCACCATCTGGATTATATTTCTGAGGTGGATGAGGGTTCTGAAGATGGGATGGTTCCTGATATGGTACCATACCAGACGAGATTATCTCGGGACATAGCCAGATTGAGGACTTGCGTCAGTCGCTGCACGACGCCAGTGGCCTGGACACCTCTCTGGAGGTGGAGTACTGTAGGCCTGAGCCTGGCACCCATGCCGAGTCTTTGTACCGGCACCTTATGTCGGGGGTCACTGAGTACTTGGGGTGGTCTGCTCCACAAGGGTATTTTCTGCAGGATGACCTGACGGATATCCTCAACCAAGGTCCACCAACTGACCTGGTACTGCTGTTCCATATGGCTCTACAAAGGAGGGTGGCGGCGGCTTGGACTGCTCCGGAGAGTCTCCCGGCAGTGGGCAAGTCTTTGCCACGAAAATACCGCCCAGCCAGTAGCGAACCCTGCTACTTGACCACGCACCCCACTCCGGAGAGTTTGGTGGTGCAGGCGGCTACGGCCCCAGCAAAGCAGGCGTCGTATCCTACCATCCCTCCTGACAAGGACGACAAGCGTTTTGATGGTTGGGCGAAGAAAGTGTTTTCTTCAGGAGGTATGGCTCTTCAGGCAGCCAACTCTGTATGTGCCTTGTCACGTTTCGCACACACGCTGTGCAACATGACATATTCCCGAAGGGGACGAACGGGATGATTTCTTGCTATGATACAGGATGGCAAGGATGCCATGTGTGAGGCCGTTAAGTCGGGTCTGGACATGGCAGATTGCATCAGCAGGTCCATGGCGGCGAGCACCGTGATACGCAGGTTTGCGTGGTTGCGTAAGTCAGGGTTTGCCCTTTGATGGTGTACATCTTTTTGGCAGCAAGGCTGACGAGAGCCTTGAGAGGTTGCACACCTCAAAAGCTGCAGCGAAGTCGTTGAGCGCTGCAGTTCGACAACCTCAGCCTTTTCGTCCTAGGGGACAGCAATGGAGGAGAGGTTCCTTTTGTTATTACTCATCCTTTAGTAAAGCGAGAGGCGCTGCTAGTCAAAGGGGCCACCGTAGGAGTGCCAGAGGTGGAAAACAAGGTACTCGAGGTGCCAAGGCTGCTCGGGCAGTTGCCTCTTTGCCCTCAGGCAACGCCACAGCTGCTTCAGCTCAGTCATGAGGCCATGTCCCATGGTTCGCCGGTTGGGAGAAGGCTGGCGCAGCATCTTGTAGAATGGCGTGCCATTACTTCGAATGTGTGGGTTCTGGAGATCATAGCCCACGGTTACTGTCTTCCCTTTCGGCAGAGGCCTCACGACAATCCACCAGGGAATCTCTCTTTGAAGAATCTGGATCCGCTCCTTGCGCAGGAAATTCAAGCCCTGCTGGAGAAAGGCACCATAGAACTGGTGTCTGTAGCGGAGAGGAACAAGGGATGGTATTCCCCTTATTTTTTGATTTCAAAGAAAGACGGGGGATTGAGACCCATCATAGACTTGTGCGGCCCTTCAACTTCAGGACTGGTTGGTGTGTCTCGACCTCAAGGACGCTTATTTTCATGTGCCGATCCATCCAAAGCACAAGAAGTACCTGAGGTTCGCGGTTGGCGACTAGCACTTTGTTTTGGGTCCTGCCGTTGGGATTGACCTCCGCCCCGATGGTCTTCATCAAGCTCATGGTAGTGGTGGCAGCACATCTCAGGAAAGGGGGATTCACGTCTACCCCTACCTGGACGATCGGTTGATCAGGGTGCGCTCTCCCGAGCAAGTCCTGGATCATCTGTCCGTCACCTGCCCACTCCCTCCACAAGCTGGGCTTCTCCCTCAACTTAAAGAAGTCCCACTTGACGCCAACTCAGAGGCTCCAGTACATCGGAGCAGTGCTCGACACGTCCCTGGGGCATGGTTTTCCTCCCCAGGTGAGGGCTCATCACATTCAGCAGATGGTGCAAAAGTTCCAACATGCCCAGAGTCTCCCTGCGTTCGAGTTCTTGAGATTGCTCAGCCTCATGGCATCCTGCATTCTTCTGGTGTCAAAGGCCAGGTTGCGGATGAGATCTTTGCAATGGGCACTCAAGCTCCAGTGGTCTCAGTCCTCTGGCAGGATGTCGGACCCCATTCAGGTGCTGCCCTCGGTCGCCCAGGACCTTCTGTGGTGGGCTGTCGAAAGCAATCTGATGAAGGGGGGCTCTGTTTTGGCTACCCTGGCCGGAGGTGACGATCGTGACAGACGCATCCCTCATGGGATGGGGAGCTCATGCCAACGAGTTGACAGTCAGCGGTTGTTAGTCTCCGTCAGAGTCCAGACTCTATATCAATCGGTTGGAGCTGAAGGCCGTCAGGCTTGCCCTGAAGGCTTTTCTGCCGACTGTGCGAGGAAAGAATGTCCTGATCCTGAGGGACAACACAGTGGCCATGCACTACCTCAACAAAAGGGTGGGGGCAGGGTCACTTCCTCTGTGCAGGGAGGCGATGCAGCTCTGGTTCTGAGCAATCCAGCAGGAGATTTCGGTCTCGGCAGTTCATCTGGCCGGAGACGAAAACGAGACGGCGGAGGCTCCGAGCAGGCAGAGCGCGATCTCTCGCGAGTGGGAGTTGGCTCAGGAGATTCTCCTGGAGATCTTTGCCCTTTGGGGGACCCCTCAAGTGGATCTCTTCGCCTCCAGTGTCAACCGGAAGTGCGAAAGGTTTTGCTCGCGGGAATTTCCTCCAAGAGGAGCCTTAGGAGACGCGTTCGTGGTGGAGTGGTCATTCCCACTGCTGTACACGTTTCCTCCAGTCCCCATCATCCCACAAGTGCTGTGGAGGTTACGGAGATTTGGTTCCCGGATGATCCTCATTGCTCCGGCATGGGCCAGGAGGACGTGGTACCCGGACATTCTCAACTTGTCCATCTGCCCTCCACGTCATCTTCCCTACAGAGACAATCTGCTCTCCCGGGAGGGGGGTCAGATTCTCCATCCAGAGGTCAAATCTCTCAACCTTCACGCTTGGCTTCTGAAAGGTTGAGGTATAAGGATTGGGACCTCCCTGCAGACGTGATGGAGGTGTTGCTTTCGGCCAGAAGGGACAAAGTCCCTGTACTGTTGCCGTTGGAGAAAGTTCTGCGGCTGGTGCAGGGTTAAGAATGTGGATCCTTTTTCATGTGACATTCCTGTGGTTCTGCCTTTTTTGCTTTCTTTGGCCCACAAGGGCCAGCAAGTGGGTACCGTTCATGGTTACCTGACGGCGCTGTCTATATTTAAGTGCTCGTCTGAGGAGTGTTCTTATTTTAAAATCCCTTTAATTTCCCAGTTTGTGAAAGGGCTCACTAATGTCTCCCTCCGTCACCGTTCCAGGTGCCCGGTTGGGATCTGAACCTTGTTCTCAAGTTTCTAATGGGTGCTCCCTTTGAGCCTTTGCATTCTTGTCCTTTGAGACTGTTAACCCTTAAAACTGTATTTTTAGTTGCGGTCACTTCCGCTCGCAGAGTGAGTGAGTTACAGGCACTTTCAGTTAAGCCACCCTTCTGTGTTTCATAAGTACAGGGTTGTCCTTAGAGTTCGTCCTTCCTTTCTTCCGAAGGTGGTGTAGGAATTTCATTTAGGCCAGAAGGTTATTCTTCCTGCATTTTATCCTCCTCCGCATCCTGGTAAGGAAGAGGAGAGGCTCCATAGGCTGGATCCTAGGAGAGCTTTAAGCTTTTATATTTCACGCATGTCCCGGGTCAGAGTGGACGATCAACTCTTTATTGGTTACGCTGGAAGGCGTTTAGGACAAGCTGTTACTAAGCTGACTTTGTCTCGAGGGATTATCCTGGCAATTTCTGAATGTTACCGCTTGGTGGGTAAGGACCATCTGGTAGACTTGCGGGCCCATTCTACCAGGGTGATGGCTGCCTCTACTGCCCTGCAGAGGGGTGTTCCTATTCGTAACATCTGTGATGCAGCCACCTGGGCTTCCGCCCATACTTTTGTACGTCCCTACTCCCTCGATTCTATCAGTGGTCAGGATCTGGGCTTTGGCAAGGCAGTCCTTTGCTCTGCAATTTGATTGGGCATTCTAAATTTGTATATTCTAAATTCTTTTCCCACCTCCTTACGTTGGTACTGCTTTGGGAGTCTGTCATAGATATGGAATACTTCGGAGGACCCAATCCCCTCGAAGAACAAGATACTCTCTTACCTGGTAACGTTCTTTCGATGGGATGGTCCGACGACATATTCCATATCGCTCCCTCTCTGCCTTCCACGCTACAGAATTTCTTATGCGATTGCAGCTTACGTTTCCACAAGGCTTTCTGTGGTCATACTGGCAGTGGTTTGGTGCCACTCGTTCTGGGAAAAAACTACAACTGAGGCTATGGGCGTTGTGCGTCCTACTTTTATAACATCCGGTGACGTTGGCCGTTGGAGGAGGTCCTCGAAGACGGCGTATAGACGTCATGAACGCAGACGCCGAAAGATTTTTAGAAGCAGCACAGCTGTGGTGATTACTGTCATAGATATGGACTACGTCGTCGGACCATCCCATCGAAAGAACGTTACCAGGTAAGAGAGTATCTTGTTCTTCTGATGCTTGTGAATCTGCTTAGAATCACACGCTGTGTATATAGTCCGACCTCTAGTGGTAACCGCAGAGTATTGCATCTTGTCTTTCGAGGATTGAAAGGGGACGTCGACATGGGCATGCCTGTAACACATCCATAACGTGACGTGTAGTGTACCCAAAATCACTCACGCGTTGAGGTACCTCAGATTGTTCGTCTTATGCAGAGCTCTTACAAATTGCAAATTATATTCTTCCCCACGACCTCTGGTCGTTATTTATATTCGTCCCCATTATCGATGACTACTTGTTTGCCACCGCCGAACACATCGGAAGACAACACCGGACTTCGCCGTATTACCCTTTCCCCCTCTGGTTTTGCCAACGCTATAATAAACCTGAGCTATGGACCGGAAACCTTTAAAATTTGCCCTTCTTGTGAAGACAAGTACCCTTGAAAGGACAGGCACCGGAGGTGCAGTAAGTGTCCACGAGGCATCTTGTTGGTCTTGCCAGCTCTTGCATCCTAAGACTATCAAAGAGCGTCGAGTGAAAGGGTGGGCGGCCTACGCCATGATGCAGGCCAAGTGTTGGGGGTTAGGGAGAATTCTCTGTTAAGGCTAATTTCCCAAACCTAGTGAGTCCCCCAGCAGCTTTGCTAGATTTTTGGGGTTTATTTGTTTCTCCTGCTAAGAGTGAGACTCTTTGTCTCCCACTCTTAGGCATGATTTGAGAATGTCCTTTGACTGTGAATGTGTTTTATGGGCTATGGGGTCTTTTACTGCATAGGGCTTCATGTGTTTTTGGTATATGTGTTACACAGCACCCTCAGTGCAGTAACACAGGGGTGTCATAGTGACCCCCCAACATAGACTCCATACCCTGGAACTGACTACTGTCTCCCAGGGCATGTAAAGTCACCATTGTCTTTACTAGTCTAAATTGTGAACAGAACCAGTACAAACCATCTTATTGTGGAAGTACTGGTAGGGGTAATTCGATTGCCCCTGGGTCTGTTTTCCAAGGGGGCACTGTCCAGTCCCCCCTTGTCGAGTTTCTGGCTGGTGGCAGTGGATACCACGCAAAATATTCCACAATATTTCTTATGGGATTTTCCCATTGATTTTGAATGCACCACTTTTTGGTGCAATGTTAAAGATACCGCCGGGTTATTTTTTTAATATTTATTCCCCGGTTGGGTCTTTTTGCCAGGACTCGGTTTTAAAATGGCGTTTGTGTTCGCCTCTGAAAACTCTAACCCAAGTCGAGCCCTTTGTTCCACAGAAGCCCTCCAAATGGTGCCACTCTGTCTGGGGTCTACAGGATGTGTGGGAGGGGGATAAGGCACCTGGACTGAGTTGCCTTGGCAACTCAAGTCGCACTCTTGTGTGATTGGCCCAGTGGTGAGCCGCCCGGCTCACCACTTAGCATGTTTGAGTGACAGCTAGGCTGATGAATGGGGGTTTTTCTGCATAAAAGCAGGGCTTTGGGGACTGGAACTTGAGAAGTCGCCACAGGACCTAAAGAATCCAAAGAGGGGAGAAGCTGAGCCATCTACGACGACGACACCACCGGTGGAGCCCTGCTGTACGAACTCACCACTTCCCCGACGACAGAGGAGATCTTCTTCCAGGAGAGTCTTCTTCCCTTTGAGCTGGTGGGACCAACCAGTTCGCCTTTTTCGCCTTCCTGGACCGTCTCGTAGTCGAATCGCCTGTGCCAAGCACCCCGGCGGCCGGATAGCCACGCTTCATCACTACCGCGAATAAAAGGGTTGTACCTTTTAATCGGGAACTCCGCGGCTGGTTTCTTCCCTGGCAGTGCAGCGACCTTCAGCTTTCTTCCTCGTCGAGATCATCTCTTCCTCTGGTCGAAGCCACGACTTGCACCCGCTGCCAGGAACAACTGCCACCGCTGGAGCTTTCTCACCATTTCAGGTACTGTGTCCCGCCTGGTCTCCCTTGCAACAGATTGTCCAAGGTGTCCCGTAAATCCTTGACTTTCTAACTGGGTTGACCTCAGACCTGCTAACTTTGCCTTTCTGAACTGATCCAACCTCTGACTTTTCTGCAAAGACTTTGAGTGCGTTTCCACTGTGTGATCTTGGGCACATTCCGTCTTTCTCTCTCCAAGAGTGGGCCTGGCCTATGAACTTTTTGCTCTACAGTAGACCCTGCCTTTCTTGACTTGCTGTGGTTTCTTAAGTGTTGGTACTGTGTTATTTTCCTGCTCTGCCTTTTCTCTCTCTTTTTAAACGAATGATTGGAGTGCCATCTACGGTTACACGCTCACCTCTGTTTTGCTAAATAAGTGGCGTCTTAATCTAGACTTGTCAAATAATTAATTAGGGAGGTGTATATACTTATAGTGACTGTGTTTGAACTTGCTTGATATATTAGTGCCAGCGTATTTTCATAAGTGTGTTTTTAAATAAATAATTATATACTATTATACCAAAGCTCTGGACAGTGTTTTCTTGTTCTACTGTATTTTTGGCCCTATTGTGTATGCTCTATATACTGCCTAACTCTTCTTGAGAGAAGGCTGACTGCTCAGTGTTAGTCAGAAACCTGTGCAGTTCCCTCTGGGACCACTGCAAAAGATTTAAGACTACAGGTGTTGGCAGTAAACCCACTTGGTAGCAGTCTGCACCACACAGATTCACTGTGGTAGCTGTGGCTGAGCAGTCAGACTTCCCTCAAGAAGAGTTAGGCAGTATATAGAGGATACAAAATAGGTACAGAGGCACAGTAGTACAAGCAAACACTGACCAGAGCTAGGTGTAAAAGTATATACTTATTTATTTTAAAGGCACACTCATAAATTACACTAGCACAGAAAAAGTTAAGTAAGTCAAAACACAGTCACTATTACTTATATGTACATCCCTAGTCATTTGTTGGACAAGTCTAAGTTAACACCACTTATTTCCAAGCAGAGGTGAGCGCTTAACGTCAGATGGCACTCCAACAAGTTAGTGAAAAAGGGAGGGAAAAGGCAGAAATAATTAAAGCAGCAAGGTAAAACACTTTTCACATAAGGTTAGAAAGGCAGTCAATTGTGGGACAAGGAGAATTGGTTTGAGGCCCGCTTTAGAGAGAGCCAGGCGAAAATATGCCCAAGATCACACAATGTCACAAGTCTTTGCAGGTGAGTAGAAAAGGTTTTACTGAGTTTAGAAAAGTTTAGTTAGGGTGTCCCAGGCTTACCCAGGTTCGAGAGCCGAGGGCTAAATCTACCCCGTACAATCGGTGGCAAGGGAAGCCGGGCGGAACACAGTACCTTTAAAAGTGGAAAGGATCCTCCAGCGGTGGCAGTTGTTCCTGATAGTGGGTGCAAGTCGCGGCGTCGTCCAGAGGAAGAGGTGATCTCGACGTGGAGGAAAGCTGAAGGTCGTTGCACTACCAGGGATGAGACCAGCCGTGGAGTTTTCCGGTTACAAAGGATTTTACCCCTCTTTCGCGGTTGAGGTAAAAAGTGGTATCCCGGTTGCCGGGGTGCTTGGCACAGGCAAGGCGGCCACGAGATGCTTCGGGACGGCGAAAAGAAGGCAGAAACTGGTTGTCCCCACCAGTTAAGGGAAGAAGACTCTCCGGCGGGAGATCTCCTCTTTCGTCGGGAAAAGTGGTGAGACGGTTCCGCAGGGCTCCACCGGTGGTGTCGTCTTGGCAGGTCGGCTCGGCTTCTCCCTCTTCGGCTTCTTAGATCCTGTTGCGACTTCTGAAGAACCAGTCCCAAAAACCCTGCTTTTATGCAGCAAACCCCCATTCATACAGCCTAGCTGTCACTCAAACATGCTAAGTGGTGAGCGGGGTGGCTCACCACTTGGGCCAATCACACCAGAGTGCGACATGTGTTGGCAAGGCAACTCAGTCCAGGGTGCCTAAACCCCCTCCCACACCCCCTGTGGTACCCAGACAGAATGGCACCACTTTGGAGGGCTTCTGTGCAGAAGCCCGCCAAAAGTGGAACAAAGGCTCGACTCGGGTTCAGGGTTACTGAAGTGAACCTAGAAGCCATTTTGGCGGCGAGTTCTGGCAAAAAATCCCAACCGGTGAATTTATATTAAATAAATAAACCGGCGGTATCTTTAACATTGCACCAAAAAGTGGTGCATTAAAAACAATGGGAAATCCCATTGGGAAATATTCCGGTGGAATATTTCCGTGGTATCCACTGCCACCAGCCAGAACTCGGCGAGGGGGGACGGGACAGTACCCCCTCGACAACAGACCCAGGGGCAATCTAATTGCCCCTACCAGTACTTCCACAGTAAGATGGTTTGTACTGGTTAAGTTCCTAAGTTAAGACTAGTAAAGTAATGGTGACTTTACAGACCCAGGGAGACAGTAGTCAGTCCCAGGGTGTGGAGTCTATGTTTGGGGGTCTCTATGACACCCCTGTGTTACTGCACTGAGGGTGCTGTGTAACACACATTCAAAAACCAATGATAGCCTATGGGGAAAAAATACCCCCTAGCCCATAAGCACATAGCAAGTCACAGAAACACTCTCAAGTCATGTCCAAGAGTGAGGGTAAAAGAGTCTCACTCTTGGCAGGAGAAAATAATAAACCCCAAAAATCCAGCAAAGCTGCTGGGGGACTCAATAGGTTAGGAAATTCAGCCTAAACAGAGAATTCTCCCTAACACTCAGCCACAGCTACCAGGTAAATCTGGGTGGTACAGACTGCTACCAATTGGGTTTACTGCTTACTCCTGTAGTCTTAAACTTTTTGCAGTGGTCCCTAAGGGAACTGCCAGGTTTCTGCCTAACATTGGGCACGATTGTATGCAGTACCCTTTGGGTACACTACAACAACGCTGACCTCCTGGCAATAGGAACCCAACCTTTGGTAAAAGTCTGTACTACACAGGTTGGTAGCATGTTGAGCAGCCAGGCTTATCTCAATAGGGGTCAATGTGAGCTGTAGGGGAGTTAGAGATTCACAGTGACACGTATTCAACAAATACTCTTACACGCAAGGTTTCTTGATCAAACAGTTATTAATTTAACAGTCAGTTTGAGTAAGCCTTCTTCAGAAGGGGCAATGTAAAAGTAACACACAAATGCACTCCATAATACACACTCTTAATTGTTCTAAATCAGTAAGTATCCTTTTGGGAAGGCACATGGACACTTCCTACACCCTCAGGTGACTTTAGTAACTAGGACACTGTGGACATTAATATATCACTCTGCATTTAGAACCAGGCTTAAGAGTTTGTCAAAGAAAAAGTTTATTAGAACAGAGCAAGAGATTTTTTTTTTAAACAATTTTTATTGGTTTTTACAACAATCAGCATTTCAACAAAACCAGGAATACTTATCTATATACATTAGCATCATGTTCATATCGTTTTGGTATCTGCTGCTCACCCCTTGCCTTCCCCCCAGTCCGAGCTTACCCTGTTTCGCGCACTATCATCCTCTCCTCCGGGGGAACCTCCCCATCTGTATTCTCAGGGGTGTCTTGATCACTTAAGCAATCTTGGGTGGACCCAAACAGAGTGGCCAATAAGTGTTTCAAGGCCGTCGGGGTACTTGTTTCCTCCTCCCCTCCCCTACTAGCCGTCTCATTTCATACTGCCGTTTCAGCCTTGGTCCATTTCTGTAAATCGCTCCACCAAACCTCCACCTTCGGTCTATTGCATGCTTTCCATCCCAATGCAATCCTGCGCTTGGCAAGTATATATGCCAAGTCGTTAAGTTTGCACGCATGCTTCATGTTTCATTTGACGCGGTCCAGGGAACCCCCTATCACGCATGCCCACACTGATTCAATGCTTAGCTTGATCCATTTCTCATTTAGCCGGTGGGCTACTTCTCCCCAGAACTTCCCAATTTCTGTACATGCCCAAAACATGTCATCCCTGCGTTTTCTTCCCCGCATATGGGGCATGTCTGCCTCCCAGCATTCTCAAACCGGGCTATTCTCTGGGGAGTCATGTATGCCCTGTGGGTTAAATATAATTGTATCTGCTGTAGCCTTGCATTCCTGGACACTTTTTTATGATGACCATGGGCCCGCCCCCATGCCCCATCACTCATGAGATCTCCGGCTTCCCCCTCTCAATCTCGTCTTAATTGTGTCACTTCTTTGCTCACTCTGGACATCACCAACTTATAGATTCGAAACACCTCATGCCCTCCCTCTGCAATGTCATACATCGTTTCTATGGCCTCATCGGATTGGTCTTCCAGCGTTATTTCAGACCATGTCTCTCTGATCCGCTGTATCAATCTAGTGTGAGTGATATACTGCCCTACATGTAAACCCGTTTCCGATACCAACTCCCCAAATGCCTTTACTTCTCCCTCCTGCCATATGTCTCCCACTGTTGCAATTCCCACAGGCTCCCAGTACTTGCGGATCGTATTCCTTAGTTGCATGCTCCTTCCGGTCAGTTCCACTAGCGGCACTTGCGGATAACACAGGGTTGGGTAGAACAGAGCAATAGATCACACAATTATTCTGAAGCAGGTAAGTACTTTTGAAACCCCACAATGCTAAGTTAGTTAACCCCTTCCTGGAAGGAAGACCAAACACAATGTCAGAGGGAAGAAGAGTCATACAGGGAGCAAGGCTAGGCCAAAGTCAATTGGGCAAAAGTCTAGGTGAGCTGAAACACCTCTTGTAGGTAAGTAAAAGTCTTGCACAATGTTTTAGAAGTCTTTGTAGAAAAGAAGAAATCAAAGCAGGGCCACAAGCTGATTAGACTTGTGAGGTAAAGAAGCTGATAGTAACTCTACAAAAGCTACCAGCACAAGTCTCAACTGAGAACAAGTGCAGTTACAAGAGGTAGGTTCTTAGACTTTACAGTACATTTGGCTAGAAGAAAAAGGCTTTGGCTGGCTTCTGTTCCTGTGCAGCTCTGCAGATCCTGTGTTCCTGGGCCTCAGATCTGAGGACAAAAGGGAGGACATCTGGAGGACTGCTGCACTGCAACGGGACGGTCAGCGACAGAAAAGGACCAACTTCTATTCAGTGACACTTAGCGGTTTCAGCACCTTGCGTCTAAGCAAATGGCAACACAGCGGACTCTTGGCTGTCGAGATGGGCTTTCCTTGCATCTGGGGTCCAGCACTCTGTTGAGGTGGCTCAGGCTCGGTCAGTCCTGCTTCCTGGGAGTCCAGAGGATCTTGCACCTCCATCGCTTCCTGCCCCCGCCAGACACCCTGGAGCCAGTGGAGGGCTTCACTCGTGAATCCCACCAATGACAAAATGAACAAAGAGACCAAACCTGCTTTGGCGCGCCGAGTAAATCTCAAGAAGGACCTTTGCAAAAAGAAATGGCGAAAAAAGACGAGGGTCATTTTGACAAAAATGGCACCCTTGGGTGGTTTACTGCAGCTGCGAACGCAGCTCGTGGTAAAAGCACACCACAGTAGTTAAAAGTAAACCACTGACACCAGCCATTTATCGAGGAAAGGGTAACATAAAATTGTTACTTGAGAAGCTAGACAAAGGGGATACTGAGTAACCCCTCCAGCATCCTATTGTAAAATATTGTGTGCTGGGTATAGAAAGTTAAAAGTGTAAGTATAGTCAATTTCACTTCACTGTTCTTGGAAACAGTAGTTTATCCAAGAGAAGGTATTTAAACCTTGGGAAATCTAAAAAGACTTCCCTATGTCACTGCACTGAAGGTGCTGTGTGACACAATGTAAACAATGATGCCTATGGAGTTTGTCAGACTTCACAACCAAAAGAAACAGTGTTCAACTCCCATTTAAAAATACATGAGAGAGTGGGAAAAAGGGTCTCACTCTCTCCAGGTTAAAAATTCAAGTCCTCAAAATCCAGCAAAGTTGCTGGGGGTCTCTAAGGTAAAGAGGAATTAGCAAATTTGTGAGAATTCTCCCTAACTCTGAGGGTAGCTCCCCTGCTGCCACAGGCACTGGGAGTGACGAGGAGTTAAGCAATGGCTGTGGCTCCGATATGGATGCCATTGATCTTTCATCAGAGCGGTTAAGCACCAAATCATCCGTCCCCGGTAGGCGGGCCTATGGTTCTGCTATGGGGAATGTGCATCCTGATGACAGGGACGCACACGCTACACGAAAGATTAAGCACACAACCCCCAGTACCATCTTGACGGCTTCGTCGGGGTGGTCCAAGGCGCCAACGAGTACGGCGAGCTCCTCGATGGCACCTGCCGGTCCACGCAGACGGCATTCTCCCTGCAACCGCGTAAGTGACATGCATCCGGGCATTCCGCAGACAAGAGCGCCAACGCCAAAAGTCACAAGGTCATCGAGACGCCTCTTAAGAGCGCGTCGACGCAAAAGGTTCCAGCTACGTCGAAAGTTACAGCAAAGCCGATTGAACACCCCGAAACCCCTCCCGGAGACGCCGAACATCCTCAAGAGTCTTGCAAAGATTGTTTCGGCGGCCAATAAGACTAAGGATAGGTCCAAAGACACGTCCACACGTCGGGATCAACAGTAAGACTATGCTGAGAGCCCCCAGTCCGTATCTAAATCAATTTCAGGTAAATCTCAACGTTCTAGAGCGCTCCCCCTGCCCCCTTTTTGGCTGGACCAGGTATAGGTTTGAGGGGTGTATGGATAGGCTTGCAAAGTTTGTGGACTTCTCAGAAAGTTTACCACGCCCAAAAGGCCTAGTGAGGAGGAGCTTTACTCTTCAGTCTCTAAATTTCAGAGGACCTCATGCCCTCTTCATGATTAGGTCTTTGATCTGACGGATCAAGATGAGGTTCCTCAAGATCCCCTTTTTTTCAAGAATATGATCCCTTTGAGGATCACACATCAGGCCCCTGATTTGGGAGATGAACCACCTTTGGATAACCCACCTTGGTTGTCGCCTACCCATCCCCCGACACATAGATCCTGCCGCCTCCCCACCTCTGCGCCATGCATCTCCCATAGATGACCAGATGGCATTTAATGTCACTCTGAAAAAGGCAGCAGAACATTTTCAAATAGCCAGGCAAGAAGCGGTGCAGGACTCTGACTTTGTGGAGGATATTTTAAAGGAGAAGCCACCTGCCAGTCTGGCTATCCCTTTACTTAACTCCATTAAGAGGCGCATCGCCCCTTCTTTACCGACACCTTCACAGACTAGGGCTGTGAACCTATGGGTGGAGAAACCTTTTTGCCCCTCCCCTACAGACCCTCTCTATATTCAGGAACATGCCACCCCTGATTCACTCGTGGTCACTACAACATGAAGAGGGCAGGGGTACCCTTGTCCACGGGTGAGGCACCGTCGAACAAGGACTGCAAAAAACTGTATGTTTTAGGAAAGCGTGTCACTACTACTGCAGCGTATTCCACCAGGATTGCCAACAATACCACGCTGTTGGCCTGCTATCGCGATGTTCAGTGGAACCTGCTACAGGAGGGCCTGCAAGAGGTTCCCGAACCAGCACATTCACCCCTGCTCACGATTGTGTCAGAGGGTAGACAAGTAAATCACAATATCCTTAAAAACACCATAGATGCTGCAGAGACAGCAGGGAGAACTCTGGGCCAAGAAACCCTTTTAAAATGGCACGCCTGGTTAAAGAACTCGGGGTTCAAACCAGAGAGACAAGCGGTTCATCAACAAACCAGTGGAGGAGTCTAACCTGTTTGCGAAAGCTGTTGATGAGGCGCTGGAAACAGCGAAAAAAGAATGAGACTTTGAAAAATCTTTAAATCAGTTCACTCAAAGGCCCTTTCAACAGTGAGGTGGGAGTTCTTGCTGCTTCTTTCACGGCCAATCCTATTTACGTTCCCCACATAACCAGTATGGTACGCGTAACACATGGTCCTCAGGACAAGGGTCCGCTGCCCCAAATCAGTATCCACCTAGAGGACAGCGCAGTGGGAAAGGAAGGGGTTGCAATGCCACTCCTAGAGACTCCAGTCAGAAGTGTCTCGCAGATCCCGGTCCCCTCCTGTTCCTCCCCGGTTGGCGGACGTATAACATCATTCTTACACCTGTGTGGTTAGGATCCCACAGGCTCTGTCACTGTTGCAGATTGTGGCATTGACTACCAATCTCCTTAGTCGTTCAGTGTAGACATCCTCTACGGCCACTCTGACCCGCCAGAGCACCACACGCCACCATATCATGTCTAGCTGCTCAGGGGGTGCCTTCATCCCACTGCACGATGGAGTAGCGAGACTAGATTGCTGCCGACACCACCATCTCCCCTACCCTAATCCATTTCTCCCCACTACCCCGCCCTTCCCCACCAAGAAATCCTACAAGAAAGAATGCGAGAAAATAAAAAGCATCAACCGTATCTAAATTTAGGGCGCCTCCTGTTGCCCATGACCCGCACACCCCACCCCCACAGTCCACCAACCCATAACCTCCACCCCGATCTCAGACCCCTCCCGTACATCGAGGCTCAGATCTAGACTACCACATCCCCCCCTTTGCCATACTGAGACCGATCTTAGGCAAATCTAGATTACTCAGAATCGCCTCTAGATTGACAAAAAGTTAACACCCATAGCAGGTCACCCAATCAGCACTATTAAGATAAGAAACCCGGATGTGTCACATAGCATTCATTTTGCACAAGAAGCATAGCTAACACCCCCACCCCCTTACCCCAAACATCACCCAAATCACCTCAACTCCAACTTTCACAATCAGTCAAATACACACACACGCTCAAAGGCGCACTTATCAACGTGCGTTTCCTAGGAGCACCTGCTAATGAGACACACAATCTTATCTTAGACCACAAATTGGACCTCGTAGTCATCACAGAAACTTGGCTCCACCAAGCATCTGGAACACTATTAGCGTTGGCAATCCTCCAGAGTTCACAATACACAGAGCAGACGGCATCAACGCACAAGGAGGAGGCGTTGCAATCAATGCCAAAGCTAGCTTAAATCTGAGAACATGCCCCATGGTCCCTATAGAGGGATACAAAATGCTTCACCTAAATATTTTAACAGATCCTAAAACAACGTTTAACTTCCTCATCTATTGAGCCCCTAACAAACCTAGCCATCCGTAATCGCAAATCCCACTAGTAATCACACCCTCTCTCAAACCCAAGACTAAGTTCATGATCTTAGGGGACATCAACGTAGGGTTCAATGATCCCCAAGATCACAAAGCAAGTGCATTTTTTTTTGTCAATCTTTTTATTGAAACATTGTTCAAACATTAAACTCATCAAATGTCATTACAAGTGGCAGCATAGTTCATTTCAAAGGTTATGAATCATCAATCTAGTCCGATAGCTTTTACAATTCATCAATTCCGGCAGCATTTGTGATGCGATTGAGTTCATAGTTTCTCTGCAAATATGACAACAATTAATTTCTCAATTCAACATCAACATTTAATTTTAACATGTTTATAATTCATCAAATGTATAAGGTTCGTAGTTATCCTTTGGGAATAGGATAGGCTGCTTAACAACTAGGGATTCTCGAAGTTAAGAAACGCAAGGGGGAACAAAAAGAAAAGGAAGAGAAAAAAGAAGGGGGGGAAAGGTACCTCACCATGGGTACAACCAGTTCATCGCAGAGCCCCGTGAAGGGCTGTCTCTCTCGTTACGAGATGTCCATTTGATGGTCATTTTCCCCGTTCTAAAGGCGTGTCAGGGTTGGCAGAGGCACTTAATCATTCTTGGTTGGAAGAACATATGTTATTTTTCTGCGACGTGGTCTAGGAATGGGCCCCATATGTTTGTGAATTTGGATGTCTGACCTTCTATTGCAGCCATTAATGTATCCATCCCCAGGAGTTCCCATACCTTTACCCACCAGTATGCTATGTGCGGACCCTCTATTTCCTTCCAAAAGCATGCTCGTGTAAGGCGGGCCGCCATAAGTAGTTGGGTGATCATGCGGGCAGTAGGGCCAGAGCGGGGTAGGACCCGTCCTCTGGTGAATCGCCTAATAGCATTACTAATGGGTCCATGGGGAGAAGGATCCCACATATGTCCTTGATTTTTGACCTAATCTCTAGCCAGTAAGTATGAATGACAGGGCAGTGCCACCAGAGGTGCCCCAGGTCTCCCTTCGCCCCGCAGCCATGCCAACACGTGTCCGGGTATTCTGGGTTTATCGCATGTAGTCTCTGCGGTGAGAAATATCAGCGGTAACAGATCTTGAGTGCACATTCCTTCACAGACGTGCATCTAGAGAATTTATGTCAAGTCAAGAAAGGCAGGGTCTACTGTATAGCAAAAAGTTCATAGGCCAGGCCCACTCTTGGAGAGAGCAAGGCGCAATGTGCCCAAGATCACACAGTGAAAATGCACTCAAAGTCTTTGCAGAAAAGTCAAAAGATGTTGGATCAGTTCAGAAAGGTAAAGTTAGCAGGGCCAAGGCCACCCCAGGATAGAGGGTCAAGGATTTACGGGACACCTTGGACAATCTGTTGCAAAGGAGACCAGACGGGACACAGTACCTGAAATGGTGAGAAAGCTCCAGCGGGGGCAGTTGTTTCTGGCACCGGGTGCAAGTCGGGGCTTCGTCCAGGGGAAGAGATGCTCTTGACGTGGAGGAAAGCTGGAGGTCGTTGCACTGCCAGGGAAGAAACCAGCTGCGGAGTTTCCCGGTTAAAAGGTACGACCCTTTTATTCGCGGTAGTGGTGAAGCGTGGCTATCCGGCCGCCGGGGTGCTTGGCACGGGCGATACGATCGCAAGACGGTCCAGGAAGGCGAAAAAGGCAAACTGGTTGGTGCCACCAGCTCAAAGGGAAGAAGACTCTCCTGGAAGAAGATCTCCTCTGTCGTCGGGGAAGTGGTGAGTTCGTACAGCAGGGCTCCACCGGTGGTGTCGTCGTTGCAGATGGCTCAGCTTCTTCCCTCTTCGGATTCTTAGGTCCTCTGCTGATTTCTGAAGTTCCAGTCCCAAAGGCCCTGCTTTTATGCAGAAAAACCCCCATTCAACAGCCTAGCTGTCACTCAAACATGCTAAGTGGTGAGCCGGGCCAATCAGAACAGAGTGCGACTTGGGTTGCTAAGGCAACGCAGTCCAGGGTGCCAATTCCCCCCCTCCACCCCTCCTGTGGAACCCAGACAGAGTGGCACCATTTGGAGGGCTTCTCTGCCAAAAAGTGGAACAAAGTTACAGAGACGGACACGGACGCAATTTTAGAAAAGAGTCCTGGCAAAAAGACCCAACCGTGAATTTAATATTAAATAAATAAACCGGCGGTGTCTTTAACATTGCACCAAAAAGTGGTGCGTTTAAAATCAATGGGAAAATCCCATAGAGAATATTCCGGTGGAATATTTCGCATGGTAACCACTGCCACCAGTCAGAAACTCGACAAGGAGGGACTGGACAGTTCCCCCTTGAAAACAGACCCAGGGGCAATAGAATTAACCCCTTCCAGTACTTCTACAATATGATGGTTTGTACTGGTTCTGTTCACAAATATGGACTAATAAAGCCAATGGTGACTTTACATGCCCTGGGAGACAGTAGTCAGTCCCAGGGTATGGAGTCTATGTTTAGGGGTCACTATGACACCCCTGTGTTACTGCGCTGAGGGTGCTGTGTAACACACATTCAAAAACAGATGATACCCTATGGAGTAAAAGACCCCATAGCCCATAAACACATACAAAGTCAAAGACATACCTCAAATCATGCCTAAGAGAGGGAGGAAAAGAGTCTCACTCTTAGCAGGAAAAAAAACAAACCCCAAAAATCCAGCAAAGCTGCTGGGGGCCTCACTAGGTTTGGGAAATTAGCCTTTATAAGTGAATTCTCCCTAACATCCCAGGACAGAATTTTAAGTTTCTTGCGGTTGGGTCATGTGGCCGCCCAGTCTTTCTGCTCTCTCGGTTCCAGGACAGCCGTCTCCTCCAGGGTATTGTATGCTTTCTCTGGGCCAGATCCTTGGTGGGTATTCATTGCAGACTGGTGTCGCCGTCGAATTTTCCCTCGTCCAGTTTTTGTCAAGGGAGGTGAAGTAGGCCCTTCCATATTCTGCGCCTTTGGGTTCGGCACGCCATTATCCGGGTCCTCCGACATCAGGGATCGCGCTTCTTCTTCAGAGGTGATTGTGTAGTGTTGGCTTTGAAAGTCAAAGATCAGTTTACAGGGGAATCCCCAACGATAGCAGTCCTTTGGGGTTCTCAGCCAAGAGGTTACTTTCTGTAGGCGCTGTCTACATGCTAGAGTGTAGGGACCCAAGTTCTGGAAGAGTTGGATCTTCGTGCCTTGAAATTGTATGAAGTCCGAATTCCTGGCTGCCGTCATTATCGCTTCTTTCTGGCGGAAGTAGTGTACTCGAGTAAGCACGTCTGGTACCAAGTTACTTTTGAGTTGGACAGAAGAGTATACTCGGTGGGTTCTATCTAATTGTAATTCTTCATTTGGCGAGAGATCGAGGAGGGACTTAAACAATGTCTCCACATATTCGGTTGGGCCCTGATCCGGAATCTGGCTGGGAACTCCACAGAGACGCACATTATTCCGTCCCGACCTGTTTTCTAGGTCGGCCTGGTTTGCCCATATGTCCTCTAGTTGGTCTTCAATAATCTTCACCCTTGCTGCTAGGACCTCGTCGTTATGGGATTGTTAGCACGCTGTGTTTTCCAGGTCATTGACCCTGGATTCCATCCCTTCGAGGTGGGAAGTCAGGTCTGCAAGGGGCTGGGCCAAAGAGTCTTTGGAGGTCTTGATCTCTTCTTTAATCTCTTGGGTAATGTCTTGTTTGAAGGATCTGAGCATTCGCTCTAATTCTTCTCTGAACCTTGCCATGCTTTGGGACAGGGTTGAAAGCGTAACCGGATGAATCTCGGCCGTTACCGTGTGAGTAGAAGGTGAGTTCACAGGTTGTGGCTCCAGGTAGGCTTGTATGCTGTGTCCCTTCTTTTTTATCCCTATTTTGGGCATCCCTTGGGGTGGTTGATGCGATCTCTTACCCCTTAGTCCCAGTGCGGCTGAGGGAGTATGGGTCGCCAAATGTAGATGACCAGCTTCTGGCGTTTTGGAGTAGAACAAGCAGTTTGAGTAAAGGGTTTTCTCCCCGTTCTGCAGGGGTTTTATTTTGGGGCTCCTGGGAGGTTTGGGAGGTCCCTTGGGGAGTTGTAGTGCTAAGGTGGTTTCACCCGGAGACGATGTTGCACTCACTAGCATTCGATGATTCGTCTCCCGGTAGAATTATATCTCGAGGGCGTCGGGCGCGCCTCCCTGGTGCTGCAGTACCTCTCCGTCAGGGGCAGGAGGGCAAGAGGGTCACGTCAGCAGCTGCCTTAAAATAAGCTTACCACCTCCTGGCAGCCCACGTCCGCCTCAAGTGGCAGTTTGCCACGCCAGATCCTGAGCCCAATTAGGGCCCTCAGTTGATGAATGATGTATGGTGGCTACAACAGCCCTCTCCTTCTCACTGTGGCATCAGAAAAATGTTTCATAAAGAGCATTCACATCTCTGTCGGTTTCCATCCCCGGGGTTAGAGGTTCGGCTGTCCCCGCGTCCTCATCCGAGGCAGACGTTTCTTGGGAGCTCCGGGTGGGCCCCCAGGGGCGGGACCGAGTGGGAGAACGGAACCCAGCAGCCAGACTCACCGCTTGGCCCACTCCCCGAGCTCCGTTTCTCCCTGAGTGGTCGCTCCGGGGAGCGGGAAGGCCCGCAGGGCGCTCAGGGCACACAGGGCGCAAGGCTTATCTTGTGTGCCGCCCGGAGCGGGTCTCCAGGGGCGGCGATGTGTCAGTGTCCGGGAGGGCCGGGTCTATACCCCACTGCAGCTCATTCGGGGCTCTGCAGTTTTGGCCTCCCTATCCCCGCCACTGCGTCAAGGGGGTGCTGCCCGCTTCCAGGCAGGCCAGCAGGCGATCCCTGTCCGCAGTGCCCCCACTGCCGCCTCCTCCGTCGGGGGCTCCTCCGGTCTCGCCGGGTTGTCGCGTTTTCGTGAGGTCCCCCGCAGAGGCAGCCGGGAGTCTCGGCTGTGTCTTTTAGCACCTGAGAAGGGGCCGCTCCAGCGTATGGGTGACGGAGTCCGCGGGTTCCCCACTCAGGGCTCGCTTCAAATGGCGCCTGCCGCCATTTTCCTCCCCGTCGCCACCGGAGTCCACATTCCAAGCACGGATAACTGGCTTCATGGGATGCGGTTCCGCTCGGAAATCTAGCCACTACATCCGGGTCTCATCATGGTCCTCCGATCAAAATAGGGCCGAAATTGTCCACCTAAAAGCATTAAAACTATGTTGCTTGGACACCTTGAAGCGGAGCTCACGGGAATCCTAGCCACGCCCCCCAAGCAAGTGCATTTTGCACAGCAGTGCACGACATGAACTTCACCAAACTGGTGACCAAACCCACCCGTGACAAGGTGAGAATCCTGGACTGGGTTCTGACTCTTAATGTCAGCTTAACCATCGACTCCATCACAGGTATCAACTGGTTAGACCACCACCTTATCTGCTTCTCTCTATCGACATTAGAGAAACAAACCCCCACATGAATCCAATCAACCACATAGAAACCAGAAACGCACGTTATCTCACAGCTGAGAGCCTTGCGCTGGCAGAAGCCATTTCTGCTACGATACTCACAGACCCAACGGGCCGAGCCAAGTAGCATCGCCAGTGCTTACCACAATGGTTGAAAAAATACTATTGACCTCGTAGCCCCTCTCATAACCAAAATACCTCGCCCAACCAAACGCATCAATTTCTGGTTTAACCAAGAACTGATCACCCTACGACAGCACAAAAGAACATTGGAACATGCTCATAAGAAATCGCCCAGCATAGAGACGGCTAATTCACTTCAGGAAGTAATCAAAAATTACAAACAAATCTGTCATAGAATACAAAGCCAATGACCTGAACTCCCGCATTAATAATGCAGCCTCCAATTCGAAAGAACTCTTCACGGTACTACGAGAATTGGAAAACCCTACTCCCTTCACTAATACAATGCCGGCCAATAAAGAATGGTGTGAGACCATTCAGAATGTGCTTTCTGCCAAAATATCCAAGCTACAAGACAAAATTCTAGCCAAACAAAAATGTTTTTCTAATAATAGTGCCACAAAATTACCCCAGGACTTTGACAGTCAACCCTGAACTCCAATTCAACTTTGTTCAGGTCAACCAAGCACAAGTCTAGGAGGTCATAGCCAGACTCAAACCTTCTAATTGCAAAGGAGATTGCTTTCCAGCTAAACTAATCAAACAGTGCGCCTCCTCACTCTCCCCCATCATTAAGAATTTCGTTAATGCCTCCTTCAGAACAAATACTGTCCCCACCAGCATCAAGGAAGCGTGGGTCACGCCACTTTCTTTTTTTTCGTAGTTAGTCTTTTTATTGAAATATTGTTTGAACATTAAATTCATCAAACATCAATACAAGTGGTAGCACAGTCAATCTCAAGACTATAAATCATCAGTACAGTCCACTGTCTGTTACAATTCATCAGCTCAATCAATTCCGACAGCGTTTATAAGGAGATCAACTTCATAGCTTCTTTGCAGATACAACAATTAATTAATTTCCAATTCAACATCAACATTTCATTTGAATAACTTTGTCATTCATTACGTATATAAAGTTTGCAGGTATCCTCTGGGGGTAGGATGGATTGCTGAATCGCTATTAATTATCCAAATTAAAGAACGCAGGGAGGAACATAATCTTTGAAACTTTGGTGAGGATTTTTTTTTTTTAACCAGTTCTTCACAAGGCCCCATAAGGGGCTGTCTCTTTCATTGCCAGATGTCCATTTGGTGGGCACTTTCCTTGTTCCACAAGCGTGTCAGGGTTGGCAGAGATACTTAATAATTCTCGGCTGAAAGAACATATGCTCTTTTTCTGCGACCTGGTCTAGGAATGGGCCCCATATGTTTGTGAATTTGGAAGTCTGACCTTCTATTGCAGCCGTTAATTTATCCGTACCCAAGAGTTCCCATACTTTGACCCACCAGAATGCTATGTGCGGCCCTTCTATTTCCTTCCAAAAACGTGCTCACGTAGGGCGGGCCGCCATAAGTAATTGGGTGATTGGGTAAGCGGTCAATGGGGCCGGAGCGGGGGTAAGACACGTCATCCGGTGAGTTGCCTATTAGCATTACTAATGGGTCCATGGGGAGAAGAATTCCACTTATGTCCTCAATTTTGGACCTAATCTTTAGCCAATAAATTTGAATGACCGGGCAGTGCCACCATAGGTGTCCCAGATCCCCTCTCCACCGCAGCCGTGCCAGCATGTATCCGGGTATTCCGGGTTTATCGCGTACAGTCTCTGGGGTGAGAAATACCAGCGATAACAGATCTTAAGTGCACATTCCTTCACTGACGTGCATCTGGAGGACTTCTGTGCCCTGTCCCAAGATTCTGGGGGTATTTCAATTCCTAGTTCTCTCTCCCAAGCCGTCATATACGGGAGTTTCTCCTCTTCCGGGACCTGTTCTAGGTGGCGGTAACAACTTGTTACTCTCTGTGAGCGTTGACCGTCCGCAGATGTCAGTTCCAGGCCTGACGGTGGCCTAGTGGCAGCTTTTTTAATAATAATCGGGTTGGTGATCCAATGACGTAATTGTATGTATCAAAACCTCTCGGTCTCAGGGAGATTAAACTTTTCTTTGCATTGGGCAAATGTCAGTGGGGTTTGATCATTATATAGTTCATACAGTCTCAGGGCTCCCTCTCTCGACCAGTGTCGATAAGAGTTATCCTGAAGCCCAGGTGTAAAGGCCGGATTTTGCGTAATTGGGGAGAGGGGTCCCAATCCTGGGGGGATACCTCTTAATTTATACTGTCTGTCCCAACATTGGAGCGTTGCTTTCGTGGTTGGGAGGAGAGGCTTCTGGGAGGTTCGCATTTCACGCGGGAGGAAGGGAAGATAAGTGAGAGGAGCCTCCGCGAACAGTTGTTCAATGTCCTGCCAGTTAGGGGGATCGGAGGGATTGGTCCAGTTCAGGATGGGGGCAATTTGGGTTCCCCGATAATATCTCAGTATAGAAGGGAGTCCGAGACCACCCATCTGTTTGCTTCTAGTGAGGACCTTGCGCTGAAATCTGGTCGTTTTCTGCTGCCAAATGAAACGACCTAACTCGGTCTGCAGGCTTAATAAGTCTCGCTCTGGGATGAGCAGTGGGAGTGCATGTAGCGTGTAAAGTAGTCTCGGGAGCAAAGTCATTTTGACTGCGGTTATGCGCCCTAACCACGATATCTCTTAAAGGGCCCATTTCTGTAAGGATTCTTTAGCTGCTTTTAGTAAAGAGGGAATGTCAGCTTTCCATAGGCCTGAGTAGGTTGGGATCAGGTGCGCACCCCCAGTTAAGTGATTTCAGAGTTTTCCCATCTGAGGGAATAGGTTTTGTGAAGGGCGTTTACCATGTGTTGCGGTTCGGATAAGTTTAGGCCTATCGATTTAGTCATATTTATCATGAATCCCGATATTACCGTAAATTGGTCAAGCCACTTATAAAAAAAGCAGCGCTAGATCCCTCAGTGCCTACCAACTACCGCCCCATCACCACAGTCCCCTTACTGTTGAAAATAGACACAATTACGCACACCCAAATCCAAGCACATCTGGAAGCAAACGACCTACTAGGAACTAGACAATCAGGCTTCCGGCCTAATCATAGTACGGAAACGGCTCTACTGGATCTTAAAATTCAAATGGATTCCATCAGAGACTCGGACAACCTCTGTATTCTACTTCTTTTAGACTTATCGGCTGTCTTTGAATTGGTGGACCACGATAAGTTATGCATTACACTGGCAGAAAACGTCCATCTCTCCCAAGATGCCACAGCTTGGGTGAAATCCTTCGTAGCAGACAGAACATCGAGTCACATTAGGCAAGGTATCAGCAGATCTGATTCCAGTACCCATCGGAGTACCACAAGTCTCTTGCTTGTCACCCACCCTATATAACGCCTACCCTAAGCTCCTCTTCGCTGCCCTGGATGCCATGGGTGTCATCTATACAAACTTTGCTGATGACACCCAGATCATGATACCCATCTCAGAGAATCATGAGCAAGACACAATCTTAGTAAACAAAATCTATGCCATAATACAGAATAGGATGGCAGTCAACAGCCTTTGCCTCAATGACAAAAAGACGGAGATCCTCATAGTTGGCGCTCCCTCTAAAATCAACGCACTCCAGCCTGACTATTCCACTATCAGCATTGATGGCACTCCTATCCCCTTCCTCAACCAGACTAAAACTCTGGGGCTGTACCTCGACTCAAACCTAACTATGACAAAGCACATCAACTGGCTCTCTTCAGCTACTGCATACACAGCCAAGCTAATCTCACTCAGTCAGCAATTTCTGACCCCTCAAAATGTTATCACCCTCGCCCGTGCATTAATACTGTCCAAACTGGATTATTGCAATGTGCTACTCTTATGGGTGTCCAAAGACATCCTTGATAAATTACAACTTCTACAAACTAAAGCCCTAAGAGCAGCCCTTGGCATTAAAAAGCACAACCACATCTCAAAGATCAGAAAGTAAGCTCACTGGCTACCTATTAAGTCAAGAATCCTCTTCCAAACGCTCTGTATTACACATAAATGGCTGATTCAGACCGCCCCAATCTACCACACTAACACAGTGATAACCAAAAACTCAACAAGAACATTAAGATCTAACTACAGCTCCCAACTTCAGGTCCCACGTTACAAACTCTCGAAAGTGGGAGGAAGAAGCTTTCAGGTCTTAGCACCTAAAACTTGGAACTCCCTCCCAGTGACTCTGAGAGGTGAATCTGCACACTCAAATTTCAAAAAATCACTAAAGACCTTGTTCTTTAACAGAGACTATGGTAGAACCGCTTTCCATACCAGAAACCCATGTATAGACTACCTGTTGTAATTCATATTTTGTGCGAGTCCAAAAAAGAACCGTCTTCTCAGAACAGCGCTTTTGACTATTGTCTGTTACCCAGCCTCGACTGTAACTTGAATTGTATACTCAAATTTGTGTTGTTTGCTTCTAACTGTTGTAACATTGCCTCCACTGCAACCAGAAATGTAAAACCTTCTGTAACCTACGCTGTGATACCCAAGGGTTTGGGCGTATAACAAATGCTATAAATAAAATGGGAGGGGATTACCACAGACCAGTGGGTGCTCAAGACCGTCACCCATGGTTATTGCATCTAGTTCAACCCGCCCCCTCGATTTAGACCACCAAAGTCCAGACGTCTAACACGGAACACCTCAAGATCCTGCTGCAAGAGGTTGAGATCCTGCAGGAAAAGGGCGCAATCAAAGTAGTCCCTGTTCTACAGGTAAACAAGGTTATTTATTCAGTGTACTTTCTTGTACCCAAAAAGGATCTCACCATGCGCCCTGTGCTAGACATGCATCCAGCAAACAAATTTGTCAAACCACAAAAGTTTTGAATGGTAACTGTGCAAGAAGTAATCCCTCTGCTAACCAATGTTTCTGGCACACAGGAAATACCTAAGGGTCATGATGGAGAAAAAATACTATCAGTTCAAGTTCCCCCCCTTCGTCATTGCCCCAGCCCCAAGAGTATTTACAAAGGTACTCACAGTTGCAGCAGCTCACCTGGCAAGCAATGCATCCCAGTATATCCTTACCTCGACGACTGGCTCATAAGAGGGGATTCCTACAGAACATGCCTGTCAAACATCCAAAAGATGATAGATCTACTCTTCAACCTGGGATTATCCATAAACGAGAAGAAATCCAGCCTAGACGCCAGCCAAGTCAAGCAAACTCTGGGGGCCCTAATACAGACAATAGACTGTCTCGTCTTCCCCTCCGAGAGGGTTCAAAACATGCTGTTTCAGATTCCTCAGTATGTAGCCAGTCGAGAGGTGACGGTACACAAAGCCATGTGACGGTTAGGGATGATAGCATCCTGCATATACTTGGTCCCTCACGCATGTTTGCGCATGCGCACCATGCAAGAGTGGCTCATCAGCCAGTGGTGTCAGGCCAGCGGGCAATGGGACGATCTAGTGGTTGTCTCGGCAGCCCTCGTTCTCTCTCTGCAGCAGTGGTCAAGGGAAAACCTCTTGAAAGGGAAAACCTTCACCAACCCCGCAGTAGAAGCCACTCTCACAACAGACTCATATCTCACGGGGTGGGCGGTTCACATCCTTCAGCGGACAGCGCACAGCATTTGGTCCCCAACAGTAGTATCCAACCACATAAACCTGTTGGAGCTGTTAGCGGTGTTCAAAGCCCTCAAGGATTTCAGACACAATTGCAGGGAAAGAGAGTACTGGTCCTCAAGGATAGCACCACAGCCATGTACTACCTGAGCAAGCAAGGAGACACTCCCTCTCCAGGGCTATCCGAACTGTCCCAGAACATTTGGAAGTGGGCTCTCGGACACAAGATGTCCTACTGTCTCAACATGTTCCAGGGGAACTCAATCGTCTGGCAGACATGCTCAGCAGAGACTTCCCACTACACCTTAGAGTACGAATGGTGACTACACAAAGACATAGTCTCCAACGTTTTCGCAGAATGGGGCTTCCCAGGGATCGACTTGTTCGCAACTCTGGAGAACTTGCAATGCCCAGATTACACCTCCAGATACCCTCGGAACCGATCCAAGGGGAACTGTCTCTGGATAACGTGATGAGGGAAATTTGTTTACGCTTTTCCACAGGACTCCCCTACTCAACAAGATTGTGCACAAGATGCACCAGGAACCATTCACCATGATATTGGTGGCCCTGATGTGGGCCCGCCAACCGTGGTTCTCCCATCTGATGGAGATGTCTCTATCTCCTCCGATGAAACTACCTTGCCCATAAAACATGCTATCTCAGGACAAGGGGTTAACACTTCATCCATGCCCGCAGACTCTCAGCTTAGCGGCCTGGCTCCTGAGGTCCTAGAGTTCGGGCATCTCCAACTTCCCCAGCGATGCATGGATATCCTTCGAGAAGCAAGAAAGCCTAACACTAGACATTGCTACTCCAATGAATCGAAACGCTTTAGTCATCTGGTGCAATTCCAAGAGCATCAATCCCATTGACTGCTCTCCTACTCATATTGTACTATACCTGACTCACCTACTAGACTGAGGTCTAGTTTTTAATTCCCTGAATGCCACTTAGCTGCACTTTCAGACCTATACCATGTCCCTGCAAAAGGTGTCGTGGTGGAAGAGTCCAGTAATTAGAGCTTTCATGGAAGGGGTTAAAAGAATTCATCCCCCTATTTCCAACTCGGCTCCCAGATGGGACCTAAATGTGGTATTAACCAGACTTATGGGGTCTCACTTTGAACCTATGCACAAGGCAAGCCTCAAAGCACTCACTTATAAGAGAAGAATGGAAGGAGGTTCCCTTTTCAAGCCCTACACCAGATGCTGGCTACGGAACTTGTTTGTAGAGGACAAGCACATCCAATGCCTCTACTGTCTTCACCCGGATCACAAAGAGGGAGAATGCATTATCTGTCTCGGCTTCTCCAAGAAAACGATGAAGGATCGACACAGTAGACTGGTGTCGTAGCTAAACTCCAAGGGCTCTGCCCGCTGCCCCGAGCAGAGTGACCCCCCCCTGAACTCCCCCCCCAAGACCAGCCGGTCCGAGGAGTGTTCAAGTCCTTAGAGGGCGCCTCATCCATGGGGGCCCAAGATAAGGCCAAGCACTGCAAGTCTGGTTCCATCTGGGTCGCCGTGCAAGTGGGTCCTGCGATGGACAGGGTGCGATCAATGTCACCATCCGCCTCTATCGCCAGCCAGCTCCTCAAAGAGGAAATCACCCACCCCAGCTAAGCTGCAGGAGAAGCCTGTGAATCCGAGGGCGGAGGAGAAGACAGCCGACCTGCCCAAGAATGCCCAGGGGGTGCAGAAGAAGTATTTGTCAACAATTGAGTTGGTGGCGGCTGTACTCTCGATGGCGAAAGGGGCTGACCCCGTGAAGGTAATCCTTACTGCGCCCAAGGTGTCCCTGCCTCTGAAGAGGGGGCCTCCATTGTGACGGTAGCCAAGCCTGCTGGCACACCGCTAAAGAGGTCGACATCTCTGAGTGCGGCTCCGACCCACCAGGGTGCAAAAGGGGGTGGGGGGAAGCCCACGGACGACGAGGACCTGGAGTCCCTACACACGGTCCACAAGGACGTGGCGGAGGACGACGACGGCGGAAATGCCGACAATGGCACGGGCCTAGTGTTCCGATCACGGCAGCGCAGCCCAGGCATGTATCCCTGGACATCCTATCAACCGAACACACTTTGGTGTCAGAAAACCAGAAAAGCTGGCTAAGAAGAGGAAGCAACATCTCACGCCCCCGTTTCAGCCTTCACAACCGCATCGTGCCGCCCCCCCCGGTGTACCTGGACACAGGGACGGACACAGTGATGATGGAAGACTACGACGATATCGTCATGGCAGGCGAATCTCCGCAACCAAGAGCGTCCCCAACGGATGAGGTGGGGTAGTTTCATTCCATGGTGGCCAAAGCTTCTGAGCTTTTTCAGCTCATGTCCTTCAGAGACCAAGATGGAGGGTTTCCTGTACCAGAGGCGTGAGGCCGAAAGGAAGACGATCATGGCGGTACCCCTGGGAGGAGGGCCTGGCCCTCTTGAAGAACCCTTGCATGGTCTCGGCCAAGTGAGATAGGCTGTAGAAAAAGTACTGCGTGCTGGAGCCAAACACCGGTGCCTACGGTTGCAACAATTGCCGGACTGCAGGTTTTGGCGATCGCGAGGAAAAGGTAGTCTAACCCTTCGTCATCCTCAGTCCCTCTGTCAAGGGAGGGGAAGAAATTGGACACCATGGGAAGGAAGGTTATTTACACAGCGGCGTCAACCACCGGGGCGGCCAGGAGGTCCAGGCGAGGGTACTGGACATACCGTTCGACAGGGGATAACTTTTTTGGGAAGGCCGTCGACAAGTCCCTGCAGGCTATCAAGGCTGATAGACAGCCTGTGTGCCCTAGGCACTCTCCAGCAACACCAAAGTTCCTTTCGCTCCTCCAGAGTGAAGTTAAGGTTTCTCCTCGTCGTACCGCCAGCCCTCCAGGTTGATGACCCAGAAGGCCTACAGAGGGGGTTCCAAAGCCTACGGTGGAGAAGCCATCGCCGCCATCACACTCAAGGTGGAACGCCGGCACCGAAGCAGGATTGAACTGGCCCGGACGTTGGGCACCTACCCATGCATCCCGGTGGGAGGCCGGCTGATGAGATTCGTCACGAGTGGGAGAAGTTCTCCACCGACAGATGGGTGCTGGACGCTCTCACCCACGGACATACCCTGGAGTTTCAGCACAGGTGTCTGCGGATCCCTCCGGTGGCCTAGCAGAAGCAGCACATCCCTCATAGGGAGGTGAGGGCCATTCTACGACAAGCAGTGATAGAGCTGGTTCCACGACGACTCTGGGGCTCCAGAGTCTATTCCAGATACTTTTTAGTCAAAAAGAAAACCGGAGCTGGCGACCCATTCTAGACCTGCAGTGTCTAAACAAGTACTTCTAGTCCCAAAAATTCAGGATGGTCAAGTTGCAGCACGTGCTCGGCCAACTGGAGGAAGGAGATTTCTTAACGTTGCTAGACCTGGAGGACACCTACTTCCATGTCCCCATTCACAAGAAGCACCGAAAATGCCAACGCGTGTTAGTGCAGTGACGGCACTACCAGTTCAAGGCCTTCCCCTTTGGCCTGAACTCTGCCCCCAGGGTGTTCACGAAGTGTCTGGCACCAGTGGCGGCCCATCTGCATCTATGGGGGGATACATGGTTACCCGCTGGCCAGTTAGCAGGAGTTAGCCGTTGGACACACTGAGACGACCGTCCAGCTGCTGACGGATCTGGGGTTCTCCATCATTTATCCGAAGTCCTCCTTGACACCATCACAGAACGCACTGTTACTAGGAACCAGACTCAACATGGTCTCTTGCCTAGCCTCGCCCTCGGAGGAAAGGATAGCGGCCATGCTAGAGAAAGTGCAACGGCTCTTGACACTGCAGACCACCATGGTGCGGACCATAAAGTTTCTGCTCTGCATGATTTCAACTTGCATCTACCTTATCCAGCTCTGCAGGTTGCAGATGCGACCTCGTTCAGGATTTCCTCGAAGCTCGCTGGATACAGGTGTCCGGAAGCTTCTTGGACAAGATCCTGCTCGGGCGAGGAGTTTCGTTGGGCGGTAAGGTCGTAGGGCGTTCACTCAAACATCTCCCTGGCACAGGGTTTCAAAGCCCTCCATACCAGGAAACAGTCATCACAGGCGCTTCCCTGGGGGGCTTGGGAGCCCACACCGGAAGTCTGCACACCAGAGGCCTGTGGCTGCCAGAGGAGAAGGATCTACACAATATGCTGGAGCTACAGGCAGTGTTCTGGGACCTCATGTCATTCCTTCCGCCTCTGTTGAGGGTCTTCATGGACAACACCACCACTATGTTCTACATTAGGAAGCTGGAGAGCACTCGATCCCCAGCGCTCTCCAAAGAGGCGCAGGACTTGTGGAATGTTCCTCGTCCCTTTTTCACCTGGCGGGGGTCAAGAACACCATCGCTGACTCACTCAGCAGGGAGTTGCTCTCCTGCCACAAGTGGGAACTTAGGCAGGACCAAGTGGACAGCATCTTCATCAAGTGGGGAAGGCCCCAGATCGATTTGTTTGTGACGGCGGCAAACACCAAATGCCTGAAGTTTGCCAGCAGATTCCCCCAACCGAAGAGCATGGGGACGTGTTCTTCTCGTTGGAAGGCCTGATTCTGCATGTGTGCCTGCCATTGCCTATCCTGCTACGAGTCATCAACACAATCCACTCATCGCCTTGGCATGGCTGTGGCAGATTTCGTACCCGGACCTACTCAGCCTGTCGGCATCGCTTCAAGCTGCCAGTAGTCCTGCATCTTCTCACTAGAGGAGGCGCAATCCTGCATCAGGACCCAGGACCCAGGATCGCTGAACCTGGGGGCTTGGTTCCTGCAGCCCTAGAGTTTGGAGGATACGAGTTGCCGGTTGACTGCAGGGAAGTCCTTACCAAGGCCAGAACTTTGGTCGACGGTGATGTGGTGCTGGTCGCAGAAGATCACCCCTCCTGAGGGTCACGGCACAGCAGATTCTTCCGTACCGGCTAGCCGCCAGATGCACCTTGATGGAGCCATGCGCCAGTCCCGCCATGGCCAAGGATATCTCCCGCTACACCAGATCCCTAGGAAGATCGTCACTTTGGTCTCATCGCCTCGTCAAGAAGTTCCTCAAAGGACTGTTTCGATTTATATCATCGGTGAAGGCTCCTGCCCCAGCGTGGGAAATCAACGTGGTACTGACGAGGGAGGGTGAGTGAGATCCAGGTCCTATCCTGCAAACAGCCATATCTGACTTTCCACGAGTCGAGGGTGGTGATGTGGATGCACCTCTCTTTCATGCTGAAGGTTCCGTTGGAATTCCACCTCATCAAGCCTTTGTTGTAACCTGTGTTTTTCCGGAAGCATTCGTCACCAGCTGAAAGGGCCTTGCACTCGCTGGACGTTGCTTGTTCCCTGACGTTCTACGTGGCACGCATAAAGAGTTTTCGGAAGACGTCTCAACTGTTGTTGAACTTTGGTGTTGTGAACCATGGAAGGCCTTGTCCAAGGCTTCCATCTCAAGGTGGCTCTCTGGCTGCATAATGCACACTGCCCGGACGTCCGAGAGCCCACTCCACAAAACGATTGCTGCAACAACGGCGTTCCTGTATGGTGTCTCCCTGCTGGATATCTGCAGGTCTGCTATGTGGAGGTCCACGCACACCTTCGCAAAGTTCTACTGCGTCGACTGGCATTCCAGGGAGGAGTCCAAAGTCGGCCAAGCATTGCTACGCAACCTGTTCGCTTGAGGTGAGTCTGTTCCAGAGTTAAGAGTTGATTGCTTCTGTTGAGCTCTGCCCTTTTCCTGTGGTTGTGTAATGTTGTACTGCTATGTATTTATTCATGAGCATGTGAATCCATGCTAGACCCCATGCTGGAGAAGGAACAAGTTACTTAACTGTAACTATTGTTACCTGTAACTATTGTTCTCCAGCATGGGTTTGCTATACAATTCCACTCCTTCCATTCTAATCTGTATAAATCTGAAGCTCCAGTTACACTTTGGCAAAAAGAATATCTAGAGTCTGTTACTCTTCCACAGCTTATGTAGACAGACACTGAAAGCAGCCATAACTCAGGATGAGGTACTCTGGGTCATCCGGGATCTTCGCTTAAATCAGCAGGCCCATATGGTTCTACAAAACATTTAGTTATCAATTAGCCCTCACGTTGAGCAAATTATATCATTCTTTCACAGGCACAGGCCAAATCTCCCCTTACATGGATGAGGCGAAAATAATTCTCTTCCCTAAACCTGGTTTAGCTTAACTAACTGCAACCTGGTAAGTTTAACTAACTGCAGGTCCTATCACCCAATAGCCTTAATTAATATAGACGCAAAAATGTTTACCAAGGTTCTGGCTAACTGGTTAGTGGACCTTATGCCCTCTCTTATTCACCCAGATCAAACAGGCTTCATAAAAATAGGCAGACGCATGATATTATCTGAAGAGTGTGTAATATCCTGGAGAAAGTGGAAAAGAAGCAGATTCCAGCGTTTCTCGTCTCTATCGTCAAGGAAAAGGCTTTTGACCGTGTGGAATGGTCATTTCTCTTTTTAACCCAAACTAAGATGGAATTCCACCAAAATTCACTGGACTGATGAAAGCCAATTATAAAGACCCAATTGCGCGATTGATTTAACAGCCATATATCTCCCCTTATCTTTTTACTACGGCCAACCAAACAAGGGTGCCCACTGTCACCCCTGCTGTATGCACTCTATTTAGAACCACTACTGGCAAAGTTTCAGCAGACAGAGGGTATGAAATGGAAGCACTTAGGTGGTATTTCCCATAAAATCATGGACTAATTTGACGACATGTTACTTATGGTAACGGATCCAGCTAACTCTTTGGAGACGGCCACTCGGGAACTGGAGATCGTTGGCAGGGTGGCAGGATTAAAGATTAATGTAGCCAAATCCGAGATCTTAAATGTATCCCTTTCACCATCAGAAATGCTGGATCTATGGATACTCACGCAATTGGGGAGAGCGCGGGCGGGAATAAAATTACTCGGGTTGGTAATAGCACCCACACTCAAAGGTTTATATGCAGCTAAACATTGGTCAACGAAATAGAAGTGCAGCTTAAGAGGTGGAACCCCCCCCCCACTATGTCATGGTTGGGGAGCATAAACTCTGTAAAAATGGTCACCATTCCCAAAGCTCTGTACATCTTTCAAGCACTACCAGTCAGTGTGTCCCCATTGTTTATTCGCAGAATATACAGTGCTATTTCTAATTTCATATGGCAAAGTAAAACACTGCAAGTTGCTTTAAGTACACTAATGCTTCCAACTGAGAGGGGCAGGATGGGTCTCCCCAACTTTTTTAAATACTGTTGCGCAGCTAAAATAAGGGTGATTAAAGAATGGTGCATGGGCGAGTCGTAGAAAAGATGGATACAGATGGAGAAGGCTGTGGGGGGACCCAGACTTCGGGATGTATTGTGATTGCCCAAATAAAACCGCCCAGTCAAAATACACGCAAACGATATTATGGGTGTAGCAGAGGAAACGTGGCACCCAGTAGTTAAAAAGCACAATTGGACAATGTACCCCTCTCCACTCACCCCTATATTCTTTAAACCGCAATTTACCCCTGGTCTACAGCCTAATGCATTTAAGGAATGGAAACTGGCAGGCTGTGTAAAACTAAGGGACATGTTTCAGGGGGAAGAGGTTAAATCATTTATACAATGTAAGCAAGAGATGGGTCTATCTGAAAACTCTAGATTCCAATACTTTCAGGATAAACACTGGATTATTGCCCCACCTGTACAGACCGCAGCGGTAAGAGAGTTAACACCCCAAGAAGATTTTGTAACCTCCGTTGTGATGCTCGTTAATCTGCTTAGAATCACATGCTGTGCATATTGTCTGAGATGTAGTGGTAATCGCGGAGTATTGCATCTTTCGAGGATTGAAAGGGGATGTTGACATGGGCGTGACTATAACACTATCCCTAACGTCCCATGATATCCCTCAGATTGTTTTTTTGCGCCCAACTAGTTGGTCGCCTTATGCAAAGCTTGTAAGAGTCGATATTGCAAATAGTTATTTTGTTGTCCCACGACTGATGGTCGTGCAGTCTTTGACCCTTCTCTTCGATGACTACTTCGTGGACCCCTACGTCGAAGACTTCCACTGCTGTTCGGCGACAGGTGCTTCGATCGACGTCGGTCGACCGTGTGGCCTCGACCCTCCGGCCAGGCTCTTACAGTAGGGAGAGTGGGGCCCTGGGTTGATTCTTTCTGAGAATGCATTTTCTTTTCCCCTCTCTTACCCTTTTATGGTCTGGCTGCCGCCTTTTACCTCTGCTATGGAGTGGACTCCATTTAAGTTTTTTCCGCCGTACACAGAAAATACCCCTGGTTGGACACTCATCGCAAATGCAGTAGGTGCTTACCTCGTGACCACGACAAGCGATCCTGTAAGTCCTGCAAACTCTTTCATCCTAATGCGTTTAAAGATAGACGGACAAAGTGGTGGGCGGCCTACGCGATGCAGGCCGAAAGTGGTTCCCCTTTTGGCTCCGTCGCTTTGGATGACAGGGACTCTAGCGGCAGCCTCCTCAACGGATACATCGAGGAAGCACCAAACGCCATCAGGCACACCGAAAAAACTTCCGACTGTGTCTGCCGAACCTTGCGGTCCAGCGCCCTCCATGCAACCGTTTTCTCGGCATGCGACTGGGCACTCCACTCATAAGGGTGTGCCCACAAAAAAGCACACGAGTGCCGACACGCTGTCGGCTCCTAAGGTGTCGATGGGGTCGACATCTGCGATGGCGGCTACAGGCACTTTGAAATCCATTATACAGCTGACGCAAGAGTCTCGCAGCTATTGTTTCAGCAGCGGAATGGCATAGAAACACCCCCTCTCGTCGAGAAGAGAGCGCTGAGAGCTCCCAGCACCTTGCTAGGGCTTGAACTAGTAAATCCGCCCCTTGGAGTCCTTGCCTCCTCCAGATTCCTCTGCTTCATCCCTGTGGACTAGACAGGTTTGAAAATGGCATGGATAAAATGGCACAGTTCATAGACTTTTCTGAAAAAGGTATTACTCCCAAGAGACCTAGGGAGGAGGCCTCCTGCCCCATTTTACCAAAGCTGCAGAAGCTCCCAAGTCAGGCACAGACTCATCAAGAGGAGATATTCAAGTTCTCGGAGCCAGAAGAAACATATGAAGATCCTTTTATTCATGAGGACAATCCTTTTGGTCAGAACACAACTGACCATGGCCCAGACTGGGGACAAGATCAACCAGCTGATGCAGTGCCTTGGCTCTCACCCACTCCTAACCCAGACATTATTTGTCTAGACCCTCCTTCCTCACCTCAACAAAGGCATCCATCGCCATTAGATGACCAGATGGTATTTAATGCCATCCTGAAGAGGGCAGAAGACCACTTTCAGATCACCACACAGGAGGTGGTTCAGGACTCTGATTTTGTTGAGGACATTCTTAAAGGAAAAACCTCCTGCAACTCAAGCTATTCCTATGCTGAACTCTATTAAGGAACACCTTGCTCCCTCCTTACCGTCTCCTTCCCTTACAAGGGCTGTCAAACCATGAGTTGAGAAACTGTTTCGCCCCTCTCCCTCTGACCCTATGTACATTTGAGACCATCCAACACCAGATTCTGTGGTTATTACAACCGCCAGAAAAAGGGCTGGGGTACCAGTGTCTACTGCATTGGCTCCCCCCGAAAATGACAGCAAGAAACTCTATGCTCTTGGTAAACGCATTATCACGTCCGCAGCCTATTCTACCAGAATTGAGAACAGTACCACCCTTCTCGCTAGTTACTTCGACATGCAATGGGGCCTGCTCCAAGAAGGCCTCCATGAGGTCCCTGAAACTATACGATCACGCCTGCTGGCAGTCGTGACTGAGGGTAGACTTATGACCCACAACATCCTCAAAAACACTCTAGACTCTGCTGAAACGGCGGGACACACTCTGGCACAGAGAACTCTCCTCAAGAGACACGCCTGGCAAAGAAATTCAAGTTTCAAACCCGGAACTCGAGCCTCCTTGATAAATAAGCCAGTAGAAGAGTAACTTGTTTGGTAAAGCTGTGGACGACGCCTTGGAAATGGCTAAGAAGGAACATGAGACATTAAAATCCCTCAATCAGATCACAGCCAAACCTTTTCAACAACTGGGAGGTGCAAACTCTTGCCTTTTGGAGTCAGTCATTCTCCCGATCTACACATGGACAATATGGTGCAGGGGGTACCCCATGTTCCTCTGGACAAGTTTCAACTGGCAACAGTCAATATCAACAAAGGGGACTGCGCAGAGGCAAGGGTAGAGGCAGAAACTCTGGTCCCGGCCTCCACTTCAAAATGACCAGTCCGGGTCCCCTCCCATGCCTCATCGGTCGGGGACGGCTGTCATTCATTCACACATGGGAGGGGATCACATCAGACCAGTGGGTGCTCAAGACCGCCACCCACGGTTATTGTATCGAGTTCCACTGACCACCTCAATACCATCCACCAAAGAGCAGATGCCCATCACCAGCACACCTGTAAATCCTGCTGGAAGAAGTGCAGATCCTTCAGGAAAAGGGCACCATAGAAGTTGTCCCCATTCATCAGGTAAACATGGGTATTTATTCAGTGCACTTACTGTTACCCAAAAAGGATCTCACCATGCGCCCTGTGTTAGACTTGCGCCCAGTGAACAAATATGTCAAGCCGCAAAAGTTCAGAAGGACAACATTGCAGGAAGTGATCCCACTGCTGGTGCAGGGGGATCACATGGCAACATTGGATATGAAAGATGCATACTTTCATATTTCAATGTTGCCAATGCACAGAAAGTACCCAAGGTTCATGTTAGAGGACGTGCACTATCAGTTCAAGGTACTTCCCTTTGGCATTGCCTCCCGGGTATTCATGACGGTACTGACGGTAGTAGCTGCTCACCTGCGCAAGCAATCCTTCCCAGTCTACCCTTACCTCGACAACTGGCTAATAACCGGGGTATCGTACCGAACATGCCTAACAAACACCCAGAAAACAATAGATCTATTCACTCTAGGGCTCTTAATCAACGAGAGAAAGTCCAGCCTAGACCCCATTCAAGTCGAACAGTTTCTGGGGGCTCTAATTCAGACCAAACACAGCCTTGTCTTTCCCTCCAACGAAAGGGCTAAAAACATGCTGTTCCAGATCCCTCACTATGTAGCCAGTCGCAATGTGACGATACACAAGGCCATGCGACTGTTGGGTATGATGGCCTCCTGCATTTATCTAGTTCCACACTCAGGTCTGCGCATGCGCCCAATGCAAGAGTGGCTTTCAGGCCAATGGTGTCTGGCGAGCAGAGAATGGGATGATCTAGTGGTTGTCTCAGCAGCCCTTGTTCAGTCTCTGCAGTGGTGGTCAAGGGAAAACGTCTTGCAAGGGAAGACCTTCATCACCCCCGAGTTAGAATCCACTCTCACCACGGACACATCTTTGATGGGGTGGGGAGGTCACCTCCTTCATCGGATGGCGCACAGTGTGTGGTCCCCAGCGGTAGCAAGCAACCACATAAACCTGTTGGAACTACTAGCAGTTTCCAAGGCCTTGAAGGCCTTCCAAACACACCTCCAGGGAAAGACCAGTCCTGGTCCTCACGGACAGTAATACGGCCATGTATTACCTACACAAACAAGGGGGCACTCACTCTCCAGGGCTATCCATACTGTCACAGAACATATGGAAATAGTCCCTCAAACACAAGATATTCCTCCTGACACAACACATTTCAGGGGAACTCAATCTTCTCGCGGACGTACTCAACAGACTTCCCGTAGAGTACGAGTGGCGATTACACGAAGACATTATTCTTAACGTCTTCTCAGACTGAGGCTTCCCAGAGATGCACTTGTTCGAAACTCTGAAGAACGCACAATGCCCAGATTATGCCTCCAGTTACCCGCAGAACCACTCCAAGGGGAACAGTCTCAGGATAACATGGTCAGGGAAATTTGTCTACACTTTTCCCCCCCACTCCCCTGCTCAACAGGATAGTGCGCAGGATGCACCAGGAACCAGTCAGAATTGTTCTGGTGGGCCAGCCAACCTTGGCTCTCCCATCACATGGCAATGTCAATCTCACCTCCCAGGAAGCTGCCATGCCCTTACAACATGCTGTCACAAGACAAGGGGGAGACGCTACATCCATGCCCTCAAGTTAGCAGCCTGACTCCTGAGTTCATAGATTTTGGGCACCTCCAACTCCCTCAAAGATGTATGAACATACTTAGGGAAGCACGGAATCCCAACAGCAGACATTGCTACTCCAGTAAATGGAAACGCTTTGTCATCTGGTGTAATGGCAAAAGCATCAATCCAATTGAATGCATACCAACACATGTTGTCCTGTACCTAACTCACCTGCTAGATTCAGGCCTAGTTTTCAATTCCTTAAAGGTCCACCTGGCTGCACTTTCAGCATTCACCACGTCCCAGAAGAGTGTTTTGTGGTGGAAAATTCCACTAATAAAGGCATTTACGGAGGGGGTAAAGAGAATTCATCCCCCTATTTCCAACCCTGCTCCCGGATGGGCCCTGAACATTGTTCTCACTAGACTGATGGGGCCACCCTTTGTACCTATGCATAAGGCTAGCCTTAAAGCACTCCCCTACAAGACCACCTCCTTGATGGTGATCACATATATAAGGAGAGTTAGTGAACTGCAAGCCCTTTCAGTTCAAGACCCATTCGTCACAAGGGTAAGGTGATCCTGCACACTCACCCACGATTTGCGTCTACATTTATTTCAAAGTTTCATGTGAACCAGTCCATAGAACTACCCATCTTTTTCCAGAACCCCACTAAGGTGGCAGAAAGAAGTCTCTGGACACTAGATGCGAGGAGAGCGGTAATCTATTACCTGGAAAAGACAAGGCCATTGTTACGCTCACCTGGTATCCACGGGGACGCCACCCAGCTGTGGGGACTCTGGTGCCCTTCTCAGCCGCTCCCAGGTATAATCAGCGGAGAAGTTCTGCCTTGTTATAGGTTTTGGCGTGCTCTCCGTCCTGCCTTCTTGGCAGGGGCGCGTCCTTTGTGGGCGAGTGCTATCTAGTTACTTCACTGATGCAAGCCCTTTAGAGTCTTTCAGGTAGGTCTTATTACTGTTATACCGTATGCCTTTCTTGGATTTAAATAATGTCTTTGTCTCTCCTTAGATGCGCGGAAGTTCGCTCTGGAACGTTGGCTGAATTGGGACTCGCCGACAGGTGATGGTGTCTTGAGAGCGCCTTGATGCGGTAAGTGGGCGCTATGCGCAGCGCTATGATGCCTTGCCTTTGCTAACCTGTTGTCTTTTGTTCATAGGTTGCGGTGCTCACCTGGAGCAAGAAGTCCCAAGGCGATGCTAGTCGATGGGCGACTCGTGAGGTAAACTGCCGGCACAATTGCAAAATGTCTAATGTTCTTTTCTCTCCTTTTGACGATCCGGGCGGCTCGGTGTACCTTGGATGATGGTTGCAGGAGCGGAGGGCAGCTTGCGGTGGAATCACGGGTAAGCTGCTGCTTTTCACGATGTCCTTTTGTTTTTCAGATGCTGTTCTTCCGAGGTTCGCAGATGCAGCTGAACACAATGAGCGTCACGTTGCTGGATTGCAAAGTAACGCGAAGCATGTACTGGAGTCCGGGTGTGGTTTATATAGCCTGCAGGCATCCCAGGTGTCTCTTGGCCTGCCACACTCAAAATGATAGACCGCATAGTTCAGTTCAGGAACTGAGCCATGTGGAAGCATCCATGTTGTTGCGCAATGCCCTTATGGGCCCAGATTACTGCTTAAGCACATGAGCCTGGTGCCAGAGGCACCAGGATTGACTCCAAGAAAGTCTGGGGGAAAATGTCAAGGCCCTTGAGGGCCTGATGGGGGTACTAGAAGTAGCCTGCCTGGCAATCCAGGCCTATGGCAGGGGTTGTGACAGCACTCCCCCCCCCCCCCCCTAAGGCCCCTCTCAAGATGTTCCTTCTGTCCGGCCCAGGCTTAGTTGGGAAATTTCTATGGTATTTTTTGACCAGATGCGGTGCATGAATGTTTCCACAGGGTTACCCGGACCTGTCTTGGGGTCCAAATCCTTTCCAATCAACTAGATAGTACAGCTTGCCCTTGAGTACTTGGAATCCAAGATGCCTCTGACTTCGAATTCTGGTTCTCCGTCAATAAGTATGGGTTTTGGTGGTGTCCCAATCCGTGTACCAGGCTGCATTGGTTTTAATAGGGACACATGAAACACCGGTGAATCTGTAGGTTAGGTGGTAAATCTAGTTTGACGACTGCTGGATTGATAATTGCCTTGATGGTGTAAGGTCCTAAGTACCTGGGTTGAAAAGTCTGGGTTCCCTTAATGGGTAGAAACTTGGCAGCCAGCCAAACCTTGTCTCCTACCTGATAGTCTGGGGCCTTTTTCCGGTGTTGCTTTTCTTTGGCGAAAATAAGATGTTCTTTGGCCTTTTTGAAAGCCTGGGTGATATTGGTGTGAAGAGTTTTTACTGCTGGCATTTCCAAATCTGTTGGGACATCTAGTTCTGAGGTACGTGGGTGTCCACCATAAAGGGTATAAAAGGGTGTTTGTCCGGTACTGGAGTGCAAAGAGTTGTTATATGCGTACTCGGCTATTCATAACAAATCTTTCCAGTCTCTTATTTCACGGTGTAACATGCACCGTAGGTATTGTTCAAGGGTCTGGTTGGTCCTCTCGGTTTGGCCGTCTGTTTGGGGGTGATGGCTAGTGGATAGCCTGACGTCAATTTGTGCCATTGCACAACATTTTTTCCAGAAGTTGGAGATGAACTGGCTCCCTCGATCGGAGATGAGGACTGATGGGAAGCCATGTAGTTTTACAATACCATTCAGGAACACTTTGGCTAGAGTGGGTGCGTCAGGGAGGCCTTTGAGCGGAAAAAAGTGTGCCATCTTTGAGAATAAGTCCACGACTACCAGGATGGTGTTAAACCGATGACTGGGAGGTAGGTCAGTGATGAAGGTGAGGAAAAGTGTGTGCCAGGGAGTGGGAGGGATGTCTTAAGGTTGTAGAAGACCGGATGGTTTTTGTTTTTGCGACTTGTTTTGCGCACAAACTCCGCAGGACTGAACATATCGGATGACATCTTTACGCCAGGCTGGCCACCAGAAGTTCTGTTTTACCTTGGCTAGAGTCTTGGTGATTCCTGGGTGCCCTTCGATCAGGGAATCATGATAAGTAGCAACAATTTGTTGTTGTAAATCTTTGGTGGGTACATACAATCGATCCCTAAAAAAGGGTAAGTGATCTTTAACAAAATATTGTTCTCCTTGCGCTTGCCATGCGAGGTACGCATCTGGGTTCATGGTTCACTGAATCTTATCTCTCAGTTCAACTTGGGTTAAGCCCGTAGTGAGGCCCAAGAGCTTGTCTTCCGGTATGATGGGGACTGGATCTGGGGGCGTATATACCAAGTCATCAGTGCCTGTACGAGAGAGTGCGTTAGCTTTTCCATTCTTGACCCCTGGTCGAAAAGTGATGACAGTCGTATTCGGCGAAGAAAAGGGCCCACCGCAATTGACGTGAAGACTGGGCTTTAGCTGTCTTAAGGTATTGCAGGTTTCGGTGGTCTGTGTTAACTGTAATGTTGTTTCTGGCCCCCAGAAGGTAGTGTCGCCAAGCCTTAAAGGCGGATTTGATCGCCAAGAGTTCTTTGTCTGTGATGGCATAATTCATCTCCGGGGGAGAAAATTTCTTTTACCAAAAGGCCACTTGATGTAGCTAGCCTGTAACTGGATCTCTTTGCGAGAAGACAGCTCCCATTGCTATGCTGGAAGCGTCTGTTTCCACAATATAAGGAAGATCGGGGCAAGGGTGTCGCAGGATTGGCGCGGAGGTGAACCTTTTCTTGAGTTCCTGAAAAGCCTTCTCTGCTTCTTCGGTCCAGGCAAATTTCTTGTTATTTTTTCTTAGCAATATGGTGATTGGGTGTACGACCTGTGAGAAGTCTGGTATGAACCGGCGATAGAAGTTTGCAAAGCCCAGCATGCTCTGTACCCCTTTTACTGATGTTGGTGATGGCCATTTCAAAACGGCGTCCACTTTATGCAGGTCCATTCTGATGCCTCCTGGAGTAAGAATAAAACCCAGAAACAACTTTGGTGACGTGGAAAAAGCACTTCTCCAGCTTTGCATATAAACGATGTTCCCGGAGCTTGGAGAGGACTGAACGGACGTACTTGATATGATCCTGTTTTGAAGTTGAGTACCCTAAAATATCATCTATGTACACTAGGGCGCAGACCTCAATTAACTCTCTCAGAACGTCATTCATAAAATACTGAAACGCTGCAGGAGCGTTGCATAACCAAAAGGGCATGACTTGATATTCCAACAAACCATACTTGGTGCAGAAAGCAGTTTTCCATTCGTCCCCGCTTCTGACCCGCACCAGGTGGTATGCTCCTCGAAGGTCCAGTTTGGTATAAATTTGGGCATCTTTGACCTGGTCCAGCATTTCTGGGATGAGCGGCAAGGGGTAACGGTTCTTTACAGTGATCTGGTTTAATGCGCGGTAGTCAGTACATGTTCTTAAGTCCCCTTCTTTTTTCGGTACGAAGAACAAAGGACTAGCTGCAGGGGACTTGGATGGGCGAATGAATTCATTTGCGAGGTACTGGTCTAAATAAACCTTCAGATGAAGGTTTTCGGGTTCCGTGAGAGCATAGATTCTGCCGCAAGGAACTTGAGCCTGGGGAACAAGGTCGATTTGGCAGTCATAGGGCCTGTGCGGTGGCAGCGTGTTTGCTTGGTCCTTCTGGAATTCATCCAGGAAGTCGTGGTATTCCTCAGGCAAGGTACTACTCACTCCCAAAGTTGCCACTTCAGGAGTCGTAGAAATACTGAAAGCAGGTTTCTGTTCTTGGTAATAACAGGCTGGAGAGCAGTCGCTGGGAAAGGTTAATTTTCTTGCCCGCCAGTCAATCAAAGGGTTGTGAGCAACTAACCATGGTATTCCTAGTATAAGCCGGAATTGAGGTGCCTTGATGAGATCGAACGAAATAAGTTCCCGATGTCCGTCCTGACACAGCAAGGTTATCTCGGCTGTGCGCTGGGTTACGTGTCCGGAAGCGATTTCTGTCCCATCGACCGTGGTTACCTTGTCTGTAGTCGGCTTAGAACACAGGGGAAGCCCCATCTCTGCAGTCAGGTCCTGATGTATATAATTTCCCACTGCTCCGCTGTCGATGTATGCTTCTATGGCATGCATTCTTGACGACCGTTGGCTATTAATTAAGATCACCGGAATTGCAAAGTGTGAGGTCGGTGGCTCCTTTTCCTCACTCGACAAACTGACCTCTATGTTCGCCGAGCTGGGTAGTTTCCCGACTGACACTCCTTCTCTTCATCTTTTTCCGTGGCTCCAACGATCTTCCTCAGAGGTTTCACTGTGCAGTCCTTCAGGAAATGTCCTGACTTTACGCAGTACAGACATAATTGTTGTTGTCTCCTTTTATCTCGCTCTTGTTTTGTTAGCGGGGGTCGTACCCCTCCAATTTGCATGGGATCCACAGTATTTTCTTGTACTCGACTTACATTGTCTCTAGGTCGAACGTACACTGGCCGAGGGTCCGCTTTAGAACGGTCTGCTTTTTGGTCTTGCAACCGGTGGTCCAGTTGCACAACCAAGTCTATGAATTCAGAACAATCTCTGGGAGGATCATCCACTTGAGCTAGGACGTCTTTTAATTCGCCTCGTAAGCCCGATGAAACAACGTGGTTCTTTTGTTTTCAGGCCACCTAGCTTCAGCAACCAATCGGTTTAAAGTAGTAATATACCTGGGCCGGATGGCATACCTTCCTGCATGTATAAAGCCGAACCGGCCGTATGGGCAACCATACTTAAGATCAAGTTTGATGTAATTCTTAAAACCGGCAGTATACAAGAGCAATGGGGAACGTCTATAATTGTTCCAATCTACAAGAAAGGCAATGCATTGGATCCCCACAATTACCGACCCATTTCGCTTATTGACACAAGCTCGAAGATCTTTGCGAGCCTATTATTGTATGATCTTGAAAAGTATATTGCAAGCAGTAATATTCTTGCGAAAGCCCAGATAGGTTTTAGGAAAGACATGGGCACTGAATGCAACTCTGATGTCCCACATCATTGCCAACACGAAAAAGAAAGGCGCGTACCCTGTAAATATTGCAAGTATCGACCTCTCCTCTGCCTTTGACTGTGTGGAAGGAAGTTACTTTGGTCTAAACTACTTCTATTGGGCATTCCTCCAGAAATAATATGTTGGTTAATAAGGTTGCATTCTAACACTGCCTATAAGGTAAAGCATGTCCTTTAGGAAGCCAAATGAAGTAAAGTTTTATAAAATATTGTCAGTTCTCTCTTATCCCTCTGTGATTTTGTTACTATGAAAGTGCAAGCCGCCCTTATTTACATTCTGGATATATGCCCTTTTGATTTAAGCTCCTATCTTGACTCTCTGCAATGTCGACTACTCAAAGCAGCTTTACACATTGCATTGTCAATTCCAAACTGTGTGGTCAGGCATGAGTTAAGTATTATATCATTATCTTGCAGAGTGTTATGGCGTTCGTTATCTAAATGTTGCTTATATAAAGATCTGCGATGTCTAATGGAAGAAAAATCAGTTGGTTCCATTAATAGGTTTAAAACCTGTATGCAAGAGATTTTAAATAGACATGGTGTAACACACAATGATCTATGCATTAGACCTGCCTTTGTTAAAAAGAAATTGTTCGAAGAAGATTGGATTCGTACCATGGACCAATTGAAACTATATTCTTCGTATTTAGAATATGACAAATTCTTACCGAAGCGTTTGCCATGTAATCCTTATGTTGCTATATTTCCTTGCTCTGTTGTCAGAGGGTTATACATGTGTTTTAAGATGAACCAATTTCGTGCTAAGGAACGATGTCAGCACTGTGCAGGCATGACAGTACGTATGCAAGCTATGCAATGTAGGTTTCCCCACTGTCTGGAACCATATGAAACCCTGAAACATTTGGTGCTAGAGTGGCCCCATTTTAAAAATCAATGTACGCTTTTATTCATGAAATTTGTTAGTACGGAATTTGTTGATTGCACTGAATTTTTATGGGACAGACTCATGAATGGTATACATTTCCCATCCATTAGGACATTTTTTAAAGATTGTGGAAAAAGAACGTGCATGTCTTGAAATTCTAGATGAAATCAGCCAATTTTGATAAATTAACTGAACTTAAAAGTTGTTTTAAATAGTGTGTAAAATACATATTGTGCAAAAGGTAAATGTGTGACACAGTATGAATGTAAAGGTGTTTAATACTGTTTTAATGTGTTTTGTATGAATTGTTATTTAACGATATTGTAAATGTGTCTTGTGTAAAGGTTTATTTTTCAACCAAATACAAACAAAAAAACATTTGTAAGAGGCACGTATGATGTGACCTGTGACTATCATTTTGTTGGGTACACATAGGTTTATGACTAGAACTGCAGATGCATCTGCTGTAATAAACCACCACTTTATCTATTCCAGTGCACTGGTCTAGGTGTTTAATCTCTCCCATTCTTTGTGAGAGCAGGCATTGCTCAGGGGTCAACAGCCAGAGGAGAGTTCCTGGGGAACCCTTCCGGACCTATCAATCCCACCTTCTGCCATCATTACCACCTTGCTCACGTCCGTCATAGGGTCTTACCTGATGGATGAGGTTACATACATATTAATTAAAGTGATTTTATTTTTTGGACCACCGCTTCCCTGTCAATACGAAGTACCCACCATTACTTTACTTAGAAGCGATAGCCTTTCTAGTGAATAAACACTCCCTTGGTTGATTATCTGTACTTCACCCTGCTCCCGGGGAGCCGCTCACAAAACTGGAGTGAAGCTCTCTGTTAAATGGCTTTTTTTCTAATTGGATACAATCTATACAAGCTATTTGGGTTTCCTGTAACTAAATCAAGTCTCGGTCCCACTTTGTAAGATACTTGAACAAACACTGCTCCATGTTCAATTTACATTCGATTATTAACATTTTATACATGACTTTGCTATCCCTAGTAAGGTTAATCCCTACCATAAATCATATTCATCTAGGGGCTGCATTTATCCCTCCCCTTCTCTTGTTGTAGTTGGCATTCATTCTGACAAGTACCAAAAACCAAACTGCTCTCAACACCATCCACACGTCTATTAACTAAGTAGTGTCTGTCTCTTAACTCCCCCAACCAACTGAAACAAAATAAATAGTAAGCTATATATTCTGTACTTCCACTCCACTGTATCCCCTTGTGTAGAAATTAATTCACGGTCTTGTCTCATTATTTCACATGTATGCTCTTATTTGGTTCCTTATAATCTCAAGATTTCGGCTTGGTAGTTCATGATTTCCAAATTCAGACTGCCTGGAATGTTTGTGAGGAATATTGCATTCCTCGAGAAAAAAAAACAGTACCAAAGTAATTGGTTCTTTGGTTTTTTGCATCTGCATTTCTTTCTCTGCCTTTCTCAAATGTTCTAGGAGTAGCACAGCGCTTATTCCAGTATGGAATCTGCTACTCCCCCCCCTGACCCCGCCCACAGTTTACTTCTGCATTTATGTAGCTGTTTGGCCCTGACACTGTTACACTGAAGTGTAAGCTGTTGTTCATGTTCTTAATGCACATTTTATCTGGCGTGTTCATGTGGTGATGTAGTTTGGGCCTAATGCTGGCAATGTTTAGATTTTACTGGAATTGGGCACTGGCTCTCCCAACAGAGACCATTTAAATTCTTCTTTGGTGTTTGTTCCAAAGTGAATCTGAGGTGGTGGGAAGAACTATTTTCTGTCAAAAGCCTGTGTGCGGTTGGACTAAAGCTAGCTTGCTTTATGGGTCCAATCTCTCTCCTTGGAACCAGTTTACTTTGCCTTCTGACGTTACACCCAAAGTTCTTTGTGCTACAGGAAGTGGGAGGACAGGAAAGAGAAATGTAGGCAGAGAGAAGCAAGATGGAGGAACCTTCCTCCAGTTGTCAAGAGCTCCCTCTGTCTACGCTAACTCGCCCCCTTCCTTTCTCAAGAGAAATAATGGCCTTGTATTAGCCTACTCCTGTTGGAATGGGTGTGCCCGTTTGACACCTGTTCCCATGCCAGCTGTGGAGTGGCTGTCTTCTGTGGACTGTTACCTGCCCTCCTAAAAGGTACAAAGTGAGGCCGCTCCCCAAAACTGGTAGTAAGGACTTGCAGTAGCAGAGACTGTCTTGTCTGGGGAGAAATAAATACAGTCCTTTCACAGCTAGGCTCGCAGGGATGGACATGTTTGGTATTTAACTGTTGTGGCTGTAATAATGAGAGTTAGCTTCCATCATACCTGAACTCTGATTGGTGTTTTGAACTCTGATATGGCTTAGATTTAAAGATTTATCTGCCACCGGAATAGTAACTCCTAATTATAGGGCTTTGGTACAGGTGTCCATGCCTTAAATGTCACCCCTGTGCTGCAGGGACTTGGCTGTCAATGCAGCTGTCAGATATGCACCCGTGTCCTCTGAACCTGCTCTGTCACTGAAGAGCAGGCGCAGCAGATCAATCTACTGATGCAGCAGGGCACACGTGTACACTATGCTTGCGACATGCAACCTATTGAAGGGCAATTTGATTGGCAGATTACCCTTTCAGTAATGGAATTACTTCCCTCATTTTTTTTAATTAAAAGAATAACAGCCAGGACTACTACAACCTTGCCAGAGGGCCATTCCTCACACTGTTGTGCAAACTATGGAGAATTATTTCCCCTTGGTAAACAATTAAGATGGATACCGGAGTAATTGAGACTGTGGCATTTGTTCTGCAACAACAAGACACTGTGCCTCGTGCAGAAATGTCTTTGCTAATTTTTGATTATTTTGAAGCAAGTTGTAAAGCTTGTAACACTCCACAGAGCCTTAGAGAGAAGGCCAGCATTGAAACCTCCAAGGGACCTCATTTGAATATATTTTTAATACAAGTCTTCTGTGAAATGTTATACCTAGAGGCTGTACCACATTTGTGTTCCCATATCGCTATGCATGTTTTTTCAGAAGGAAGAGACTTATGGCGACGCGACAAACTGGTTGCCCTGCTATTCCTTAGGTGGACATTCTGTGCACTATTGACCTTCAAGACATGTAGTTGCCGCCTATTTGCGCTTTGCAAATAGAACATTTTAAGCTTAACCAACGGTTTCAGTTAATTGCTTCCGTTCATTCTACAGTTAGCACGGAGTGTTAAATGTGTGTATTAATGGTCCCTTTTGTCTAGCAATTTGCGTATCCCAGCTTCCAAGTTTCTTGAACAGTCTAGCAGCTTTTATAATCAGTTGTAGTTATGCCTAGATTAGTAAAAGTATAAAGTGGGTGAAGTTTGTAAAGGTTTCTTTTTGTAAACCATATACCAATTTTTAATACATTTTTTTTAAAAAGTGGGTGATTTTCCAGGGGCAATTATCAACACAATCCTGGTGCATGGCTTTACTGTGTTAGGCAGAAACCTGTGCAGTTCCCTTAGGGACCACTGCAAAAGATTTAGGACTACAGGTGGTTGGCAGTAAACCCAATTGGTAGCAGTCTGTACCACCCAGATTTACCTGGTAGCTGTGGCTGAGCAGTCAGACTTCTCTCAAGATGAGTTAGGCAGTATATAGAGTATACACAATAAGTACAGAGATACAGTAGCACAAGCAAACACTGACCAGAGCTTGGGTGTACAAGTATATAATTATTTATTTAAAGACACGCTTGGAAATTACACTAGCACAAAGAGAGGTAAATAAATTCAACACACAGTCACTATTATATATATACAACCCTGATTACTTATTAGACAAGTCTTAGTGAGAAACACCACTTATTTTCAGACAGAGGTGAGCGCTTAGTTTAGTTTGTTTATTTATAAAGCGCATCCGAACCCTCAGGTAACTGGGCGCATAATCATGTGTACAGCAAGGTTACATATCGTTGCACGAACATCATATTACAACAGACAGAGCGTACATTAGTCCAAGCTCTGAGTGCTTACATACAAGAGTAGAATATACCAAGAAAAGAAAAGTATGTACAGAGAATATGGAATGAAGAATAAAAGTTACAGTGGCTAATGCGGACTGGGTTACAGGTTGGTCCTGACTATGCTGTAGGTAGAGTAAACATTACTACAGGTGGAGAGCGGCGGCTAGCAGGTCATGACGGTGAGAATCTGGGTGTTTAGGCTAGTAGCCATGATTTTACCATGGCTCTGAATGGCCAGAATGCGGCTTCCGATCTAATTGTAGTGGGGAGGGTGTTCCAACATTGTGCTGCGAGCACTGGAAAACTGGAGCCCCCTGCTGTTTTTAGGTTATAATTCGGGATCTTTAGTTGGTGTAGGTAAGGTGTTCTGGTGGGTCTAATGGGGCAGTGTCTAGAAAATTTGTCATAAAGGTACCGTGGGGCAGTGTGTGATAGGCACTTGTGGGTGATGACCAGTGTTCTTAGCTTAATTCTGTAACGGATCGGGAGCCAGTGGACTTCTTTTCTAGCCGTAGATATGTGCGCATTGCGCGGGAGGTTGAGGGGACATCTTAGTGCATTATTTTGCAGGATCTGGAGTCTATTCAAGTTTTTAGTGGTAGTGCCTAAGTAGAGTGTGTTGCAATAGTCTAATTTAGACAATATCAGCGCTCTAGATAGGGTGAGGCAGCTAGAGGTGGAGAGAAAAGGCCTGCAGGCATTGATCAATTTATTGGTGTATAAGGTAGCTGCGATGGTAGAGTTTATTTGTTTCTTTAGTGATAGGGTAGAATCGAGGTATACACCTAGTGTTTTAACCTCTTTGGAGACTTTTATGATGTTGCCATCAATAGTAAAGGAATGGTACCTTTGGTCCAGTTTGTTGAGGCGCGCCTGGGAGCCTACGATAAGCAATTCTGTTTTATCGTCGTTAAGGCGAAGACTGTGTGTGGCCATCCAGGCTTGGATTTCTAAGTAGATATCATTAAGCTTTGCAACATCTTCCTCATAGCTACCAGTGAGCGTGATGAGGACCTGGGTGTCGTCGGCATAATTAGTGTAGCTGACACCCAGATCGTCAAGACGGTCAAATAGGAGCTTCGTGAAGATGTTGTAAAGTGTGGGAGAAATGCAGGAGCCTTGTGGCACTCAACATGTGATTGCGATAGGGTCCGCAGCCGCAGTGGGGGCGAAGACTCTAGTCGTCCTGTCAGACAGAAATGACTGGATCCACTTAGTGGCATTCTGGGAGAATGCAGCAGCCGAGGACAGGTGTTGAGTGAGGATCTGGTGGTCAACCAGATCAAAGGCAGCAGAGAGATCCAGCAAGAGCAAAATGGCCAGTTTGCCCTTGTCTTTGGCGTCATCCATTTGGATTTTTAGATCCAAGAGGGCAGTTTCAGTCCCGTGCCTTGGTCTGAAGCCGGATTGTCGCAGGCCTAGGAGGTTATCTTCCAAATGTTGTTGTATTTGGAGATAGGCTACCCTGTCCAAGATTTTGGGAAGAAATGGGACTGTGGTGATGGGCCTGTAATTTGTGGGAATGTTGGGATCTAGGTTAGGTTTTCTGAGCAGGGGTAGGACCCACGCTTCTTTAAGGTTGTTGGGGACCACTGAGTTTTTGAAGGAGGAGCTGATCAGAGAGGTGATGAGAGGGGCTAACATAAGATGGCACTCTAATAAGTTATTAAAAAGGGAGGGAAAAGGCAGAGTTATGAAAGCACACAAATCTCAATACTTTTCAAAAACCACAGTGAGGCAGGTTAGGCAAAGTCTACTGGAGAGCAAGGAAGTTCAATTGCCAGGCCCACTCTTAGAGAGAGCAAGCGAAATGTGTCCAGGATCACACAGTGGGGTTATGCCCAAAGAGTCTTTGTAAATAGTTCACAAAAAGATTGAGATCAAGTCAGGAAAAGTTAGTTAACTGGTCCCAGGTTATAAAGTCGAGGATTTACTGTCACCCCGAACGATCTGTCGCAAGGGAAGCCAGGCGGGACACAGTACCTGAAAGTGGGAAGAACGCTCCAGTGAGGGCAGTTGTTCCTGGCAGCGGGTGCAAGTCGGTGTTTCGTCCAGAGGAAGAGAAGGTCTCGACGTGGAGGAAAGCTGAAGGTCGTTGCACTGCCAGGGAAGAAACCAGCCACAGAGTTTCCCGGTTACAAGGTACCACCCTTTTCTTCGCGGTAGTGGTAAACTGTGGTATTCTGGTTGCCGAGGTGCTTGGCAAGGGCAAGGCGGCCACGAGATGGTCAAGGAAGGCGAAAGGACGGGCAAACTGGTTATCCCCACCAGTCAAAGGAAGAAGACTCTCCGGGCTGGAGATCTCCTCTGTCGTCGGGAAAAGTGGTGAGACGGTTCAGCAGGGCTCCACCGGTGGTGTCGTCGTTGCAGGTCGGCTCGGCTTCTCCCTCCTCGGATTCTTTAGGTCCTGTGGCGACTTCTGAAGTTCCAGTCCCCAAAGCCCTGCTTTTTTGCAGTATGCAGAAAACCCCCATTCATTCAGCCTAGCTGTCACTCAAACATGCTAAGTGGCGAGCCGGGCGGCTCACCACTTGGGCCAATCACACACGAGTGCGACTTGAGTTACCGAGGCAACTCAGTCCAGGGTGCCTAAACCCCCTCCCACACCCCCTGTGGTACCCAGACAGAGTGGCACCACTTTTGGAGGCTTCTGTGGAGAAGCCCGCCAAAAAAGTGGAACAAAGGGCTCGACTTGGGTTGGAGTCACAGAAGCGAACGCAAATGCCATTTTGGAACCAAGTTTCAGCAAAAAATACCAACCAGTGAATTTATATTAATTTAATAAACCGGCGGTATGTTCGAGGCTATTTTAAAAAGTGGTAGCCTGGAACAATGGGAAAATCCCCTAGGAATATATTTGCGGTCGAATATAAAAAGTAGTATCCACTACCACCAGCCAAAACTCGGTCGGGGGGGACTGGATAGTGCCCCCTCGAACAACAGACCCAGGGGCAATCGAATTGCCCCGACCAGTGCGTCCACAATATGATGGTTTGTACTGGTTCTGTTCACAATTTGAGACTAGTAAAGCCAATGGTGACTTTACATGCCCTGGGAGACAGTAGTCAGTCCCAGGGTATGGAGTCTATGTTTGGGGGTCGCTACGACACCCCTGGGTTACGGCACGGAGGGTGCTGTGTAACCCACATACCAAAAACACATGAAGCCCTATGGGGTAAAGGACCCCATAGCCCATAAAACACATACAAAGTCAAAGGAACACCTCAAATCATGTCTAAGAGTGGGAGGAAAAGAGTCTCACTCTTAGAAGGAGAAAAAATAAACCCCAAAAATCCAGCAAAGCTGCTGGGGGACTCACTAGGTTTGGGAAATTAGCCTTTACAGATAATTCTCCCTAACATACTGTAAACCACATGTCTCACTCCTGGGTTAATAAGTTTCTGCTTTTTACATTGAACCAGCAATTTATTTGACATCAGTCGAGCCTCTTCAGTCTGAGGACTCTTTTGTGTTTATTCCCATAATGTGATTGCATGCTTTTACTAGTACGCTTGTAGAGGAATATGTTCTTGTGCGTCCTTTTGAGGCCCCTGCTGACTGACTAGACACAAACAATCCCTATGAAGATTGGAGGCACAGGCAGAAGCTTTTACACAGGCAGTGTATTGCGATGCAATATGGACCACTGTCCATATTGCATAGCAATACACTGAAGCTCATATCAATCCAATTGGTTCTCAGGTTGATGCTGCCAGAGGTAAAGTGCAAATGTTTACTGCACACAAGCTTCGTAACCCGCAGACAAGGCTCATCAACTTTGATCTGAGAGTGCACAAAAGCTGGTCAATGTGCAATGAAGAGCTAATGCCTGGCACAAATATGACTATTGTAATTTAATATTTGCTAAAGGGAATAATAATGCTTGAGGCAATTTAATCACTGAAATGGGGGAAGACACTCACCTGCCAAATACAGACCGTTCCCTAGACATTTGCTGCACCCTACATGACCACAAGTTCTCAATGTACTAATAGCAATGATTGCTCCTTTATAGTTGCTTGTGGTCTGTGATGTGACAATGGAATGTCCAGTCTACGTTCCACTTTGACTGGATTTCTGACTCAACTAAGGCACAGTCCTATTTTCATAGCCAGTATCCTTTAATTGCAAAGATTAAATAGCAGAAGTATAGATTTTGAAATATGCGACCCTTACATGTGCTGTAATTTTTCTAGAGTGGTCTGGAACCACTAATGATACACTTTCTTCATTGCCATATTGTGGAAGGGCTGACCTGCACTTACTGGGACACAGAGCGGCAACACCGGTGGATCCACGGTCAGGATGAGCACCTCAGCCGGGAGGGAGTAGTTGGCCAGGCAAATGCTGAAGCATGGAGAGATGATGCCGCAGGTGAGACAAGCACCCTATTCGGGAAGGATGGAACAGAACACGGGCAGAGCTGCGGGTGATGAGAATGCTCCAGCAGCAGCCCCGGGGCGAGGAGGATAACTACAGCAGCAACCCAGGCCACATGGCGCTGCACCAGTGTTCGGCAGACAAGGAGCCAGAGTTCAGGAGGTCGGCCCTCCTACCGCATGGGACACGAATGCTGAGGGTAGGAGGTCAGGGAGATGCCACATGAAGGGCCTGGAGACTGGGAGCCCCCTGGGCCTTTGCATTTCTGGAGGATGAAAGGGAACAGGGTGTTTGTTTTATTTTGCTGCCGGGATACAGGAGGAAGTTCTAGAAGGAACATCATTGGGCCACATCCATGAAAAGTGTGAGGGAGCAGGGAGTACCCAATGATGGGAACTGGTTGGGTGATTAAAAATGGGTAGGTAGTTTAAATGGTTGTTTATTTATGCTCTGTGCTCCTAAATTTTAAATGCTATTAGTTGCCCAACGTGCTGATAATTGTTTCTTAAGGCACATTTCAGATAGGTCAGAAGAGCCCAACCAACCTTTGTGGGAATATGCCCATTATAAAATACACTAATGCTAGAAAATACTGGGTTAAGCCTATCTCTCTGTGTTGGGTTCAATGTTTTTGCTCTGATGGTCTTAAATGCAGTGCAAAAGAACAGGGAATGTACTAAATCTTCTGCCTGAGCTTAACACAACAGACCTGATTGGTCTGCATTCTTGACTGTCCATACTGCTGTGATTGCTCAAAGTGGGAGTCTGTTCTATCTGGCCATTGTGATTAAAAATGTTTGATTTGGGTTAGAGGTCCAAAGCAAGTATTTTTGTATTGAGCCTTCAGTAATATTAGCATGTTCACGATTAAAAGATTTAGAAAGTTCTAATGTTTCTCTCCTATCTCTAAAATGGAGCATAAGCCTGGGCTTTAGATGATTTGCTATCAGCTGTGTTAAAGTGGCAGGTGCATAAAAGTAGGACTGGGCTTTAATTTCCAAAATCCTCCTTTTTATGACCTTCAGCCAAAGGGGCCCTCAAAGATGTCTTTTCCCATAAGGACATAAAAAGTGCTTGAGTAAGTACTACCTTCCTGTTCCTCCAGAGCCATGGCCATTGTAATGTTGGTTGATTAGATATGTCATTAATATGGGCACAGTAAAAGCAAACACCCAGAGAGCCACATTTTATGACCGTTATATTGTGCATCTTCTATTTTGTTGCCAGCATCCTCAGTCCTTGGAAACTTGTCTGATATTCTATGCTGAAATGGTTTCTTTAGAATAGTCAGTTGGAGTTGGCGTTAAGCTACTGAGAGCTCGGGGTCGTTTGCTGTGTTCTCATCTTAAATAAAGAAGAAGAATTCACCTACCCTAATTGTGTGGACACTTTGTCATTTCACGTCCGGCGAGGGCACGTACTCTGGTGCCAAGGACTCCCTCCAAGGACTGCAGGACTGCTCCCTTGACGGTGCTGCGTGCTCCTGGTCCAGGTCCGGTCCCTGCATGTGAACACTGGAGAGCAGAGTGCGCTCTCCGGTCTCCCTACACGCTGTGAGTAGAGCGGGAGTGCGCTTAACGGACTTCCCTGCTCGGAGTGTCTTGTCCGGCTCCATGGTCAAGATAAAGGATGTAAGCAAGCGCTGAGGTGGAGCAGTGGGGGAGCGACGCTGTGACGGCCGTGCAGCACCTACAGTAAAGAAGAAACTTTGTGTGGATGGGACGCCGATGCTAATTTGGGTGTGCACGTGGACCATAACTCCGCATTGGCTCGCTCAAGCGTTGCTACTCGAGTTAGGTAATTTTAAGAAAGAACCTTCTGACGTGACGCCGGCCATCTAAGTTGACATTGATCACCGGGGCAATGCTACGATTTCAGCTATACACTGATTGCATGCCTCATTCAGTGTGCATTGCAAAGAAAATCCACAGGTGAAAAGGAATTCCGGGCCTGCTTCGACAGCTGTGTGTTTACTGCGTGCTGCCTTCTGTGCACGCTTGGAGAGATTTCTGCACTACATTGATATAGTGTTAAGGTACAATTTTTGTTTTTTTTCTTCTTCTCCTCTCCCTGATTGTTTGTGACTCCCTGGGGAAAGGGCATCCGTCCCAAGAATTTAACTGCAGCCTCGTTACTCGTGTGCTTGCCACCAAGAAAAACCTGACATAAAATGTCCATGCCAGGGGTACCGGGTCCTCCTGCATTTATTCCTAGTCCAAGTCCTCAAAAAATTAAATGGTAACAATGGAAAAGGGGTTTCCTTCACTATGTGAGAGCGACAGATGCAATCTTGACAGATGCATGTTTTGGGATATGAAGGTCAGCGTATATACGAAACTTTGCTGGAATTCCCATGAGGAGTCTGTCTCGAGTGAATTTGATGCTGCCTTACAGAAATTGGATTTACATTTTAATCCCAAGGCCAGCACTAGAATATCATTTTTGAGTTTGAGTGCAGGAAGACGGGAAATCCCTGGAAGAATAAATCATGGCACTTCGCCATTTATCTCGCTCCTATAAATTTGGTGACAAATTAGACAAACACATAAGTGATCAATTTATGATTCACTGTGCTAATGATAAAATAAGGGAGGAACTGTGGCTGAAGGATGAGCCAAATCTTGATGAGGCGATAAACGTTGAGCATTCTATGGCCTATGTGGCACAAATGGCAAAGAAAGATGGTAACAGCCCTGCCACAGAAATTCTAATAGTAGAAGTAGGGAAGGGGAAGAAAAAGAAACAGAAGTCTGGTAGTCAGCGAGTGTGTGATGTCTTGGACTGAAAAGGAGAAATGTTTAAGGGTCAGAAAACTGAAGAACGGTTAGGCTTTGGGTGTGCAAGTGAAAATCATTTTGCTGGGTCCCCAGCATGCCCAAGGAAGAAAGTAACTTGCTCTGAATGTAAAAGTTGGGGGAATTATGCCAACTGCTGTAAACATTTCTCACTTGGGGCGGGTCATAGAGTTTTATATGTGACAGAGGAAGGGCAGCAGTCAAGAGATGAAGATCAAGTAGAAGAGATTGCGGCCAAAATGGCGAAGTGTGCTGGTGAGGAAGATTGTGAGAGTCCATTTGCCGAGGTTAAAGTTAATGGATTGTCAGAATGGTGGCAGAATCAGGAGTTAAGGTTTCATTGTTCTTGAGGGAGGTGGGTGGACAACTAAATGACGTTGTGCCTCCTCAAATCAAACCAGCTGGATATAATTGGGGGAAAATGTATGTTATTGGATATTTTGTTGCACATCTGAAATTTAAATGCAGAGAAGCGCATGGAAAAATGTATATCACAAAAAGTGGCGAGACACAACTGGGGTGGAGCGAGCAAAAGGGGTTGGACATAAAACCTGATCCCAATACTGTTGAACAAGTACTAAATGTGGGAGAGTGGGTGAGTGTAATTGAATCATACATCAATGTGTTCTCAATGTGTTGGATTTGTGAAGGGTATGAGGCACAAAATAGTGCTCAAAGCAGGTAGTGTTCCAGTTGCAGCAAAGTTGCACTCGGTGCCCTTGGTGGTGAGAGAAGGTGTACAATAAATGAATTGGAGAAATTGAAGGTGTCTGGTGTGATGGAGAAAGCGGGAAGTGTAGAATTGGTGTCAACTCTAGTGGTGGTAAAAAAAATGCGGTGAGCTGAGGTTCTGTGTGGATTTACAAGAGCTCAACAAGTGTGTTGTTGCAGAGAGACACCCGCTTCCCAATAGGACAGATGTTGACGATGGAGGGAAGTCAAGGTATTTCTCCAAACTTGATATGGCCACAGCTTGCTATCAAATAGAGTTGGATAAGCAGTCGAGAAATGTAACCGCTTTTTTACACATGAAGGAGTGTTTCAGTTCCCCAGGATGACCTTTTGGCTAGTTTCCGCCTCATCTGTTTTTCAGAAGATGATGGACATTCTTTTGAGTGGTTTGCAGGACGTACATTATTTTCAAGACTGAGGCGCAAGACCGTGTAAGGCGTAGTGATCTATAAATGGACCCTTAAGTGAATTTTACTTTCAAACACACTGCCTGCGATTATAAGATCCAGGAAAGAGAAGCTTTATGTTCTTTCCTTGCTTTTGTAGCTCTGCATGTAGATGTTTGGCAACTAACTGAATATCTTAATTTTGCTCTTGGGTAACAACTGAACCTGTGGTCTAAGAAAAAGGCCATACTTATGTATAATAACCCAAGATGAATGTTTTTAATTGATGTATGTGAACATGGAATGTATGGGATAACGCATACCTTTTAACAAAATCACATTCCCCAGAGAAGAGAAATGTGATAAATCCATAAAAATGTTTGATATAGGTATAAAAAAAATAAAAAAAAATATTTTTGGGGACTGTTTGTAGCTTGTTCATTAGTTGACATCCTAGTCAACTGTTTCTCAGCAAGTGTGGGTCTTCAGGATTTAAATAGAGGAGAAGGCGATAGTCTGTGATTCTTGTTTTCGATCATCTGTGATGGAGCACAACGTTTTGGCAAGGGTCATCGGATTTGTGGGTCATGGTTGACCAGAAAAGAAATTGAGTGAAGAGAGGGCATTTTGGGAAGTTTGCTGTGAATTAAGTGTCAAGGATGGTGTTTTGTTTCAGTGGGAACTAGTTCCCAAGAGTTTACAAAGGAGATTAGTGGAGACGGCCCACAAAGTAAAGCTCTGTTGAGAAATGAGTACTGGTGGCCAAGGTTCGATCACGATGTAGAGTGTGTGCTGGGAAAACGTGTCAAGTGTGAAAAGTCTGGGAATGGTGTGGTGTCTCATTTGCAGCAAACGGTGAAGGTGGACGTCCCCGAGAAGGTGTGGTGTGGCTTTGGATATTATGAGTCTGGTCGATCTTTGTGGAAGTTAAGGGAAGTTCATTTTGGTGCTGGTTGATTTGTTCTCATGGTGGACAGAGTTCAGGATTGCTCGAAAGACCACAGGGAGTGCCGTAGTAGAGTTTTTACAAAGTGTGTTTGAGAGAGAGGGTTTGCCCAGTTTCGTGTTGACGGATAATGGTAGACAGTTTGTAGAAGGATGTTTAGAGGAGTATCTGTTGTATTGTGGGGTGAAGCACAAGAGGATGGCAGTGTATCATCCAGAAGAAGGCAATGGTACTATGGAGAGAGTAAACGGGTGTGTGACAGAGGCAGTGAGGATGGCAGATGGGAGGGAGAGGTTGTATACGTTGCGCATGGCTTCCCAGTCTGCCACAGGTTTGAGCCCATTTGAGTTGATGAGTGGGAGGAAACCCAATACCAAGGTATTGCTTTCATGGTTAAGAAGGGCGCGGGAGTCCGATTGCATGGTAGAGGAGGTGAAGAGGACTTTGGGGAGGAAGAAAGATGAGTGGGTAAGGAAGGAGAATGAGAAGCATGGTCAGAAGAGTGTAGACGGGTGTGTGGGTGACTGGGTGCAAATTAAGAAAGGGGTGATGAGAAGGAAAGGAGTTGTTGTATTTGGATCCTGTGCAGGTGATGGAAGTGTTGAGAGGTGCAGTGAGAGTGCGTGATGGCCAAGTCTGGAATCTGTCCATGGTGGCGCTTCTTAAGAGAAAGTAATAAAATAAACCAAATCAATGTAGATATACTATACATAGTTGGGGAAAGGAGATGTTATATTGTGCATCTTCTATGTTGTTAGCATCCTCAGTCCTTGGAACCTAGTCTATGATATTCTGTGCTGTAATGCTTTCTTTAGAATAGGTAGTTGGCGTTAAGCTACTGAGAGCTGGGTGTCGTTTGCTGTGTTCTCATCTTAAATAAAGAGGAGGAATTTACCTACCCTAATTGTATGGACACTTCGTAATTTCAATGACCAAAGGAATTTTCGAGTTATTGCACATGACATGATATGGCATTTATAACGGACCTGTACACTAGTGTTTCTAGGCGCAACAAGACAAGGAGGAGGAAACAAGGGAGGACAAAATAACTATTTTACTAGGCCTTGTGTCATTCAGATTGCAAGTGCAGGAAACAGGGAAGGGGGGGTGGTGGAGTGCCAGGGGGGAGTGGAACGGGAAAGTGCAGTTAACTCACAAGTGCATGAGTTCCGCATCATAGTGAACTAAGGTTTCACACCAACAATTTTTATATAAATTAAAAAGCAAGGGTGCCAGTATGCAACCCTGGCACACCCTGCCTCCACCGGATACATATCCGTACAGTGGCCATGCCTTGCTTGGGTGTTTTGGTGGAGGGTAATAAAGATTGCCCACGCTTACAGCTCAGGAAGTCTTCATTCTATTAAAGACAAGGATGCAAGCATTATGCTTATACTTTCTTTTAATACTGCCATGTCAGCATTTCAAAACTTCCACTTTAACATCACATTTAATTTTCTTTTTCTAAATGCATGAGTTCAGAAAAAGCAAAATGAAATCCCAGGTCAAAGTTCTTTGAGTCAAATAAAGTTCCAACCATGAAAATAAGGACTATACTCCCCATGATCCTCCAGGCCTCAGTAGTCCTGACATTCTCCTTTCCACTTATCAGTGCCCCTTCTGGGGTATAACTACTCCCCACACTAGGTCCCTCTTTCTTTGCTATTACTGGTCTTAATCCGTAGAGAACATCGTCCTTTGCCAATAAACAACTCCAAACTTAATCCGGGAACTGATCCGGTCTGTGAAAATCTATGGTCCAACAGGGACAACATGTGATTCCAATTCTTTGCATCCTCGCTCTCTTTTCAAGCCGCTTTCTGGTCATCTCCTGCGGATAATAGAGCAGCAAATGTGAGGGTGGGAATGATCAAAGCTTGCACATATTAAGTTTCAACACTCATCAACTTTGTCATTCTGGGTGGGATATAATGCTTGCCTCCTTGTCTTTAATAGAATGAAGACTTCCTGAGCTGTTAGCGTGGGCAATCTTTATTCTATGACAAGACAAGAGGCTCGCATTATGCTTGTTCAAAGCTTGCCACCACCCTATTAGGTATATCAGACACAGGCTTGAAATAGAATGTCTTAAAGCTGGACTCAGAAGACCAGTCTGCTGATTTCATAATATCTTGGAGAGAAACTCCTGCTGCAAATGCTCTCGACGCCCCCCTAGCAAAATGCACCCGAATAAGGATAAGTGTATCCTTATCCATTGCATTATTTCCCTTACCCATCTCGCAATAGTTGCTGTTGCTACTGCATAGTGAGGCTTTCTACGCGCTATAAGCAACAGAGTTACCCCGCGCAGCCTAAGCTGGTCTGTCGCTGCTTCATAATCTTTAGTGCAAACCACGCACAATTTCTTCTTCTCTGTAAAGTATGGGTACGAGATAACTCTGGAATCAGTCTTAGTTCTTTTAGCTATAGTAAAGGCTACTCCTTCTGGGTAGAACATTTTTCTTTCTATTTCTAGGGCTTTAACATCTGAAACTCTACAGCACGCCGTCAAGCACAACATAGCTAGCTTCCCGGACAGCTGAGATCGGGACAAATGTTAATTTTCTGGCCATCTAAGAAATAGGTTAAATCCGTCTATAACATCCAACAAAACCGCATACTTTGGTTCTGGCGGCCTTCTTAACTTCATCCCTTTTGAGGAGACGTAAGACTGTTGGTTGCTCCCCTATAGCACCACCTTCAACTCTATTGTGGCCGGCTGAGATTGCTGACCTGAATACTCCTATGGTTCTGTAGGCACTTCCTTCTTGAAACGTTGAAGCTAGGAAATTCAATACTAAATACTGTACTAAAGGTGCTGAAACCGGATCCAAACTGAAGTACACCATGCTGTCCAACCGTTCCAAGCTGCACTATAGCTCCTGACGGTGGAAGGCACCCAGGAGTCTCCGATAGTCTGAAACGAGTTCCAAAATTCCTGGCAACTCCCATCTTCTCCTGAAACCCTGCAGGCGATTAGGTGCGATGAACCTGCTTGAATCAACGGGTGAACTTGTCGAGTCGAGTAGGAGATCCGGTTTATTCAGAACTATCCTTGGGAAATCCGAAGAAAGTTCCATCACTACTGGAAACCAGGCTTGAGATTTACAACATGCTAGCACCATTATCAACTCCGCCTTGTCCCTTCGTACTTTCGCTAGGGCTCTCGTGATCATACCAAATGGCGGGAAGGCATAATGCACTGCTCCGCTCCATGACTGTAGGAAGGCATCTGTACCCGCTGCAACCGGGTCGATCCTCCAACTGAAGTACTTCTGTGGTTGTGCGTTCAGTCTGGACGCAAATAGATCTGTATCTGGAGGTCCCCATAATTCCTGTAACCTCCTGAAAATCAGAGTATGTAGCTTCCAATCGCTGGAGTGTACAAGGTATCGAGAATTCCAGTCTGCTACTCTGTTCTGAATTCCCGGCAGATATTCTGCTGTGACTGCGATTTTGTTCTGCAGGCCATAATGCCAGAAGTCCTTCGCCAATTCTGCCAGCATTTTGGACTTCGTTCCTCCTAACTTGCTTATATACCGTACTGCTGAGATGATATCCATCTTCAGCAGCACGCAGCATCTTAACTTGTCCTTTGTGAACGCGCGAACGGCGAAAGAGCCCGCTAGCAGCTCCTAGGCAATTTATGTGCAAGCTCAGCTCTTCGCTTGGCCATTTTCCTCCTGTTTGAATCTGTTCGCACCTGGCTCCCCAGCCTGTCCTGCTTGCGTCCGACTCTATGATAAGGTCTGGAACATCTCCAAATAATTGCCCGACTGTTCCAGGCTTCCATATTTTGCAGCAACCACCACTGAAGCTCGGTAATGGTTCCTGGTCCAGACTCACTAGTTGATGGTAACCTATACCTCCTTGAAGGTGCTTGATCTTGACCCTTTAAAGTGCTTGATAATGAAGTGGCCCTGGAAAGATGGCTTGAATGGAGGCCGCTAGTAGGCCCACTATCCTGGCTAGATTTCGAAGTTCTCTTCACTATCACAGCTCTGAGTTCTTTCTTTATCGATCTCACTTTGTAACTCGGGGGCTCTAGTACCGCTTTTACCGTGTCTACGGTAAAGTCCAAGAAGTCTACTTTCTGAACTGGTACGAGTTGAGACTTTTCCAGGTTCACCAGGAAGCGCAGAGAGAATAGAAGCTTGAAAATCCATTGCACGTCCCGTGTGTGGGTCGCTATTGTAGGATCCCATCACTAGGATATCGTCTAAGTATATGATAATCCAAATACCCCTCTCTCCTCTTGTAGCATGAAAATGGGTTGAGGCTCTCTCAACTGAATCGTAGGGCCTATAAACTCTAAATGAAGGCCTGCTACTGCTTGCAAAACCCATGCATCGCTTGATAACGCTTGCCAAGCTCCCAAAAAATGCAGAGTTCTTCCCTCCAATGCGCATGCTTGGTGTACTCACCGCTTGATGGGCTGGGCTGACGGAAGGAACCTCTCCCTCTGCGACCTCTTGAATGTCTTGCTCTGGCGGGAAAGAAGGTGTCTTGCTGACGACCTTCCCAATACTGAGCACGCAGCCCTTGGGGTCTCTGCTGATAGTTGAAGCGACCGGACGTACGACCCCTGAAATGTCCGGTCCTGGAAAAAACACGTCCCGGAAATATTTCCCTTATGGAACTTTGTGCTTTTTCCAGCGCTGAGTATGTTCCCACAAATTGTGACATTTTTTTTGCAAAGGCTTCCCCGAAAAGGAGCCCTTTAGCACTTTCCCCTGCCTCATAAGAGGCTAGATCGCTGAGTTTGCTGTCGATCTTTAGTAGAACCCCTCTTCTCCTCTCTGACGAGAGGGAGCATTTGGCATTCCCCAGGAGACAAACCGCTCTTTCAGCCCAGTTGCCTAAGGCTTGCGCATCTACCGGGATCCCGGTGTCTTTGCCTTCTCCGCTAAATCCATAATTTTGGCCAGGGGTCCCGCCAAATCCAAAGTCTGTCCTGGCATCCTCTCCATGCGTGATCAACACCTTTTCTGATGTCTCGCTCGGACTTAGTAACAAATGTGACCATTTTGGGGTCTAGATCAGGTGTCTCAGCTAGCTTTCCTGGGAGCTCTGGTCTAGGACATTCTGACCTCATGCGAGATCGCACTTCCCTGTCCAGGGGATTTCTAATATATTGAGCCAAATATAGTGCCACCCTGGGTGAAGGACCCCACTCCGATGACTTTGGGTGCCTAATGGCCTCCGGGTGAAACATATCTACCGTGTTTTCTTCCTCGAGAACTACGTCCTGCTCAATGGGCTTGCAGCTATCTTCCTCTTCACCACCTCTATCGTCGGGAGCATAACCCTCTTCGAAATACCCTGCATTGTCCACCCTTGGGGTAGGGGATTCCGTCTGGGTGATCTGCCATTTTCGCAAGGAAGGCCTTCTTCAATCTGGCGACAGGGTCACACAGGCTTTGGGGAACACAGTTAACCCTTTCTTCTGTGCCCGGTGGGGGTCAAAGAGTCTGCACTCCTCCTGGGTCCTTTTACACCCCTTCTTTTCAACCCCTTTTTGGGAGTGTCCTGCTGAAGTCCCCTCTCCAGGGCTGTCTGCCTGTCTTTTCCTGTTTGCCAGCTGCTCTCTTTGCTCTGCCATAAGAGCTTCCAATAAATCCAACCTCTGTGTCATAGGTTGCATGCCCTGAGAAACCGCTTGCATCAGAGAGTCACCTAAAACTTTCTTAAAGCTAAGGGACAACTCTGTGTCCTGCAGAGTGGGTTCCTCCAACCACTCTTCCTCACTCCATTCTGGAGTAGTGGATTGGGACTCCCTGGGTTTTATGCACAAACACTCTGAATCTTCCTGCGCTCGAGTTCGCCTCAGAAAATGAAAGGCGCGAGCTTTAAACTGGCCCGGAGGATGCCGGGAAGTTCAATATGATTTGGCACCTCCGTGTCCTAGTGCGCGCTGTGTTCGTCGAACGAGGACTTAAGAAGAGCGGGGATGCTGCCCAAACACGAGCAACATTGCTCACGTCTCCACCCAGCCTCTCCTTAGTAACTGAAGAAACTCGCTCTGAGAGGAATAACGAGGTCTAAATAACAAACCTATATGCACACGCGTGCAAAAACTATCAGGTAGAATGTGGTTTGTAACGTGAAGAAAACCTTTCAAACAAACGTGTGCTACTTGCACAGAACCAGTATTACAAATTGAAATGTAAAAACAAACTTTACTATCATTACTAAAATGGAACCAGTATTACAAATTGGAATGTAAAACGAACTTCACTATCATTATTAAAATGGAAAGTTCGAAAGAGGACTTATCTCAAGCAATGCAACAAAAAGAAAGAGAAAGGGACCTAGTGTGGGGAGTAGTTATACCCCAGAAGGGGCACTGATAGGTGGAGAGGAGAAGGTCAGTACGACTGAGGCCTGGAGGATCATGGGGAGTGTAGTCCTTATTTTCATGGTGGAACTTTATTTGACTCAAAGAACTTTAACCTGGGATTTCATTTAGCTTTTCTGAACTCATGCATCTAGAAAAAGAAAATTAAATGTGATGTTCAAGTTTTGAAATGCTGACATGGCAGTATTAAAGAAAGTATAAGCATAACGCGAGCCTCCTGTCTTGTCATAGAATTGAAAGCCTTCTCATTTCTTACGGATCATTTATGGACCTGAGCACTTGCCAAAGTTTCTTTCCTTATTGAAGCCAGTGCTCTGCTCCACACAGGCCAAATACATTATTTCCTTTCTCACGAGGGCCGAATTGCCCATAATTAAGTATAGGTTTAGGGTTTGTTCATTCATGTCTACCCAGGTCTATACCCCAATTGCACAGGTGACAAAATGTTATTAACTTTGCCCATGCTTCTATTCTAGCCAGGAGAAATCGACAGAATATTTTAAAAAGCAAAACTATAAGGGAAAACAGCCTATAAGAAACTGGGCTCTCTAGGGCCTTTTTTGTAAATAGGTTGAATTATTGCAGAGCTCCAAGATTTAGGGACTAGTTCAGTGAAAATCATGGCATTAAAACAGAGTGTTAATAATGGAGCCCAGAGACCCACCTGCGCCCGAAAACAAGTTGGTTTCGAATACAGTCTGGACCTGAGCAGCGATTAGATATTTGGCTCATAATAGCCCTCGTGACTTCATCAATAGTAAATTCCAGAGTAAAACAGGGCGAAAAATCACTGGTACTTGGAGGCAAAGTATTCTGGCTTAGATTTGTCCTTGGTAATCGTTATTTGGACACTGTCTAAATAGAGTTGAAAAATGGTCAATCCATGCAAGGTCTGGGACGCTGGAGTTGGATATTTGGCAGGAGAGTTAACCAAGGGGCAAAGAACTTGTGCAAGAGTGACACCAGCACCCATATCAGAAACCAAAGTCTAAAGCCAGGAGGGTCTGGGACTCAGTGGAAGAGACATTTTATAAGGATCACCTTTGCGAGTCAAGGACTTGCTCCCATTTAGAAGACTGGAAACCAGGGTAACAAAGATTCTGGAATTGATTAAACAAAACCTATACTTGGTATAGGAGTATGCCAAGGGGTTTGATATGATATGATAGTTTATTTACATAGCGCCTATACACAATGTGTTTCAAAGCGCTTCAAGGCAAGGGAGGGAACAAGGGAAAAAACAATTACATTCTTACAGGCCATGAACAGTGAGGTTGTGAAATTAACTATCGTACTTAGCCTGACGACATTTCAGATAGTGCAAGAGCTAAGACATAGATAAGGAAGCGTCACGTCTCCCAGCACACACCCTGCTACACACTCTACGAGTGCACAAATTAGCCCACACCCAGTTAGCCCACATCCAGTCACTATCCACCAGGGCACTCAGTACTCACGGTCTCACACTCAAAGCGGCAACGTCCCGCCAGACATGGTAGAACGGTGTTTGGCAGTCTGGGAGTTTTCCGACCTTCCCTCCGTTGGCAGCTGAAATGGAGACTCCCGTTTGATTGGCGCAACCGACATCGTACACGGAGAGCCATGCGTCACGTGATGGGACTTGCACAACAATCTCATTCACCTTGTATCACGTGACAAGTTCTCACGCTTCCCACGCTTCCGTGATTCACATCATGTGACTACATCAAACAGTTGAAATGCTTTGGAAGTCACGGAAGCAGTGCTTCACAGCTGCTTTTCTTAAGGACTGTTTTGGTGCTTTGTTTTTGATCGGATTTCTTGATACTACGACCACAGACTGCTGCACGGATTGTTTGTTGTTCGCCCTGCATCACCATTGCTTCGGACATTGTTCTCGTCTTCCTCTGGCTACCGACCTCGGATTCTGCATACCGGACTGTCTAATGGATCATTCCTTGCTTGGAACTTTTCAGCTCTTGAACTGGCTCTTGACCTTGTTTGCACACTGGACTGCCACAGACTACGTTTTGTGCATTTCCTATCGCTTCAGGTGTTCATCTGTTACCTAAGTCTCACTGGAAACCTCTCTCACGTGCTATGTCCTTGACCCCTGCTGTCCCTCACCACATTCGGGCCTGTGATTACATTACATTTAGGTAAGCTGTGCTACGATTGTTTCTTATCTTTACTTATCAGCCACTTTGCACCTCTTGAATAATTACTCATTGCCTTACAGTGGTCAGGGGGTCCTTCTGGTAGTTCCTGGTTCCAGATTGACGGCTCCCTACACACCTGTGGCCTCAGAGATTGCACAGGCATTGATTATTTTTCTGCCTGTGCGGTACTTGGGGACGGAGGTATTTTATTAATCTGCACAACCATCAAGATCAGAACAGGAACAGGAAGGGAGGGGGGGAGTGGGAAGGAAATGGAAATACAGGCGACTACCGTACTAGGTTTGACAACATTTCTGGTAGAGCTTGAAAAAAACAAGAGGTGAGGGAGAGGGGTGCAGAAAGGTAGGGGAGGAACAAAACCAGCGACTATCATACTAGGCCTGACGACATTTCAGATAGTGCTGGAGGGGCTGGGGAGGTAAAAAACAGTAAGGGGAGGGAGGAGGAGACAGACGAGGTTGCTATCATACTAGGTCCAGGGACAATTCTGATAGAGTAAGTGCATAGAAGAAAATAAGGGAGGAGATAGGAAAAGGGAGAAGGGAAAGGAGGGGAGAATAGAGAGTTGGCAGTCAAAAAGAGTGGAGAAGCAAAAAGGGAGAGTGAAAATAATTGCAGAAGTCAGTAGTAACACATAATGTTGCAAGCCAGGATACAAGATGAAAATGGGAACAGCATGATTCAGGGGCACCATGAGTACAAGATGCAAAGTAAGTTCAGCATGAGAGTTGAGAAAGGGTGACGCGCTATGAATGAATGAAGTCCATAAAAGTCAAATCCAGCATTGGCCACAAGACGGTGATGGTGAAACCAGAATGTATCAGGACAGACTCCTGCAGAAGTAGGCTTGAGTGGGGTGAGGAGGAGCAGGGTAGAAGAATCAAGCAAAACAGGCAACACATGTGTGCGAGAATGGGGGGGGCACAAGGGAACATCACAGGGGGACCAGAGGGAGTAACACATGTTACTCATGAAGGACTGGGAATACAAGGGGCTGTTCTTTGTGTTCCATCCTGTGTCTTGAGGACAATAAAACTAGAGGAAAGGAGCATTACCCTAGCGTTGGAACTTGCTAATTTGGAACTTTATTTTGCATCACTTTATTACCAGCAAACTGGGAGACTTTGTTTACTGAGATCACCTAGAACACCTCTTATTTGAAGTAAAGACATTTCCCTGCACAGTTGTAGCAGTATTCGTGTTCTGGGCAGAAGTAGGTTTTCTCTGTACATGACAGTGACTGACTATTTTTATTTTCGGACATCCTGACATTTTCATTTGTTTCCTTAGAGGCAGGGAAACCCTTCTTAGTTTTAGGGACAGAGGGGTCTTTTTCCAACCCCTTTTTCCTTTTAATAAAGGTCTTTACCCAAAATCATGCCCCCCTTGTGTCAGAGTTCTCCATCCTTACATATGGTGTAATGAGTGGGATCTGACCTAGTTGACACAAACTGGGAGACCCCAAGAATTTCCAAACTGAGACTAATTTCAGCCTCACAATGTATACAACTGGCAAAAGATCTGAACAGATCATATATTCTACTAGTGGGAGGGTGCCTATAGAGGGAGCTCGAGAACCCACTCTTTGGCCTTTTGACTTCACAATTCATTTTACCCACTGGGATAAATGTAAAGTGGAATAATTTTCTTTCCCCACAAGTGGCGAATTCCCATTGGGGATAAAATTGTCATATCGTTAGAGCTCAGGATAGAGATCCCAAACAACTAATTTGTCTATATAATGAGGGAACGGGCCATGGGAGAAAACTAAGAATACTACCCCTCCTAATCCCTGGAGAGGAGATGGTTTATTCTCCTCAATATCGCATATAACCTGATTGAGGTTAAAAGGGGCGAGTTGGTGGGATACTTGATGGGAGACCCTATGAGAACCCCCAATTTCCACCAAAACCATAGAAGGAAAGATGAAGGTAACCCAAAGAAACCTCCCAGTGCTGAGACGATACCAGCATTTTTTTTCTGTTCCCCGGAATTAGTGGTAGAGAGCAAGTCCTCACTAGAAACTACAGACCCTTCCAATTCCCCAAGATCTAGGGAGACCCTCTTTCCAGTAGGGACAGGAAACCATGATGCCACAGTCTCTACATTATCCTTCCAACCTTCCAAGGAGACTATACTTTAGCACTTGGGAGAGCACTGGTGTCCTTTAGCAATGAGAACACCATTGCCAACCTTGAAGGCTTTGAAACACCTGAGCTGTTGTAGGATAAATCCCTGCCAACTTTCCAAAGCACTCCATTCCCTGTTGTAACTCCCTTGGGGAGCACAACAGCAAGTCCGTAATTGCTCTTTGCAGACGGACTACTCCGAAACTCCAGGGAACACGACCAGAAAGGCAGGAGAGAATATACCTACGAATATCATAGGTTGCTGAGAGATAGTTGAAGAACCACTCAATCAGGGAAAGGTAAAATCCCAGTTGCCCTTTACCAACCTATCAGGGGTCCTCGCAAGTCTTTCTCTCCAAGAGGATAATCTGGAGTACGTTGAATTCCTCTCTTCCCTAACCAACTATCTGTCCAACTCCCAGGTAGACCAAGAGCAGACAAAAGAGGTTACCAGAGATCCCCTAAAGAGAGAAATAGAAAACCCTTTGAAGAAAGAAGAGGGCCTGAAAGAGTTATCCAGATCTCCACACCTCTCTTCCTGTTACCCAAGAACACAATTGTTATTCTTACTGAGGGAAGGGCCATTCAACTATGCATGGTCTTTTGAATTTCTTACCCCCTAAGGTAACAGCAGAGAAAGGAGACCCCAGGGGAGTCCAAAAAACAGAAATTCATTCTCCAGTGATGTCCATCTTGTGTGCCCAGCTATTTCCCATAGATAAAGACCCTGAAGGGAAGGTAAGAACAATGTTTTTTAAAGGGAGAAGGAAAACTAAAAGGGGCAAAAACAGCACCAGCTCCCTTTATACTGGTGGCAACCACCCGCTTCCATTGGGAAGAAAAACATTTGGGCCAACTTAGATCGCGGGAGTAAAGGTTGTGCGATCTTAAATATTTACCCGTAGGGTGGAAGGAATCCCAAGAGAAGGAATTCTGCTGCATACATGGCCTTTCAGAGCTATACCCACAGGCTGCTTTCCTTGTCACCATCTTAGGAGAAGAGCTATGGATAACCGCAGCAGCAATCTCGGATCGACCAGCTCAGCTGGTCATAGGCGACATGGTAGCCCAAGTTGGTAGATGGCTGTCCAGAGTGGCCCTAATCGATCATAAGATAAAAACCCTGGGAGCTGGTAGCAACCAAAATGCAGATCTTGAATCTTCCAGAGAAATGCAAGTAACCCTGGGTTCATTCAGAGCCCCACCAGAACATTTTCTCCTATAGACATCTGGGAAGAGACAGAGATAACGAGGATCTACCAGTCTGGGATTGGAAACCCAGGGTGAAAAAGAATTTCAGGATGACAACCCCCTTCCTCAAAACACTAGGGCAAGCCCTTGAGCGGGAGGCCAGAAGGACAGGGGAAAGGTATGTGACGAATCTGGGAATGTTCTTTCTTACCTAGGGGGAGACCGTCCCCATGGGGACAGAGCAGTGTGTCCACAGTACAATAATTCCCGTGGGGTGCTGCCTCGATGGAGGATCCCTTTAGGAGGGAAGCCCTCTGTTGAATGTATGACGATGGTTTTCAGAGAACCTGGTATTCTCCTGCCTTAATGCACCCAGTCCCCTCTCAGATACCTAATTCTCCCCCCCTCTTTGTAGGCAAAACCAATATACTCTGTTGCAAGGTTGGTGATTCTAATATACTTGAAAGCCTTCATCTATTAGAAAATATGGAATGTCCCGCCTAAGAGGGGAAATCCAGTACTTGGACAAGGAAACAAAGTGAATGTACTTGTCTTTTTCACAGTGTCAAGTGCCTGAATGAACACAGCTAGCCGCCACAGGAGTACAAAAGGAACTGAGCCGTGAAGCTCGAGGAGAACGATCCTCCGAGGAGTAGCAGCAGGACGCCTGCAACGGGCAGGCAGACGGAAAACGCCAAAGCTGGCTGCACCCATCAAGTACTCCAAGTACTGTTTACTGTGCCGGCCGTCTGAGATCGTGTTGGATTTGGGCTTGTGTGTCTTTGAACTTTTCTTGACTGGAGCTGGGAACGCTCTGTTGCTGCCTAGTCATTGCTGTGCTGGTGTTTGTCCACTGGGAGGACGTCTTTAGAAGCAACACTGCACTTCCTGGAGGATCGAAACTAAAGAAGGTGACTCTTGGTGCACGTTGTGCACGTTAGACTAGTTGTGCACGTTGCGCACAAGCAGTAAACAGTTTGCTGTAACACTTCTAGCTGTTATTGAAATATTTCTCTCTAATTCTGTTTAAAGGTTGTTAATCACGTTTACTCTGCCCGCTGGCGTTCACGTCCCGCTCTGTCCAGGATAAATTCTGATGGGCGCGCGCACCCATCAATTACTCCAAGTACTGTTTACTGTTCACGGTGCGCGGGGAGCGGAGTTGCGGAGGTAACGTTTTATGTGTTGCCAGAGGTTAGTACGGTATTTGAAGCGGGTGTTGGCCTTAGTGACCTTTTGGTAATTACAAGCATTAAAGTGTTGCCAAGTGTGCTGTTTCGCTCTCCGGGTGGGAGGGCAGTTATAAGTGTACTGCTGTTCAATTGTTCGGCTGGGTGGGGGATTGTGCAAGGGCAGTGACGGGAAGTGCGGGGGAGAGGGGCGCACCGAAGAGGGTGACAGAAAGGTAGACTCGGTCAGGGAAGGGGGCATAAAATGCATGGGAGGAGAAGGAGGAAGGGCCCAGGGGATGGCGATGGGGATGGGCAAGTGCCTGGACGAGTTTAGGGGTAAGTGCCACGGGATGGACCGCTGTCTAAGTGCAAGGGTGGGGGTGGACCAGGCTCAGGAGGGATGCCCATCCCAACAGGCTCGTCGGGGAGGGGGCTCGGAAAGGCAGTGCTGGTTAGGGGTGTGCTGCTTAGACTGGTCAGGGATAGCCAGCTACTCTGTGTCTCGTAAGTGACCAGACCGCCAGTCGCAGCAGGGAGAGGGAAGGAGGTAGAGAAGAGCAAGGTCTTGGGAAACTTCTGGAACTTAAGGCGGTCCACTCAAGTCTGAGAGGGGCAGGGAGGCCATTCCAGAGAGGCACCAGCCGAACAGAGAGAGACCTACCCCCCCACTCTCTGCTTGGAAAAAGATCTAGTTTTAATAAGGGTTTACTCGAAATCAGGCAACCATTGTGACATCTGCTCCCTTACAACGTCCATTGACCGATCTAAACCCCCATTCATATGAACTTGTCATCAATTTAAAACCGTTTGTAGGATCAGAAATTATAGGAGGCAAGATCCCTGTTAAGAGGGATTTCTTCAATCTGGCCTGGTGGACAAATTTTAGGAGGGCACCCGAGTTCTAGTGAATGGGGGAACTCTTTAAAGATGGGGAGCAGTCCAGGCTATTCATAGGAGGGTGTGAGTGGTGTCAGGGGTGCCCAATGAGTCCGCACAGTGGACACAATTCAATTTATACCGTAATGTATAAAAATACAATACGCAGGCACTCAATAATAAACATGTATACATAGGTTCTTAAAATGCATTCAATGAATTTAATCAATAAAGGAGGTAAGTAATGTGATACAGTAAAGATGGAACTAAGTCACAAGTGATATTCCTTATTCCTTGCCCAAAAGTCAAAGCAGCCACAACGCTTCTCCCCAGAATGTATTTGCAGCAGGTAAGTTACTTGTGTTGGTGATTTTTCAAAAGAAGAGGTGCAACAAAATGACTAGGTAAGTAAAATGTGTTCTTATCTTTCAGGTGACACTACCCAGGGTCGACGAACAAAAGGCAGTGGACTGGAAAGATACAAGGGGACTTGTTCTCAAGTTACCCTATGGCAGGCATGACTAGACAAATTATTTACGTTTACTTACTCCCCTGACTCCGATTTTCCCAGGTTACTTGGTGGGTCCACTCGGGGTCTCTGGAGGTTGGGTTTCCCGCCATTGGTTCCAGTGAGAGGTTCCCAGGAGCTGCGGGTGCAAGGAGTCTTCTGGTTGTATTCAGGAGCAGAGTGCAACCCTTGGCTATGGAGAAATGCAGGATTCATCGATGCAGACCTCTTCAGGACACTTCACAGGATGGGGGGAAAGGCGAGTTGCAGCCACGGACAACACACACAGACTACTTCAGGCGTCTTTCCAGTTGCAGTTGGAGAAGTCCTTTGAGAACAGGATCCCTTGAGGCTAGGGTGCTGAAATTCAGCAGTAAGGCGATTTGTACCACAAGCTGAAGGGCCCCGGTTCTAATGAGGTAGCTCACAAGAGAGCTGGAAGGTCCACCAGGTGTTCCAGAGACAGCTTCAAAGGCTCAGGGTTGCTGGGTCCTCGTACATGTCGAGACACAGGGCTTCTCCAGGCCAGATGCAGGAAGGGATCCCAGGCCTCTTCAACGTTCATCTCCTGTCAACTGTTCATCAGCCCTCCTGGGCCTTATTTGAGGTATTGTACGTGTCTTGACTTTGCTCTAATTGTTTAATCTGCCCGCCTGTGTCTCCTGCTTCCCTGCATCCCTTCTGCTTCTGTCCCTCCTTCCCGCCTGCCTCCCAAAGCACCCACCCACCTCTGATTAGCCTCCGCCCCCTTATCACTGTCCCTCCCTGGGCAGCCTCTGCCCGGCAGCCCCACAGCTAAGGGCCCCTAGGCAAAGGGCGGCTCCTACTTAGGTGGCTCCCTGTAATTGTCTACAGGTGCCCGTAGGGGACACCAGTTGCCAGTCAATCATCCTGGTTAGCCCCTCAGGCTTCCCCTTCCACCCTGCAGACTCTCTAACCCATGTGTTTTCTACCCCTGTTTTTGTACAATGTGCACTGTATCAGTATAAATCTGGTTTGTGAAACCTAGGCCTTTCTCCCTCTATTCAGGATTCTCAAACTTAGGTGTGTCTTCTCCTGTTTTATAATGTGCTTTTTGATAGCTCTTTAATCCTGAATCTTTTGTTAAGAAGTAGATGGAACTTGCACTTACTGATTTTAACTGTAGGCATGTGTTAGAACCATAAAAGAATTTTAAAAATTGTTGGGTTGACCGCCCTTTGCCGGGTTTGAAGAGACGGCAGGGAAATATTGGAAACACTACGTTTCCCAGGTGCCCAGTGCTCGCGCTCTGCTGTTCACGCGAGGCACACGCGACGCAGGCTATAACTGGGCCGCGTCAGCATAGTAAGTAAACCGCTCATTCGGTTTTTAGTCATTTGTCTTTCCAATTGAATGAAGTTATATTGCAAGAATTGTACTGTTGAGGGGACGATTTTAAGAAAGAAATACAGGCATTTTTTTTTGTTATCGTCTGTTATAGGTTGGGTTATGTTATAGGCCTGTTAGTGGTCAGAGTGTGGCGTGTGGCAGGAAGTTCTGCTCAACAGAGTATTAACTCTGATTAGTACCTGCACGTAACAAGGTGAGACGAAAATTTGCTTTATAGACGGGATGGGAACCGGGAACACTAGGAATAGTATAGTATTTACTAATGAGTGGAGGTTCTCTTTCCCTGCTATCACTGAACAAAATCAGGAGTCTGGGCATTGAAAGAAGCCATAGTGGGGGAACGTCATTAAACAAAGATGACAAAAGTGCAAAAGTGTTCAGAGCAGCATTGCTTAATGTGAGGTCAGCAGTGAAGCATGCCACAGACACATATGACCTTATTCATTGTCTCGGCCTGGATAGCTTTTCCTTGACTGAAACATGGTTTAACGAAGTATCACAGGCCATGTACCATCTTCTGGTTCCTCAAGGATACTCGATACAAACCATTAATAGGTCAGGAAAAAGAGGAGGTAGTATAGCAGCCATCATCCGGACACCACTCAAGATTTCGCAATTGCAAACTTTGGAGTGGGATGACGACATCCAGATAGGACATGCATGCATTCAGTGCACCCCAAATAGAACCGTAAAAATTCTGTTCGGATATCGCTCTCCAGGTCCTGCATGGGAATTTTTGGATAATTTAGAAACTTTTCCAATAGATACAGGCAGTAAGCATAAAGAGCAGCTCTGCCTGGGTGACTTTAATATTTGGGTGGAAGATATGAGTAACCGAGATGGTAGGGAACTTATGGGGATCCTGGAAGCCCATGAAATGAAGTTGCTAGTATCTTCTCCCTCACATTGCCAAGGTCATTGTTTGGATGTATTGATACACAGAGGGGAGATGGTACACTACATAGATACTATTCCATTGTTTTGGACTGATCATTTTGTTAGAACTTTTGAATTGGCACCACCAGAAAAAACTTTGGGAAAGCAGGCCGAGCACATATCTGGTCAAATTCGTAGGTCAAAAGATTTACTGAATATTCCAGCAAGCAAGCTTTGGCTCAAATCAAGAACGACCTGGCATTAATAATAAAGGCACAGATATCATAGGTAGGATTTGTAATGAAAATGCTCCTCTCCAGCAAAATAGAGCCAGGAAGAATACTAACCCGTGGTTCTCACAGGATCTTGCGGAAAAAAGGAGACTCTTAAGAGCCTCTGAAAAAATATGGAGAAAAAAGCATACAGAGAGTAATCTAGAAATAGTAAAGAAATTCTCTAGTGAATATAGAAAAGCCATCTTTGAGGCCAAATCGAAATTCATGACGGGAAATTGATAAAGCTATTAACAGACCACGAGATCTATATGCAGTGGTCTCTCAATTAGCAAACCGGAGATGCGCATCAATAGCCTCAGATTTCTGAAGCACAGGCTGAGGATTTCAACAACTATTTTATAGATAAAATAGACTTAATACGAGCTAAAATTGCTGAAATCACCCCAGTACATCCCCAGTACCACCTAGAGACAATAGAAGGTACTGGATCGGAAAGATTGGGGATCCAGAAACCAGATTTGGCTAGGAAGGCCGAGTCTGAGAGACTGGAGGTCCCCAGTCACGATACGGAGGCAGGTTTGAACTCGTTTCTATTTATTGAAGTTTCAGAGGGTAGGGTTTGGTCCCTTCTCTCCGAGATGAAGGCTACCAACGATATGCAGTTATATGGCAAAGAAGGGTAGGATTGCGCTTGACACCATTCCAATGCAGCAACCAGCAATCCCGGTACAGTATTTTAATAAGGTAGATTGAGAAATAGCCGACACGTGTTTCGACACTCGGGTCGTTTTCAAGGCTAGATCACAAACATCAATAGCATCACATAGTCAACATATTCAGTAAATGACAATTATGAAAAGATTGTAAGTAAAAACCATACCAAGAATCAGGTAAGAACGGTAGTACAGCAGTGGCGGGTCATTGTAGACAAACAAGAAGGAACAAAAGACCACAAAAAGTATATGTAAATTCATCAACTTGAAATACTTTTAAAGCCTTATTGTCTTCTCTAGGTTAATTGTGACCAGCACCCCGTGGCACAGCCCCATGCAAGTCCAAGTATCAGTCAAAAAATCTGGTGGTGACCAAAGTTTCGATTAGCGTCATCCAAATTAGTGATGTTCAGAAAACAGAACAAAAATAATCACAGTAACCAGTTATTGGTGACAGGAAAGAAACAACAAATAAGGTGAAGCTATATAAATCCACAGTGGGGAAGGTACTAAGTCAGTGAGAAAATTACAAGGAATAAAGGGTCGCTTACCCTTCTAAATTGTAGATAACAGCTCAATAGCGGTAGCCTATTCAAGAGAAAACCTCAGATTGAACTCAATTGTACACTCCGGTATATTAAGAACCAGAAAATTAGAGGTATGGCCACTCACCTATTTAGTATTAGTTAATCAGTTCCGATCAGGCAGGGTATTTTGTGAATAAGTGAAACAATGTCAAAGGCCACAAATGGCCGGCGTAGATATATTGCCTAAAAGGGAAACCATGACAACGATATGCTGTACGCTATTCCATCTGCAGTAGCTAAACGAGTAGTTCTAGATATTGCCCCATTTGTTACGAAGTTTGTAAATAAATCTTTAACATCAGGCATACTACCCCAAACTCTGAAGAAATCTGTAGTAACTCCACTATTAAAGAAACCTAACTTAGATCCTAAGAATCTTCAAAACTACAGGCCAGTGGCAGGATTGCAGAGGCCGGCAAAGATTCTAGAAAAAAATGGTGTCATCCTGGCTGCAAGAACACGTGGACCGCGAAAATCTCCTGGACCCGCTACAATCTGGCTTTCGACCAGGGTTCGGGACAGAGACCGCGTTGTTGACAGTATTAGATGATCTACTGAAAATGGCACATCAGGGGGACATGTCCTTGCTGGTCATGCTGGACCTGTCAGCTGCATTTGATACGGTAGACCATGGGATCCTGTTGAAACGACTGAGGGAAGTAGGAAAAATCTCAGAACAAGTCCTTCAATGGTTTAAGTCTTTCCTGTTTAAAAGAGAACAAAGGGTCCGGCTGGGTGATTTCCTGTCTGAATCCGTCCTACAAAAATACGGGGTTCCTCTGGGATCTTCACTCTCACCTTTGCTTTTTAACTTATACGTTAAACTGCTTATGGACATACTGAGGAAACATAACATCAACTTTCATTCGTACGCGGATGATACTCAGGTGTTCTTAAAGGTGCAGAGAGTTGAAGACACATTTGCAATAGTGGAACAGTGCCTACAGGAGGTCCAGAATTGGATGTGTGCTAACCAATTGCTGCTGAACGCTAGCAAAATGGAAGTATCATTATTTGCCTCAAGACATCATCTGAAACAGAACAAACAGATATTTCCACCATGTTTCCTAGGAGCGCAGCTCAATTTTGTTAAGAAAATCAAACATTTGGGCTGCGTGTGGGAAAACAATATGGGTTGTGCAGCGCAGATTAGTACAAAGGTACAGTCAGCATTCTACACACTAAGATTACTGAGACACATTCTGCCATTTATTGCAAATGAGGATAGAGCAGTGGTTGTAGGGACACTTGTAAACGCGCGCCAGGATTATGGAAATGCACTGTTTTCAGGAATACCAGCATTCCAGCTGCGCAGATTGCAGGTGGCCCAAAATGCTGCGGTTAGGTTAGTGTGTGGGGTATCAAAAAAAGCACCAATCACCAACTTGAGGAAATCTCTACATTGGCTCGCGGTGAGAGAGCAAATTGAGTTCAAAACTCTCTGCCTAGTTTTTAAATGTATAAAAAAATTGCCACCAGGCTACTTATCTGACAAAATTAAGAGCTACATTCCTAGTCTGCAGTTACGCTCAGGGGAAAAGAATTTACTCCAAGTTCCACGGTCAAAATATGTGAGCAAAGGAGACCGTAGATTTGGGGTCTATGGACCCAGACTATGGAATAAGCTACCGGGACATATCAGAGAGGCCAAGACACTTATGATATTTCGTAAGGCCCTAAAAACCCATCTGTTCTGTTGATACTTCCCACGGGAAATACTGACGGGGACAATCTACTTACTATTCTGGAGAAAGACATTTCAATATCCACAGTTTCCATCTGCGCCCAAATACGATTTAGTTCGTCTGGTGCACCATACAAATGATTCAAAACTCAGTGTCGTTGTTTTGTCCTATTGCCCAATCGGCTTGCCTCTTGCTGTTGCGTCTGCCTCCACCCTGCCCTGTGTCCTTCACTAGTGTTTCACCCTCTCCCTCCCACCTCCCACCTCACTCCTCCTACTCTACCGTGCTCTCTGTCTCTTTTGGAAACATAAAACATACAGCCCCACACAGTGGGGTAAACAAAACCTCCCATACCCGCCGCCAACGCCTCCCCACTGTGGTCCCTTACCAACGAGCTGCAAAACATGCCCAACATTTGTCCCTTTCGCATTACACCCGCCAGTCCATCTGCAAGTCTCTGGATAGCGTAATGATACAATATTATAACTCACTTTTAGTGCGCCTCTTCCCAACTTTGCCATATCTTTTGCGCTTTTTCTGGGCACCCCCTGGCAGTATAGACTCTTTTCCATCGCAATGCATAAATCCACGTCTGTGATCCATTGTTCAAGGCTCGGTGGCCTCTCGGAGCCCCAAAGTTGTGCTATGTTCCTTTTAAGTATCGCAGTGGTGGTAGATAAGAGCGCTCTCTCATACCTCGTTAGATCAGTGTCTCCTTCTATCCCCAGCAATAATTGTTTTGGATATGCAAGTATCCTTTTGCCCATTACCCTTGACAGTTCTTCACAGCACTGTTGCCAGTGTTGTTGAATGATGGCACAGTCCCACAAGATATGATAATAGGAGCCTTCCTCCCTCTTACATCGCAAACAGTATGGATTCGTAGCCTTTCCCCACTTGGACAGTGCCACCCTCGGGTAATAAATCCTATGTAGTATCTTCAGTTGAATCAATCTAAGCCTGGAGGATATAGTTGATTCTCTGGGGTACATCAGCGCAGACACCCATTCCTCTGGGAGCATATCACTCACCTCCCTCTCCCACTTGGCTTTCAGGTTCGACAGCTCTTTTGTAGCAAAGGAGTTAATAGCACTGTACATAGTCGATGTGACCTTCTGTGTAAGCAATTCTCGGAATACATTGCTTTCTATTGGAGAATAATCAGGTATGTCAACTCAGTTCAGGGAGATGGGCCTGCAGCGCATGTTTGAGCTGGATATAGTGGTATTGTTCGCTGGGGGGGAGTGCAAAGGTGGCAGCTAGATCCGCAAATGCTATTACATTTTCTTTCATCACATCGCCAATTTTCGTAATACCTAGTTGGGCCCATGTTTGCCATTTAGGGAGTTTGTTCACCTCCGGGAGATGTCTGTTGTTCCAGATAGGTTGTGCTAGAGTTCGTTTTTTATCCATCCCAACCTAGGTATTTGTGTATCTGCCCAGACCAGGGTTATATGCGACAACATGGATGGGTCAGCGGGTCGCTCTTTTTTCCAGTAGAGGAGGCTCATGATGGGCCTTTCTTGTGCGTCGGTGTCTAGTATTACATTAGGCGGTAGAGTGGTATCCCCATGCAGTTTGTCATTCACTATTGCCATTTGACTGGCCCAGTAATAGGTCTGTAGCCGGGGGAGCCCAATCCCACCCTCCCATATGGATCTTAGTAGGGTAGTAAGTGCCATTCGTGGGTGCCCCCCTTTCCATAACAACTTCCTAAGTGTTTGATCTATCTTATGGAACTCATTGGGTGCTATTGATTAGTGGTGAATTTTGTAGCACGTAGAGAAAAGGGGGGAGGGCCATCATTTTGAAGAGCGCTGCGCGACCCAGCAATGTGAGTGGTAGGGACATCCAGTGGCGAACATCATCCTTGAACCTGGTCGCCACTGGATGTAAGTTTCTCCCCACATAGTCCGTTAGTTTGTGTGTGATTTGTATACCGAGGTATCTGAATTGTTCCCTTTCAATACGGTAGGGGGACACATCTGGTACCGCAATGTCTATGTTTCACCGGGAATAGTATGGACTTTGACCAGTTGACGCAGAGTCCACTGAACACGCCATATCTCTCTAGTAAATGTGACACAACGGGGCAGGAAACTTTTGGGTCTGCCAGATAAATGAACAGATCATCCGCGTATAAAGACACTCTGTCTTCCCAGCCGTCCGCCCACCTGAAGCCACTCCATGTCTGCGTGGATCTTAACAGGATTGCTAAAGGTTCGATTGCTAATGCAAAAATCAAAGCTGACAGGGGCAGCCTTGTCGTGTGCCCCTACCTAGCCGGAAGGGTTCGAAAGTATACCCATTCACTCTTGTTACTGCCACTGGAAGGTGGTATAATAGTTTAACCCAACTCATGAAGTAAGGGCCTATGCCCATACGTCGCATAATTTCCCAAATTTCCTTCCAAGTGCACAGAGTCGAAAGCCTTCTCGAAATCTATGGACAGTAGGGCTAGGGGGTTTGGTAACGTAGGTGTTTTTTCTAGTGCTGTGTGCAATCTATATATATTTTGCCTGGTGGATCTTTGTGGCATAAAGCCGCATTGGTCCGGGTGCACTAGTGTGTGTACGACGCGCTGCAGTCGATTGGCCAGTACTTTCGCCAGTATTTTGGCCTCGCAGTTTATAAGAAACCACACTAGAATTTTCCCTCCCTTTTCCCCAGTTTCTTATATTTTCACTCGCATTGCTGCATGCGCTTGTTTTGCATTGTCCAAGGCTATATGCTGTAGCTGTTTCTGTGCTAACTGCAGCGCGTGTTGTGTCTCGGGGAGGTCATGGACCAGGTGAGCAGATTCTGCATTCCGTACCTTGGCTTCAGCTGCACGTATCGCTTCAAGGTGTTTTTTCTTGTGGGCTGTAGTCCAGGCTATGATTTCACCATCTTTCCCCATTCTGTAGCGTGGAAGGTGGCGGTCGTAACTGCCGGGGTAGGAGTTGTGTTTAAGTGCTTTCAGGAGTGTCCCTGCAGGCGCAGGTTCCGGATCTATTGCCTCTCTGCCCAGTCCGTGGAAAGCGGATTTCCTCCAGTTCTCCCAGCGGGGACGGGAGGTGAGGATAGGATCGGTCGTGGGCCGCAAAGCCAGTGCCACTCATGGGGGGAGGCCGCTTCACAACAACTTGAGTTTCTTGCCCCGTCCCCAGAGCGAAGTCCTAGCCACACTGCCAATCCAACGGCGAGCCGTCACTCCAACGAGGGGGGGATCCGTCCGCTCCCTCTCGGGACAGTGTTCCTTCCTACCTTCTTTCCGGGGGACACACGCAGCACTGTGCCGTCCACTCCGCGTATCACCCGCCCCTTCCGCTGCTCCCTGCGTCTCTCCCTCCGTCCTGCACCGTAGCTCCGCACACGTTGCCTGTCGGTGTGGGGCACCCTAACCGGGCGACAACACAGCCACGTTCCCAGCCCTTTCGTGGACGCCACAGCTCTCTCCCGCGGCTCCACTAAGTCGCGGCGGCCATCTTGGTTTCACGCCTTCGCGCCCGATCAGGTTTCGTTATCGTCTAATATCTCGGTAAGAGGCTGGCTTTCTGCTATCCAGCTCCTTGTGCCTGTGCTGCACCTTATTCTCTGCGCCACAGATGCGTTTGGAGCCAGAATTTTTCCATCGAAAAGGATGTGTAAACAGGATTTTGTCGGCGGCCGCTTGAGCTCAACGGACTCACGTCCTGCCCGCTCGCATGCTGGCCACGCCCCCCACTCCTATCTTTTCTTAACTGCTTCTCTATCGACTATCCTGCTCTCCTCACTAAATCTGGTAGGAAGAAGTTTAAAAAGGACATCCTGGTCTCCAACCCAGGCCTCCCTATCGCTGACACCCACACCAGTGCCTCCAAGGAAACTCTCACCGACATCCTCTTTGTCGTTCCCTCGCCAGACCTATGGACCCTACATATGGTCTCTGTGCTCTCTCCTTTCTCTTCTTCTCCCAGTAATGGTGGCACCCGTTGGGATGCCCTCCTAGCTTCCTTCCATTCCTCTAAGGTCATCATTAATGTTTACTTGAATAGGACCGTCCTGGTCCAAGGCCCTCAGGCCAACCTTCACCTCTTTGATAGACGCTTCCCGCGCCTCATCAATTTCCTTTCTTCTCCTGCTGTCCTCTCTCCCCCCTGCGCGGCTTCTTCGCCTCCCCCTGCTGCCTCCTTCTCCTTCCCTCTCTGCCCCCTCTCGGGCTCCTTCTACACCTCCGCAGGGCGTACCTTTGATCTGTACCCCTCCCCGGAAATCCTTCAAGGATGACAACCTTCTCTACATTGCCACTCTTTTTTTTGATAAAGCATTTTTATTGTTTTACATCACAATCAAAACAACATCATGAAGGGGCTAGCATGTCTTTTCGAAGGTCAACATTTGCAGATTCGTTACCAATCACCCACAACATTTCCCCAAGCCTTTAATGCGATTAAACAGCATCACCCCTGCAGCGTCTTGTGGGATCTAGGGTCCTTCCTCTTCCCACCTCACCCATATTTTGTCCGCTTTTACAGGGCAGCCTCTTGCATTGTATATTCTGTGCTCTATCATTGCACATATGTCCATGTCCGCTGCCCATTGCTCCATCGTTGGGGACTCTGGTGCTCCCCACTTTTGCGCTATGTTGCGCTTCATCAGCCCCGCTGCTGTGTTCAAGAGCAGCCTTTCCCATTTATTAAGAACAATCTCATCCGGAACACCCAGGATGAGAATCTTTGGGTCCAGTGGTATATGACAGGTAAGGATCTTATTAAGTTCAGTACAGCATTTGTTCCAGAAGGTGTGGATTCGGGGGCATGCCATAGAATATGAAAGAAGGTCCCCTCTTCCTCTCCACATCGGAGACAGTTCGGGTTCGGTGCTCTCTTCCAACTATATAATATTGTTCTGGGGTAATAGACTATATGCAAGATTTTTAATTGGACCAGCCGAAGCCTAGAGGAGATGGCAACCTCCCTTGGATGTATTAGTGCTTGGATCCAGTCTTCTGGGTCTATCTCCCCCACATCCACCTCCCATTTAGCCTTTGAGGCTCGTCACTTCAGGTGTGGCAAAGGATGTAATAGCGTTATATAGGATGGAGGTGCATTTGGTGGGGATGAAAGCTGGTAACATGTTGCGTTCTATTGGTGTGTAGTCTGGGATACTGGCATTTACAGGTATATGGTTTCTTAGGGCATGGGCCAGTTGTACATAGTGGTATTGCTCGGTACCCGGGAGATGGAATTTTTGCTGGATTGCTTCAAACGAGGCTAGTTCCCCTCCATCAAGAATATCTTCAACTCTCAGAATCCCGGCTCCAACCCATCGAGGCCATGGGTCAAGCTTCTTTACCTCGGACAGATTGCTATTTCCCCACAGGGGTTGTGCCGTGGTTATTTTATTTTTCCACCCTACGAATCCATGCGCTTGTTTCCAAATAGTAATAATGTGAATCGTGGTCGTTGGTGGGGGGGGTCTCGGGAGGGTTTGGTATAGTATGTGCAGTGGGTCGGTGTCATGCATAGCGGCGATTTCAGCCCTGATGTGGGGGAGTTCCCTGTCTCCGTGAAGCAGGTCATTGACCACTGCAAGTTGTGAGGCCCAATTGTAGGTTTGGAGGCAGAGCACCCCTATCTCGCCCTCCCAGATCGATCTTTGGAGCGTGGTTAGCGCTATCCTTGGTTGGCCTCTACCCCATATGAGTTCCCGGATGAGGGTTTCAACCCGATCAAAGTCGGAGTCTGGGATCTTTAGTGGGGCATTCTGTAAGACATAGAGAGACCTTGGGAGAGTCATCATGTTAAAGAGTGCGGCTCTGCCCTTGGGTTTGAGGGGGAGAAGCTTCCAGTGGTGGACGTCAGTGACAAAGCAGTCAAGTACCGGTTGAATATTGTGTGTTGCATAGGTAGTGAGGTCTGTTGACACCCAGATCCCTAAATATCGAAAGCCTTTATGTTCCATTCGGTACAGGCATTCCTGGGGGTTGACCAGCGCACCACCAATTTTAAGCCCGCTAAATTCACCGAAATGAATAAGCATTTGTGTCACTATAGGGCAGGACCGGGCTGGGTCCCCCAGATATATCAGGAGGTCATCTGCGTACAAGGAAATTCGGTCCTCATGCCCTTCAGGCCATCTGAATCCTGGCCTGGCTGCATTTTGGCAGAGCTAAAGGGTGAGAGGCTCAATTGCAAGGGCAAAGAAAAGGGGAGAGAGGGGGCAACCCTGTCTCGTGCCCTTTCCCAGAGGGAAGGACCGGGAGGGCCAACCATTCACCCTGACCTCCGCTTGGATGTTAGTATAAAGTAGTTTTACCCATCCCAAGAAGCTGTCGCCAAACCCCATGCGTCTCATGATTTCCCAAAGGCTGTCCCACCTGACCGAGTCGAAGGCCTTTTCTAAATCAATTGGCAATATGGTGAGAGGGGTGTCGATAACTGGGGCCCGTTCTAATGCCAAATGGAGCCGGCGCAGATTCATTCGGGTTGATTTGTGTGGCATAAATCCGGGTGGATCATGGTGTGGGCTACCGGCTGCAGTCGGTTGGCTAGGAGCTTGGCGAGGACCTTGGCTTCACTATTAATAACTGAGATAGGCCTGTAAGAGGCTCACATCTCCAGGGATTTATCAGGTTTGGGATTGACCACAATGGTGGTTTTACATAGGTCTGGTGGGAGGGTGCCTTGTTCACGGGAACCATGTTGCATTTTGTAGAGGGGGGTTGCTATTTTGTTCCCTCCAAGCTTTTGTCAAGCTTAGGCCGGGAATCCATTAGGGTCTGGTGTTTTCCCTGTTTGGAGTTGTGCTAGGGCTTCGGCTATTTCCGATTCAGAGAGATTGGAGTCTAGTTCAGCTCGCTGTTGTGCTGTCAATGATGGGAGTGCTATATCCTGTAGCAGGGTCGGGTCGAGTGGTGATATCGGGGCTCGATATAATTCTGCATAGAATTGGGCGAAGGCCTCTGCTATTTCGGCATCTGCCTGGTACCTTTCATTGCATGGCGTAACGATTTCCCGGACGCAGCGTCGTCCCTCATCCCTCCTTTCAAGCCAGGCCACCATTTTGCCTGCTTTGTCCCCCAGCTCGTAAATTCTCGCTCTGGAATCACAGTGGGCTTGTTTGGCGTTAGCCAGCATGGTATTTCTGAGACGTTCTGTGGCTAGTTTAAGGGACCTTTGGGTCTGCGGGGTAGGGTCAAGAATGTGCGTATTTCCGGACTGGATCATTTCCCTCTCTGCCTCTATTATTTTTTGGAGTCTCTCTCTCTTTTTATTCGCTATCCAGGAGATTATTTCTCCTCGCAGCACTGTTTTGTAAGCCTCCCATACTATTACTGGGTTGTCCACTGCCGGTTCATTTATATCAAAATATTCATCGGACTCTTCCGTGAGGTGGTCAATCCGTTCGGGGATCCCGAGGTGGTAATTATTCAGTCTCCATGTTCTAGGAGGGGTCGTGCCTTGCATTCGCATTTCTATGATTAGGGGCGAGTGTTCCGAGATTCCACGAGGGAGGAACTCTGTAGATATTGCCCTATGTAGGTCTGTGTTCGGGAGGAAGAGGTAGTCGAGTCTGGAGAGGGAGCCGTAGGCTCCCGAGCGGAACGAGTAGCCCTTGTTTTGGGGGTGTAGTTCCCGCCACACATCGCGAAGGCCCAGAGCGGATACAAAGTTAGACAGCCTCGTGGGGTTATCTGGGTTGCGCCTTCTAAGGTGAGTACGATCTGTGGTATTGCACATAACATCATTAGAATCTCCCCCCAGTATCCACCGATCTGGCTGATGTTTCCCCATAAGAGTGGTTAAGTCATCCAGCAAGTCCTGGCCCAATCCAGGTAGGGAATATATCGACACAATGGCCAATGTCTCCCCCCAGAGCGATCCCAGGATGGATACATAGCGACCTTGAGGGTCCTGTTCTACGATCTGTAGGGAGAATGGGAGTCTTTTGTGTATGAGGATAAGGGTGCCCCTGGATCCCATTGTGTACCCCGAATGGAATGCGGCCCGGTAGTTGGTTCTCTGGAAGAGGGTGCAGTGTGTTCCTGCTAGGTGTGTCTCAGATAGCATGGCCGACTGGATTTGTGCTTGTGCCATCTAAAACTCGTGATGGAGGGCTTGAAGGATGTCTTAGTCGGGAGAGCTGCCTCCCGTTGGTGTGTCTTGCGGGAGTAGGGTCCCGATAAATGGTGCTGAAGGGTATCATATGCACAGGGTTGTGATTGGGTAGTTGTTTGAAGATGCTATAGTCCCGAGCTAACAAAATATCATAAAAACATTCCCGGCCTCCCTCCTCCCTATACTCCACCCCGACTTGAAGTACCGAACATCGCTGATCCTCCAAACCTTAGGGGGTCAGCTCACACTTTAATGTTAGGAACAAATGGAGAGAAGAAACAGTCTGCTCCATTTCCTGCGCCGTGTGGTCGAGTTTCTCGTGTTGGAGCAAGCCACACAACAATGAGCCAAGTTCAAGGAATAGTGTGTCGTTGCGCCGCTGTGATCCATGATGCTCCTTTGGTGTAGGATCATCGCCTGCTCATCTTTCATTCTGGTTTGCTTCCTGTTCCGGGGCTTCCGGTTCCAACCTTCCAGGATCCCTTATTTGGGAGGGGCGGTCCCGTCCGCGCCGGGGTCTCCCTCTGTCTCTCGCCGGTCTCGCTTTCCAGTTGCCTTCGAGGTGGGTTTCCGCCCATTTCCATGCCTCCTGCGGGTCGGTAAATTGTAGTGTGGATCCCTTATGATAGATTTTAAGCTGTGCTGTAAAGAGCAGCCCATATTTAACGTTCATGAGGGCTAGCTGTCTTTTAAGTGGTTCAAAGAATTGCTGTGCCCGTTGAACCTCTTGGGTGTAGTCAGGAAAGAATGTGATTCGGGATCTGTTGTGGGTTATTGTCTCTTTTGAGCGCAACATCTGGATGAGGGCGTCCCTGTCCTGGTAATTGAGCAGTTTAGTGATCACTGTATGGGGTGGCGCGCCCAGGATTGGTCTACCTGAGGGCATCCTATGGGCTCTCTCAATCGAAAAGAATTTGGAGAAGGAATGGGGTGCATAGATATGTGTGGCCTCAACCACTCAACTCCTCCTCCTTGGAGATTTCAACATCCACCTGGATATCTCCTGTCCTCCCTCTGGACTCTTTTGCGACCTCTGGACTCTCTCTCACGCACTATTCTCCCCTCTGGCCCGACTCACTCTGCAGGACACACTCTGGATGTTCTGATCTCATCAGTCCATCCCCTTTCTGTCCCTCTCTCCACTCCTCTGTCCTGGAGTGATCACTTTCTCCTTTCCTCCCATCTAACCCTCCCTATTCCTCAGGCCAAGCCACTTCATCACTGCCACCCACCTTCTCGGTCATCCGACCCATGAAGCGCATATCAGTTGAGGCTTTCGCTGCCACCTTCTCACCTTCCCCCTTGGCTGATCCTCACCCTGACACAGCCCTCTCCACGCTCCGATATCTGATACTCTTGATATCCTTGCCCCTGTCATGAGAATCCACCTGAAGCCCAAAGCCAAGTGCAAATCCTGGTACGACTCTGACCTCATCACCCTAAAACGCAAGTGCAGGGTGGCCGAGAGGAAATGGCATGCTTCATGTACATCCTCTGACAAACTGGCCTGCCGCCTGCTCCAAAGGCAATACCGGCTCTGTCCTTACCAAGAAGAGAGCTCATATCCAAGCCTGCGTCTCTGCCGCATCTAAAAACTCAGCTGAACTTTTTCAAATCTGCAAGGAACTGGCCAATCCTGCTGCAGTCTCTACCTCTCCTGTCCCTTTCCTCGGCCCTCTGCACTGTACTGGCTTCTCACTTTATCTCTAAAACTCAAGACATCCTGTCCTCGCTCTCCTTCTCTCCCCTCCCTCCCCCTAGCCCCCGCTCTTCCACTGGCCGTTCTGCAGCCACCTCCCCGCCCTCCTTCTCTGCCTTTCCACTGTTTGCCGCAGACAAGGTTTCTAGATAAGTCTGATCTATTAAAGTCTTGTCAAAACAGGTTCACCCCTGTTCCTCCAAAACCATCAACGACCACATCGACTCCCTGGCTCCTGCCCTGACTGACATCTGCAATCACTCCTTCGCCACTGGAGTCTTGCCATCCCCCCTGAAGCACTCTGTTGTGCACCCTCTTCTTAAGAAACCCTCTGCCAACCCCTCCTGCCCGGCTATCTATCGCCCAATCTCCATCGCTCCCTTTCTGGGCAAGCTCCTGGAGAAACTGGCCATCTCCCAGCTTAATCTCCACACTGAATCTGTTGGTTGTCTTCATGACCATCAGTCTGGCTTCAGAGCTGCCAGAAGCATGGAAACTGCTCTCCTGAACATCCGTGAAGACCTACTCTCCAACCTTGATTCCAACACCCCGTGTCCTCATCTTACTTAATCTCTCCTCTGCCTTTGATATGGTCAACCATGCCATCCTGCTCAACCGTCTCCGTGATAACCTGGTTATCACTGGTCATGCCCTGGCGTGGCTGACTTCTTTCCTCTCTGACCGACCCTCCCATGTCCAACTTGGGTCCTTCCTCTCTATCTTTTTCTCTACCTGTGGTGTCCCCCAGAGGTCTAACCTCTCTCCCTGGCTGTTCAACTAATACCTGGCACTCCTTGCCCACTGCATTGCCGCTCTCTTCCCCAACTTTCTGTGCTATGCAGATGAAACTCTGCTCATTTTCAGGCTACCCTCGGCCACCTCTTCTCTGTCTCTCATCACTGTCGGTCTGCCATCCAGGAGTGGTGTGCCGCCAACGACCTCTGCCTTAATGCCAGTAAGACTGAGATTCTCCTCGTCGGCACACCCACTCCCACCTTTTCTATCGCGCCTCCCTTGGCCCTCTTCCTGCCTCCACCTGCGTGGCAAAAAACATCGGGGTCATCTTCGACTCCACACTCTCCTTCGCCCCTCACATCTCTGACGTCTCTAAGAAGTCACACTACCAGCTGCACCTCCTTAGAGGTATTCTTCCTTTCCTCGCTTTCCCCCAGAAGCTCACTGTCTCCAGAGCTCTGCTTTTCTCTAGGCTGAACTATTGCAACAGCCTCTTTCTAAATCTGTCTGCTTCTACTCTCCGCCCTCTGCAACTGATCCAGAACAGGACTGCGAACCTTGTCCTTGTCCTTGGCCTTAAGCCCAGGGATCGTATCTCTCCAGGACTGAAATCTCAGCACTGGATCCCGGGGCTGCGAGGATTACGTTCTTCAAAACCCTTTGCATTGTCCACAAGGCCTTCTGGGGCCCCAGGCCCCAATACCTACAACTCTCTCTTCCCAAATATCTTCCTTCTCGAACTCTTCGCTCATCCGCCTCCAACTCCCTCAGGGACAGTCGCTTCTCCAAGCAACAAGTTGGCGGTAGATCTTTCTTTGGCTGGAGCCTCCCTCTGGAACAGCCTCCCCGCCTCCCCGCCTCCCTGAAACTTGGAGAACCATCTCCAGTTCCGGAAGCACCTCAAAACCCTTCTCTTTGCTTCAGCTTTCTCTCCTCCTCTCCCCTGCTGACCTCCTGGCTGAATCTTGAAGTGCACTGGTTACCTGGCCACCCTCTGATCTCGTGCCCAGGTCCCTCCCCTGTCATTCACAAACACCTCCGCTGCCTGCCTGGCTACCCCCGCACTTGGAGACTGTTTCTTTATCCCTACAGTCCCACTACCAGCACTTGACACCTAATTTCTGCACTTAACTTTGTACTTGCCACTTGCTGGTCGATACCTTTACTTACTGTATTATTATATTCCATGTAATGCACTGTCCCTTTCCCCTACCCCCTGCACTTTCCATCTTCCCCCCTTCCCATGCACTTGCGCGATCTGAATGATACCTGGCCTAGGAGGATCGTTGTCCGTCCTCCCTGTGTTCCCCTGCCCTTGCCTTGTCGCACCTTGAAACACTTGTGTATAGGCGCGTTATAAATGCCATTATATCATATCTACAGGTTTGTCTGGTTCCAACGCTGATCTGAAGAAATGGTTGCAGGAGTCCTCTTCTTATCCAAAATCCAGCCTGGATGCAAGTCCAAGTCCATCAATGGTAAAGATCTGCACCATTCACACAGCCAGTTAAAAAAACATAAAGGATAAAAAGGGGAAACATAGTTTCCCAGTATTGATAATCCGAAGGACTGATCAGTTTCCCCATAACAAATTGGCAAAAGGCAGGGGAAGTGAAGCTGAAGGCTTTACTTCCCCTCACGAAGTCAGAACAGGTTTAAAAACAAGCTAAAAGATTGGGTGTCCATAGAAACTATGAAGGAAAAGTTGCCAAAAGAGAAATCTTTCCTAACAACCCCCATCATTATATCTTCCGACTCATCAAATAGATTAGGTGGTAGAGCATTTCCTAATTTCAAATGAAATACCGCCTCTTGACTGTGTTTCCGACATCAATTTCTCCAGAAAAAGTACGAGTTCTGTTAAGCAGCAACCTTTGTATTTATTCGGGCTATTGTATCGATATGTCACTTTAATTCATCATTTTAATTCTAGCAATTTGGAGAAATGTCATGTGTTCAGATATTACCAGATGGCTCACATATTTTCTTTTAACCGATGCAGCCAGTCTGCCAAAATATCCCCATTTTAGATTTTTTTTGTAGCCGTAATGTGACGAGTACAGAAATCATCAATGGCTATGTTATTAGATACACCTGTCTCTTGTAATAAAATTATTTCCGCCTAGTCAAGGAAGTCTAGAACTGTCAGACATTCCAATTTCCTCTTAGCGTCAGCAATATTCAACACGATTGTAAAAACGTGTCCATCAGAGGTTGGTGGAGAAATTATCTCAGACGTGATGTTTGGAGTCATCTCTCCCAGCCTGATTAAGGATAAAGGCCCTTTCTTCAATGTGGATAAGGTCATATTACACTGTGGTGTATTAGAGGATAGTCAATAGCGTCTAAGTCATTTAGGCAGTCAAAACGATTTGTCATTGGCAGTGTGGGGGCTGAGAAAAGTGGTCTTCCTACCTGCATTGTGCCAAATGAAGAGGCCACTTAGTTATAATTCAGCGATTGTTTAGAAGCAGGTGGACCGCAGATTTCACTGCTACATTTGTTAGTTGCAAAGCTTTATATATTGTGGATATTCTGAGACCAGTATTGACACAATATTGATAATGCAGGCCCCAACATTCCAAACAGTAAATTCTCGACACACTGCATCCCACTGAGAACCATTTTATGGCATGCATTATAGGGATGGAAAGACCTTCCACAGCAAAATACTTTATCATACATTTTTGAGACTTGGGGATTTTTTTCAATCGGGCGTCATAACTCACATTGAGAAACATGCTTTAAGTGTTATGTTACTTGGCATTTATAAAGCGCTCTATATATCATTGGTATGACCTCAAAGCGCTGGTACGTTGAACGCCCTCGGGAACCGTAGTTCTGGTCAGTAGAGGGAGACAGTGTCATAGGATGCGTGGGTGCACCAGATATGTGTGCAGCTGATGTAATTGCCGGATGGTAGCTGCATCCTAGCGTTGGGTGTGGTGCTGGAGATATCAGTTGGATGTGTGCAGTGTGGTGGGTGGACACCCAGACTGGGCTCTGGCTGCGATAGGCCTGAAGGACGCGTATGTGAGCAACTAGGCTGAAATGTGCTCGGCTAGTTGCGCTTTATATGGGTGATGAGGTGTTCATGGGGTCGTATTCGTATGTGAACAGCTAGGCCAAATTAGTCGGGGTATAGCTGTGTTCTATTTGAATGATGGTGTATAGTCGAGAGTAAGCGTAGTGATGTGAAATGATGGTTATCTTAAAAGTGCCGGAGACCAGTCACGTGAACAGGATGGCAGGGAACAGGGCGACACACGGACACATAGAGACATGGGGCTGGGTTTACAGTGACAGGAGAGGGGGGGTACGGATATATAGCACCAGCATGGGGAGCAGGAAAGCAGGGTACACAGTGATACACGTGTGGGGCATGTTAACATTTACATTCGCATTTCTATCCAGATGCGATTCAGGCTAATGTTCACAGCTCCACCCAAGCGTGGGACATGCCAACATTTGCATTTCTATCAAGAAGCGACTCAGGCTAAGGTTCACAATTCTAACTGAGTGTGGCATTGCCTATATTCACAATCCTGTCCAGGTTCGACGCAGGCTAATGTGCATAACAATGTATTAATATAATGTATTCATTTGTTTGCACAGTATTTTGGATGTTTTCGGCAACATGGTTTTCCGTGACTCCTCTTTGGCTTCTTTGTGAACTGGCTGTTCTACCATGCCAAACTTGGGGGAACCCTTCAAAAGAGTGAATTGCTTCAAGAAGTTGTAGCAGACTATAATGATGTTTCCTGTTGTATATTCAGGGCATCACCATAAGATTATATCGAGGTCCAGGCCTTTGACCAGGTCAACAGGGAGCTTCTATGGGGAAAACTAAAAAGAAACAAATGTCCACATTCCATCCTGGAACAAATCCAAGCTCTTCATACAGAAACATCAATATCTGTCAGATTAGACCAACAAGGAACCATTTCCAAATCGATCTCTACGTCGAGAGGCGTTAAGCAGGGCTGCCCTCTGGCGCCGACCCTGTTTTGTGCATATCTATGGGACTTTAAAGACACAGTGCCTCAGGTCAGATCCTTTCCGCCGAAACTGGTTGGATCTAAGTTTTTGCGCCTTCTCTACGCGGACGATTTAATCATCTTAGACCAAACTCCTATAGGCCTTCAAAGGCAGTTGGACAATCTGAGTGGTTACATAAGAAACAACAACTTGGAAATTAACACATCAAAAACTCAGATTATGATATTCCAAAAATCATCCAAAGCAAAAGTTAACTTTATTTGGCTGCTGGAGGGAGCCAAAATTCAGACGGTGGAAGAATTTAAGTACCTGGGGGTCACTTTAAGTAATAACCCCACAGATGAGAACATGCAGCAAAAACTGTGGGAGAAGATGAAGCGCTTACTCGCCCATGCTAAGAGCATCGAAAGAAAATGTTTTGCATTTTCTTTACAACCGATTATTCAGTTCTATAGAACAAAAGTTGTTCCTGCGATCTTATACGGAACAGAGGCCGCCTTAACTCTTCCGGACGATCTATGGCAAAAACTCTAAAGTCTCTTTTGGAGGAGCTTATTGACTCTCCCACCATCAACCCCAATGGTCCTGATCCGAAGGGAACTCTGCGTTTCATTTTTAAGTGTTATCAGAGACAGAAACACCACCTAAGTCTCTTTAGAAAACTGATAACTCCTAACCGCCCAGAAATCCTCAACATCATTCATCATGAATTGCACGACCTGAATTCTAGCCTTTTAAAATCTTGGGCACAGAAAGCCAGGGATACCCTGATTGACATAGGATCTTCAGAACCTGAACTCATAAACAACCCAACAAAGGTGATTATGAAACTGGAAACATGGGATTGGATAAAAACCCAAGAGTCCGCTCTAGTGTACAAGTCAGTCTCACACCTTTCACTGGTAAGTAGGAAACTGAACGACACAAGACCTTACCTCAGATCATTTCCGAACCGTCAGTCCCGGCAAACGTTTATGAGAGCTCGTTTGAACATCATCGCTACCAAAGAAATCGGAGCCATTAGAGGGATCTCGACCTCTTACTTATGTCGGTTCTGTGTCAAGAAGAAACAAAGGAAATCATCCGACATCTCCTATTGAACTGTATAGGTCTGGAGAAAGAGAGACTGACTCATATGCTACATTTGTTCAAGGATACATTTCACTATGACAAGGAGGTTTGGTGGAACAGTCTAATGGAGGGAGAGAGAACGCACAAGACTATTGCGGTGACTCAATTTCTGCAGAACATTGACCTTACGAAAGCTTAAAAATAGATCATTGCATTCTATTCTCATCTTAATTTTTCCTTTTCTCTTGCTCCTTTTACTTTCCCTTATCAGGATTCTTTTTAGGACCGCAAGTGTCTGTTTCTTTCAAATGAAGGATGTAACATTCTTTTATAAAAGAATGTGAAAACATTTTTATATAAAAAAAAATAAAAAAAAATAAGATTGTATATTCTGTTGGCTACTGTCTGACCTCGGCTGGAAGACATTATTTGAATATGGTTGTTGGCAACAGTTGTGCCCACTTGATGTAGGAAAGGTACTAGGAGCTTTCATTCTGCTTTTTGTAAACGTTCAAGGTAGTTATCGGCATGAAGGCCAAATATAAGAAATACTTTGTGAAAGTAAGCATGCATTCTTTTTTCAGTTCTCTTGTCTAAGAGGGCCTTTACATGGCTGTTTGGTACATATAATCTTTGTCCTGCTTTTTTGTTAATGCATAGAACTAATGAACTCTGGAGGATATGTAATAAATTGTTCATGTAATTGTAGTAAAGTGTCCAAGCAGCCAACCTACTCTACAAGTAAAAAACAAAGAAAACGAATGCCCTTACGACTAGTAGTTAGTTCTGGGAAAGAGACCATTTTGTAACAAACCCCTTCTCGTTAAGGTACTGGCCTTTGCAATTGTTTCCAGTAAATTCTTTGACATTTAAGCAATGGAAGCATATCAAGCTGAGCTTAAAAGCGCATTTATAGCATGTTATTTGTATAAACTGCTTTTTGGTAGACTGAAATAAGATTAATCCTAAAAAAAGTGAATAGCAAATCTCTATTGTTATCTGAATCCTAAAATGCTTTACCTAAATGTTTTGTTTGCCCTACAGGAAATTGATACTGTGAAGCTTGCAGCACATTTTGGAAAACTGTGCACAGTCCCCCTGGATATCATTCTTGTAGACAATGTTGCACTTCAGTTTTTTATGGGTAAGTGTCCTATGTAGTTAAACTTACATTTATTTTCCATTTACATTTTAAGTGGATAAAAAAGTAAATGCCTTTTTAAAATCTTTAACGAAAAACCATGGCTGAAGTTTGGTTCATTTTAATATTGTGGTGCTATGAAATGACATAATTATGAATGTAGAAATATTTGCTTGCAATATCATTTTGTACTGTATGACTACATGTTCAAACTTGGTCACATCTATGTCTTATCGTGTCACTGACTTTGAATTATTGTTAATTTCTCCTCAAAATGTGGTGATCCTTTCAGAAGAATGCATACCCTGTGCTGGGCCCTAGGCAACTGTTTTACCAGTTACTTAGGCGTACCCATTGGCAGTTGAGATGTGTATACAATCTACACAGACAATCCAGGCAGATTTATTTTTGCTTCTTGTATGCTTCTCCCTTAGGGTGGCATTTTATGTATTTGCTCTGTATTTTTAGATTACATGCAGCAGAATGGGGGTCAAGCACATCTCTTCTTCTGGCTGACAGTAGAGGGATACCGGGTAACGGCACAACAGCAACTAGAAGTGCTTCAGAGTTTGCAGCGAGATGGAAAACAACAGACTAACCAAACCAAAGGCCTTCTAAGAGCAGCTGCTGTTGGAATTTATGAGCAATATTTATCCGGGAAGGTAGGCATGTTCAACCATAAAAAGAAACTGTGGGATCTAAACATAGTGCTAAATGTTTAATCCAGTTCATATTATTTGCTAGGAACAGTCTTGAAATGGCACTGTCTTGGTCCAGCGCCCTCGGGCCAATTGCCTCCTTTTTGATAGAAGCTTCCCGTGCCTCATCAACTTATTTCTTCTCCTGCTATCCCTACTTAACCCTCTCTGGTTCCTCTGCCATCTCACCGGCACCCGCTGCTGCTTCTCTGGCCACCCTGTTGCCTCCTTCCTCAGCTACTTCTCTGGCACTCTCTTCTTCCTCTCCGACTATCCTGCCTTCTCTTCCTTCCTCCTCTGTCCACCCTCTGTCACCTCCAACACTTCCGCAGGGTGCACCTCTGGCCTGTACCCCTCCACGGAAGTCTTCAAAGGTGGCAACCTGATCCACATCGTTACTCTCAACTCTTGCTCTGCTGTCATACACTCCTCTGACGTCTTCTGGAAGAGCTTGATTTGGATGTACTGTGTCTCACCAAGACTTTGTTCACGGCCAGCTGTGTCACGAGTGTTGACCCTCTCCTTAATGATGGCTACAAGATCCTCTCTGAACCCAGAACTAACCTTCCCGGCGGCACTGTAGCTTTGATTTTCCCGGAGTGGATCCCTGCTTCTGTCATTACTATGCAGGACTCCTCCTTTGAATGCCTGGTCTGCAGACTATCTTTCTGATGTTTGTTAATCTGCGTAGAATCACATGCTGTGCATAGGTCTGACATCCAGTGGTCACTGCGGAGTATTGCATTTTGTTTTTCGTAGTCGAAAAGGGGACGTCGACAAGGCGTGTCTGTAACACTATCCCTATAGTGACGTGCGTTGTACCCACAATCCCTCACGCGTCGAGGTCCCTCAGATTGTTTTTTTCCGCCCAGCTTATGGTCGCCTTACGGGGAGCTCCTAGAGAGACATTGCTAAACAATTACTACGGACCTCGGTCCTGAATATATACTTATTGTTAAAGATCCCTCCCCTCGACGTTAGCTGTGAAGCTGTTTCTCCGCCGAGCAAGTTTTCGACGGAGGAGAAGAGACGGAGGAGATCCTTCGGCGCTGCCGAACACGTGGCCAGGCCACGCCGGCCAACATACAGTAGGGAGAGTGGGGGTTTCGAACTTTTACCTTCTCGTCGAGAATGTCTTTCTTTCTCCCCTATCTTTCCCTTGGGGTTGTTATCACCAGTTTTTATTGCCTCAGCTATGGAGAGGACACCTTTTAAGTTTTGCCCACGCTGTAGGGGCAAATACACTTGGAAGGACAAACACAAGCTCTGTAATCGTTGCTTGCCCCTCGATCATAAAGAGGACAGCTGCGCGGCCTGTAAGCTCTTGAAACCAAGAACTCTTAAAGAACGGAAAGTTAAGAGGTGGGCGGACTACGCGATGTCGAAGTCAGTTTCCCCACCCGCCGCCGCTGTTACAGAAAGTGACGAGGAGGGTGATAACTCGACGTCCGTTACAGAAGTCATTAACCCCCAGAAGGAGCGCTCGCGCTCCTCGACGTCCGGCCCCGACGGGCTCGGCTCACACCCTGCTTATGGGGATGAACACCCCGGCGACAAGGACGCACACAGACCCCATAGGCCTAAGCACACAACCCACGGCTCTTCTTCGTCCAGGACGAAGGATCCACCAGCGCCGAAGGGGACGCAGGGCACTCCGGCGTCGACCTCAGACCGCAAGGGTCTCAAGCCCCACCCCCACCCGCAAACGCAGCCGCGACCAGCGATTGGGCTTTTATCTAATACGGGCGCTACCCCAAAAACATCCGACGTAACGCTCCATAGAGCGGCCGTCGAAAAACAACGCGCAACGCAGGCAACGCCGACTCCAGAACCCTCGACTGACGAACTCGTCGTCGAGAGTCTGGCGAGAATTGTTTCCGAGGACAAACGCAAGCGGACGACGAAACAGACGTCGAATACCGCACCCAAGGATATAGAAACGCCGAAAAAGCACAAGAATAGCCAGGAACTGCCCCATCCATCTAAAGGCACTTCTGAACTACCGGAGGGCTTTTCTGAGGGCGACGGAAACCTTTCGTCGACGTTGTGGGAGCGTTCGAAGCGTTTTGAAGCCGAAAACACTGATTTCCCCCCTCTAGACTATTCAGGGGTTCCCCATGAGACTCTGGAAAGACTCCATTCTTGTATGGAAAAGATGGAGAGGTTTTTGGGTAGCCAAAACCCACCCACACCCAAAAGACCAAGAGAATGGACCCAGGATGACCCTAGGGTCAAGATTCCTAGGCTGTTTACCCCTTCGACAGATGCATATGACCTCACTGAAGAGGAGCAATACCTCCAGGAAGATGAGGAGTGTTTAGGTGGAGAGGAAGAACTTGAGGAGGAGAGGTTTGAGGAAGACCCTTACACTAGCGCAGGAGCTTTTGAAGAAGATACAGCTACCTCACAGCCCTGGCACTCCCCATCAGTGCAGCCTTGGCAATCCCCATCAGTGCACTCAGACCCTGATGTCTTTCATCCTTCTCCTCCCAAGGACTCACCTATTGGGAACACCTCCCCCATAGATGACCAGCCTTCACTTAATGCACTATTGCGCAAGGCAGCAGCGCATTTTGAAATAGACACAGGGGAGACCCTTCCGGACATAGACTTTGTAGAAAGGGTTATTAAAGAAAAAGCCCCGGTCAGCCAGTCCATTCCGCTCCTGGCTTCTATAAAGAGAAGAATAACTCCTTCCCTTTCCAATCCAGCCTTAGTCAGAGGGGTCAACCCTCGAATAGAAAAGCTCTTCAGCCCTGCCTCTTCTGATCCTTTGTACATCAGGGGACATTCTATCCCGGACTCATATAACAATTCCCTACTAGCTAGCTACGCAGATGCACAGTGGAGCAACCTGCGCAGCGAAGCAGAGGACGCACCAGAACCCCTGCGCTCACGCCTGTTGGCTACTATATCAGAGGGAACTCTTGTAAAGCAGGGCATCGTAAAGAACTCCTTAGATGCCGCAGAGACAGCTGGCCGCTCTCTGGTTCAGGGAATACTTCTCAAACGCCATGTCTGGCTGCGCAATTCGGGATTTAAACCAGAAACCCAGGCTTCCCTAATAAATAAGCCCATAGAGCAAACACATCTGTTTGGGAAAGCAGTTGATGAGGCCCTAGAACATGCGAAGGAGTTTGATACCATCAAGACTCTTGACCAAATTTCTAGGCCACCTAACAGACGCAGCTATGGCAATAGACGCTCCTTTCGTGGCCAACGCCAGCAGCAAAGCCAACAACAATTTTACTCTGCTACCAACTGGCCCTCTAACCAAAGCACCCAGTTCAGTCAAAGAGGCCAACGTCGTGGCAAAGGAAGAGGGCGCGGCTCCAGTCCAAAAGGCCCCACGCCCAATACCAACAAATGACCCAAAGATTCGGGTCCCCTCCCATGCATCACCGGTCGGGGGCCGGCTAACATCGTTCCTTTCAGCATGGGAGGGAATAACGTCAGACCGCTGGGTATTATCCACCATAGCCCACGGATACTGCATCGAATTCAACGGTTCCCCGAAATACAGACCCCCACGGAACCGACGCATGACACCGGAACACCTCACTATTCTTCTTCAAGAAGTAGAAGAGCTACTGAAAAAAGAAGCTATAGAGGCTGTCCCCCTATCTCAGGTAACAGAAGGTATTTATTCAGTGTACTTCCTTGTACCCAAAAAGGACTTAACCATGCGCCCTGTATTAGATCTGCGCCCAGCGAACAACTTTGTCAAACCCCAAAAGTTTCGTATGGTGACCTTGCAGGAAGTAATCCCACTGTTATCACAGGGGGATTACATGACAACACTAGACATGAAAGATGCATACTTTCATATTTTAATGTAGCCAGCGCACAGAAAATACCTCAGGTTCAAGATAGAGAACAAACACTATCAGTTCAGAGTACTACCCTTCGGGATAGCATCTGCACCAAGGGTATTTACGAAAGTACTGGCAGTGGCAGCGGCCCACCTGCGCAGATTATCCATCCCGGTTTACCCGTACCTCGACGACTGGCTCATAACAGGGGATTCTTACGAAACATGCTTCTCCAATACCCAAAGGACCGTAGACCTTTTGTCCCAACTGGGCTTCTCCATCAACGAAAAGAAGTCCAGCTTAGACCCCAGCCAAATCAAACAATTCCTAGGGGCTCTAATTCGAACAAAGGACGGCCTCGTCTTCCCCTCCAACGAGAGGGTCCAAAACATGCTGTTTCAGATCCCCCAATATGTGGCAGGTCGAGAGGTGACGGTACGCAAAGCAATGCGCTTGCTCGGGATGATGGCGTCATGTATTTATTTGGTACCTCACGCGCGCCTGCGCATGCGCCCAATGCAAGAGTGGCTCTACAGCCAGTGGTGTCAGGCCAGCGGACAATGGGACGATCTGGTGGTAGTCTCGCAGGCCTTGGTTCTCTCGCTACGGTGGTGGACAAAGGAAAACCTGTTATTAGGGAAAACTTTTGCCACACCCGCAGTGGAAGCCACTCTAACCACAGACGCATCCCTTACAGGATGGGGGGCTCACCTATCCCATCAGACTGCTCACGGAGTGTGCACTCCGAGCTTAGCATCCAAGCATATAAACCTGCTGGAACTATTAGCAGTGTTCAAAGCACTGAAAGCCTTTCAGGAACACTTACAAGGAAAGACAGTGATGGTCCTCACAGACAGCACCACAGCCATGCACTATCTCAACAAGCAAGGGGGCACTCACTCTCCAGGACTGTCCAAGCTGTCCCAGAATATATGGAAGTGGGCTCTCAAACACAACATGTTCCTACTGTCACAACATGTACCAGGGGAACTCAATCTGCTAGCAGACAAACTCAGCAGAGACTTCCCCCTACCCAAAGAGTACGAATGGCAATTACACGAAAACATCGTCTTAGACGTCTTCACGCAATGGGGTTTCCCGGAAATAGACCTGTTCGCAACCCTCGAGAACTCACAATGCCAAAGTTACGCCTCCAGGTACCCCCAGAACCAGTCCAAGGGGAACGGTCTGTTGATTCAATGGTCAGGGAAATTTGTTTACGCCTTTCCCCCGACTCCCCTCCTCAACAAAGTGGTGCACAAGATGCACCAAGAGCAGGTTACCATGATACTAGTAGCCCCAATGTGGGCCCGGCAGCCATGGTTCGCTCACTTGATGGAGATGTCCCTATCTCCCCCAATGAAACTTCCCTGCCCGTACAACATGCTGTCACAAGACAAGGGCAGGACACTGCATCCATGCCCTCAGACCATGAACTTAGCAGCCTGGCTCCTGAGATCATAGAATTTGGACATTTACATCTCCCTCAGAGATGTATGGACATCCTCAGGGAAGCCAGAAAACCTAATACTCGCCACTGCTATTCTAGCAAGTGGAAAAGATTTGTCATCTGGTGTAGAAGTAAGAACATCAACCCGGTTGACTGCTCTGCCACTAACATTATTCTGTACTTGACCCATTTACTGGATTCAGGTCTAGTGTTTAATTCCATTAAATTCCACCTAGCGGCACTTTCTGCATACACCACTTCCCAACTTAAAGTGTTGTGGTGGAAGATACCAGTTATCAAGGCCTTTATGGAAGGGGTAAAAAGAATACACCCCCCGATAGCTAACCCAGCTACCGGATGGGACTTAAACGTGGTACTTTCTAGACTCATGGGCACTCCTTTCGAACCCATGCACAAGGCAACTCTTAAATACCTCACTCTTAAGACTGCTTTCCTAATAGCTATCACCTCCATTAGGAGAGTAAGTGAACTACAGGCTCTTTCTGTACTAGACCCCTTCGTATCAGTTCACAAGGATAAGGTGGTTCTTCGCATACACCCAAGGTTTGCACCAAAATTCATCTCAAAATTTCATGTAAACCAATCTATAGAACTACCAACGTTCTTTCAAAACCCTTCCAGCTTGGGAGAAAAAAGTCTGCATACACTAGATGTACGCAGAGCTGTCATGTTCTACATGGAAAGAACCAGATCACTGAGAAAGACTAATCAGTTCTTTGTCTCGGTGGCAGCAGGAAGAGAAGGAGATGCAGTCTCTAAGTCCACTATATCTAGATGGATTGTACAATGCATCACTCTCTGTTACACTCTTGCTAAGAGAGAACTACCCTTCAAGCCAAGAGCACATTCCACTCGAGGCACTGGGGCTTCCATAGCATTCATTGCAAATGTTCCCCTTGAGTCCATCTGCAAAGCGGCTACCTGGAGTTCTGTGCACACCTTTACAAAACACTACTGTCTAGAGGCACACTCTAGATCTGACTCCCAGGTGGGACAGGCAGTATTAAGACATCTTTTCTCTACTGTTCCTTCTCATAACCCACCGCCAACTCCGGGTACTGCTCGCTAGTCTATGCACAGCATGTGATTCTAAGCAGATTAACAAACATCAGAAGACAATGCATTACTTACCGTAAAAGCATTTCTGATGGTTGTATCTGCTTAGATTCACATGCGCCCGCTCTTACTCCCCGCTCGGATGGAAGGAACATAGACATCCTCTACTATATTTCTCTCTTTTCTGTACTCACTCACGTCTAGAAGGCTCCCTCAGGGCAGAAAAATACAAACAGAGGGACCTCGACGCGTGAGGGATTGTGGGTACAACGCACGTCACTATAGGGATAGTGTTACAGACACGCCTTGTCGACGTCCCCTTTTCGACTACGAAAAACAAAATGCAATACTCCGCAGTGACCACTGGATGTCGGACCTATGCACAGCATGTGAATCTAAGCAGATACAACCATCAGAAATGCTTTTACGGTAAGTAATGCATTGTCATCTTGCTTGGCCTCTCTCACTGTGGCCACCATCTACAGGTTGCCCTCTTCCTCTCTGAGTCGGCAGACCATTGCGCCTCCCTTCTTGCCTCTACCTCTTAACTTTTACTCCTCAGAGACCTGAACATACACCTGGATGCCACCAACCCCTCTTTGTGACTCTTTCGCAACCTCTGCAAGTCTCTCTCTCGCTTTTCCTTGTGTCCTCATTTTCCTCGATCTATCCTCTGCTTTTGACACAGTCAACCTTGCCATCCTGCTCAATCGCCTCCTTGATAACCTGGTTATCACTGGTCAGGCCCTGTCCTGGTTGACCTCCTTTCTCACTGACCGACCCTCTCATGTCCAACTGGGGTCTTTCCTCTCTTCTTTATCCACTTGTGATGTTCCCCAGGGGTCTAGCCTTTCTCCCTGGCTATTCAACCACTACCTGGCACCTCTTGGCCACTGCATCGCTACATTCTGTTCTAACTTTCAGTGTTATGCAGATGGCACCCAGCTCTCCTTCAGGCTCCCCTCAGCCATCTCTGCTCCTTCTCTCACACCAGACTGTCCGCAATTCAGGAATGGTGTGCTGCCAATGATTTCTGCCTTAATGCCAGTAAGACCGAGATCCTCCTCATCGGGACACCTGCTCCCTCCTTTTTTTTTCTTGCTCTCTCTCTGGCCTACTTCTTCCTGTGAGGCTAAGAACCTTGGTGTCATCTCAGACTCCACCCTCTCGACTCACATCTCTGATGTCTCTAAGAAGTCACACTTTCAGCTGCACCTCCTCTGAGGTATTCTCTTCCTTTTCTCGCTTTCCCCAAGAAGCTCACTGTCTCTAGAGCCTTGGTCCTCTCCAAGCTGGACTATTGTTACAGCCTCTTTCTAAATCTGCCCGTCTCTACTCTTCGACCTTTACAACTCATCCAGAGCAGTACTGCAAGACTTGTCCTTGGCCTCAAACCCCAGGGATCTTATCTCTCCAGCTCTGAAATCTCTGCACTGGCTTTCTAGAGCCTGGAATGGCACTACCTCCAACTTTCTCTTTCTAAACATCTTCCTTCTTGAGCTCTCCGCTCATCCACATACCTGAAGGTCAGTCACTTTTCCAAGCAGAGAATGGGGGGCAGATCTCTCCTCGCCTGGGGCCTCCCTCTGGAACAGCCTCCCTTGGTCTCTCAAACTTGGCCATAACCACCTTCGGTTCCGGAAGCAACTGAAAACCTTCCACTTTCTCGCTTCCTCTCCCCTGCTAATGTCCCCGATAGCTCTGCACACTGGCCCCCCCTGAACTCTGGCCCAGGCTCCTGCATGTCCAGTTGCCCTTGCATTACCTCCAGGCTCCCTCAGCATTTAAGGGTCTGTATCTGTAACCCTTCAGTCCCTTCTCTGTGCACTTAAGAGCCACCCTATGCAGCACTTATTGAGTCACCTGCACTTCTACTCATCCCCCCCACCACCCACCCATTGGCTCGTCTCCCCTCCCCTCTTCCCCCTCACTTGTGCGATCTGAATGACACGAGGCCAAGTAAGATCATGGTTTGTCCTCTTTCTGTTTCCCTTCCTTGTCTTGTCACACCTAGAAACAGTTGTGCACAGGCGTGTTATAAATGACTTATCAAATCAACATTAGTATGAGCATCTGCGTAATGGCTTACATAAACCTTTACTGTTTTTAGGTAATCGCCTTGACTGAGAATTATACTGTCTTTGTTCATAGTTTTGCCATCTTACTACTTTTCATCCTGATTTTTTTTCTAGTGGATTCCTTCCTCTCCCACATATTTATCATCTTAGAAATATCTTGCAGGCACAAGTCTGACATTTGAGAGTATTTTCACTGCTATTTGTTGACTCAGCAGGGTTGGTTCCCATGACTTCATAGATGAGGTTCATGGGTTGTATATAAGTTGGCTGTGCCCCATTACCTCTGGCTCATTTTTCTACTCCTTGGCGCTTCTTTTGGATGTTCACTGTAAGTGATTTTAGACCGCGTTGTGACTCCTGTAAAGGCCTCCCACTTTAGGCTCTAAGAAGATTGTGGGAAGTCTGATGCATTTATCGGACCTGCACCAGCGCTATTTTGTGCCAGACCATGAGGATTCTGGCTCCTGCATGTAAATGAACACTAATGGCATTGGTGAGCAGGTTCCTGCTGTCCCTAGGAGTGTGAAAACTTCAACCAGCTTCTGACTCCATCAAAGCCTCCTGGTATGTTTTTTATAAAAATATCCATGCAGTCTGGGCGTTCCCCGGTCTCTAGAAAGGTACAACTCCTTTCAGATCCTGGTTAACAATTTTGGCAAGGTAATCCTTTTTATCCAACACTTGCTTTCTCAGATGTTGATTAGCTAAGTTTCCTGATTATCTAAAAACTAGAATGTCAAACCTGCATAGACAAACTTGGCTTCTTTTTTTAATTTTATTTTTAATTATTTGTGTATAATCAAAAAGATTTTTACAAGAATCTCTTCAAAATCTCTTCAAAAAGAAGAAAAAACAGGTCAGGTAGAGCTGTCGACAAAGTATGGAATGTAAAGTTTAAAATGAGAAAGCTAAATTTCTAATTTCTTGCGGCTATGGATGTATTGGCTGCAGCGACGCAACTGTCTCGTCAGCCGTTCTTTCCGATGTTGTCTGAGCTGTAATCATCTGCATGGCTGCTTCCAGAATCTTAACTGCCGCTATGGTGTATCTTGTAGTTTCTCCTGAAATCAGGCAATACCACCAGATTTCATCGTCTCGGATTTGTGAGTCTGCGAAGAGCGGGGTCAGAATGAGACCCGCAAGTGGCTTGTTTTTTTTACAGTACATTGGCAAGTGTTGAATTGTTTCTCATTCGGAGCCCTCTTTACATAGTCTACACTTACCTGATGTTGAGAGAGCACGCGTTGCTCGAATTTCTTGAGTTGGCAGTACATTTAAGCATATTCTCATAAACATTTTCTGAAGTGGTTTATTTGGGAATTTAGAACAGTATGCTAGCAGGACTTTCAACTTATTCGTAGGTGGCGGTAGGTGAATCAACAGACGGTTCGCAGATGTTTTCTCACATGTACGTATCCAATCGTCAAGTCCCAATTTGGTTTTTATTCTTTCAGGGTTGTTGATCAAATCTTCATGAGAGCATGCCAAGTCATTCAGTCTACAGTCCAAGTTATGTTTCCATGTGTTTAAGACTTTACATCAGCCACTTTGTAGTTCTTTGTTGATGATTTTATAGATCTGCAGATTCTCAGGCATCAGAATCTTCCGTAGGAGCTCCATTTGTTTTTGTTCAACTGTGGCTGCTAGCGACAGTAAGCCCAATTCTCGTCTAATCGCTGGAGTTGATGTTGATTTCGGAAGTCCCAAGACGGATTTCCACACATGACCTTCAATCTTTGGCCATATCGATGATGGAATATTAAGTGATGCATCCATGCCATAAGTCAGTGTTGGAACCAATTTCGATTTATAGAGATGTATTGCTGGTATTAGTGAAAATTTCCCAAATCTTTTATCGACCATCTTCAGTTGGCTGGTCAAGTTTTTTGTCTTACTCCATAATGCCTGTATCATTGCTTTTTCACTATTTGAAGAGTCAATCATTATGCCAAGATATTTGAATTGCGGGACGACTTCAATTTTTCAGCTGTTAAGTGACCAATGACTTTTATTCTTGTTGACGTTTTGCATTTTTTCCAGGATCAGAACTTTAGTTTTTTCTGTATTGATTTCCAAGTTATTGGCTTTGGTAAATTCGGCTAAGTTTGAGATTTGACTTTGTAGCCCAATTTGGGTCTGATCCAGGAGGATTAAATCGTCCGCATATAAAATGCGAGATGTTTGCTGGTCACCAATCTTAGGTGGAAAAGATCTGACACACTCTTCGGAGTATTGAAAGTCCCCAATGTAGGCGATGAAAAGGGCAGGTGCCAAGGGGCAGCCCTGCTTCACTCCTCTCTCCGATTTGATTTCCTCAGAGAGGTGACCCTGCTGATTCAGCCGTACACGTATTGAGGTATTGGTGTGCAGAGCTATTATTGGCTCTAAAATTTCGGCTGGGCAATTCCAGTCGGATAGTTTGGTCCAGAGTTTTTGTTGGTCGACTTTATCGAACGCCTATGACATATCAATGAAGGCTAGGAATACTCGTGGCGCACTCGTCTTGATATTACTTTTTATGATATTAAGAAGCAGGATGTTAATGCTAGTACTTGCGTCTTTCAAAAACCAGTTTGGTATGAGTCTTGACATGGTGATGTTTTGGCCCACCTTTGGAATTTCTGGAGCAGTAGTGACGCGTAGATTTTGCCAATTATGTCCATCAAAGCTATTGGTCTGTAGTTTGCGGGATGGTCACGCTTTCCTTTTTTGAAAATTGGCACCACTACCGCTTCAGTCCATGATTTCGGGATCTGTTTCACTGTTTAACATTGCTGGTAGACTCTACTTATAAAAATTGCCCACTCCTCCGGGTTCTGTTTGAGGTCTATATTTGTAAGGCCGTCTGGTCCTGGAGCTCTTGATCTTTTTAGTTTTGAGATTAGGTTTTTGATGTCATCGATATCTGTAAAATCCACCCAAGTGTTTTCGTCTGAGAAAATTGGCATTGTTGCATTTGTCTCTGGGAAGGCAAAGAGGCGGTGGAAATGGTCTATCCAATCTTTCTCCGAAACCGCATTGACTAACTGGTTAGAGGCCGAAGAGTCTTTGCTTTTTATCAATTGCCAAAAGTCAAAGACAAACTTATCTTCATGTCGGGGGCATACTAAATTTGAAGGAGGTAATTGTATTCTTCATGAGATTTGACATTTGGCACTTAAAACACAAAATAATAACATCTGGCACTTTCAAGATATGAACTACATTGATTTGTTGTGTATAGTTTTATCTAAAAATATGGTTTTATTTTTATATAGATATAGGTACATAGATTGCCAAATCTTAATTAAGCAGCTCAAGAAATTATTTTTGGAAATGGTCCTTTCTAGACCCAAGATCTGTTACTTTGACACAATACAGCGTTAGCATTAGATAAACACATGTATGCTTATTATAAAATATGTGAAAGCAAAGAAACATGAAAAATGTATTTACCGGTTTGCTTGAATATGTATGCATGCAGATTGAACAGGTAGAAATATAGGCTGGTAGTTTGCCTAGGTAATATGCATATTCTAGTTAAATGTCAAATTAACCTACAAATGTGATATCAGAACAATGTTGCTATTGGCTTGCTCTCACAACATGTCTCACTACATGTAAATTAAAGAGTTCTTCTATTTAAATCCCAATTCTTCTATTTGTTTAAGCAATCTCGGGAGGATAGCTTAGGGGCAACGTGCTCGCGTTGGAAGCAAGACGACACAGAGCAACACAGGTTCGAACCCCGGGTCCGCACTTAGTAACCTCTGGGTATTATGTAACTTATATCAAATTATTATAAACGTATAAATCTCATTGTCGGAATGCCAAGTTTCCACTGAAACAGTGAATAGGATCTCCTTCAGTACACACTGGATCCCGTACTACTTTTCAGGAACACACGCCAGGAGGATTATTCTGTTTACTTTCCCCTATATCATTTTGTGTTCTTCTATCTCCCCTGTACAAGTATTTTATTCTTCTTCTTTCCTTCCAGTAGACTTTGGTAAACCCCTTTCCCTTGTTTGCCATGAACAATTAATGTCCTATATGATCTGGACTGTTCAAGGGGGCTGGGGCAAGGCTGTTGGGCAATGGCCAGTGGATCACACGGGCACTGGCCAGATTAAACAAGAAGCCGTTAAGAGATTGGATGTTGTCATGGGGGCGGATGCCCTACTGTTATGGCTCTCATGGGGCAGGTGGAAAACATGGCATGCTTGCGGCCAGGCAGGGTTTATTGGGTTACACTAGTGAGGCAATAAAGGTCAGGCAACTTAGGGCCAATCAATAAGGATAAACAAGATTTTGGGAGCAGATCTCACGACAACAGGGAAGTAATGCGTGATTTCGAGGGAGAGCTTACTTCAGCCTACCACACCCACCAACATGTGCCAAACGTTCCAGGACGCCTGCCTTAACACTTCGCCCCCACTGTTCTGTGTCCCACCAGAGAGAAAAGCAAGAAGACCAGAAAAGCAGTAGGAAGAATCAAGGAGAGGACTGAAAGGGAGAAGAGAAGACGGACGGTGGACAAGAGCAAGAACAACAGGGAAGAGGTGGCACTATATAGAAGACTTACCAATCCCGTTCATGGCTGTGTTCTTCAGTACCCATGCTTGGTTCCCGTGGCTATCCGCTGATCCGGTTATGCAACAAAAGAACAGGCTATGGTATGTTCAGAGCTCATGCCGTCCCTATAAGGAAGAACAAGACCTAATTAACAGACAGTCAAGAACATTTACTTTTATTTCTGTACCCAAACTGTGGCCGTAAGACGGACCAGGGTGCAGGTAACCCCCCCCCCATGTTGCATGTGTTAACCAGCGGATTGAGTTTCTACTACCCTACGCCTCCGTGCCCACTTGCACTGCCTCCAGGTCGTTGCTGGTCAAGACCCAGGGCATGCAGCAAGATCCCCTGTCGACAGAGGAGAGCTTCACCACATGTGCAGGTACACCACACACTAAGGCCTGGGGCTGGTTGGTTGACTTTGAGAGCACTGTGGGGGGGGGAAAGAACATAGGGCTCTATAATAGTGTTTCCTCTTTGTCCCTCAGATCCTTAGAAGTCAGAGGAGCACTAGTATCCACACAAGTGGGCAACAGCTTATTTGGAGGCTAGTGGGAATAAACGATGCCTCCTCTCTAAATTGAACATTCCTTGTTAGCTGTAGTATCGCAGGCTGGCCTTACAGGGAGGCTGCAGTGCAGCAGGACAGACACAGGCGTTAGATATCGGTATCCCGATGTTCCCGGATGATAACGTAGAACATTACACCTACGCCCTTGTCCTGTGAGAGCGATACAGGAAATTCCATGATGGAGCCATGTTCAACCCAAAGTAATGTCATGATATGTCATTGAGATGTTTTTTCAGAATCAACCATGGTGGTGGATTTTGAGAGGCCAACCTTTTATGTTGAACAGGAAAGACACTGATGCCTAGCCAAACCCAGTCATGATAGAGTAGCAGAGTAGTAAAGCTTAGACTCAAATTGGCATGAGCCATCTAGAGATACAATGAGACTCACCCAAAGCCTTCCAGTAATTCTTGAGTAAGAATATTCCCTAAGCTGTTAAACCTTCAGGTAAGTATTATCACATAATTGAGTGTTGGCAGAGTATGGCAGTTGCAAAGCAAAGCAGAAAGCAGCGTCCTGTGATTTGTGGTGTTCTCCTGTAATCCTGTCTGCGTTGCAGTCTTTCCTTGCTGGCCTTTGCCTGGAGGTGGGGCATCTTTTTCAAAGACCACACTCCGGAGCGTCGCAGAGTATTGACAGAGTGTTAGCTGAGTGTGCCGCGGGTGCCATGGATCAGCACACCCTACCAGATTTCGACCAGCCTTTAACAACACAGCGACAGGTGAGATTGGCTCACCAAGAGGGTCCGTGAGATGGAATACGAGGAGTTGGTGAAGCGGAGGATGCGGTTATTCCGTAGGCGATGTCTGCACCCCTATGCTGTCATAAGGTATCGTTTCACTCCCTGCTTTGCTCCGTCTTGACCACGAGACCCCAATGGCATTTTCTTCCCCTCCCTCTACATCAGAGGGTAGTGTTTCGCCTACCTCCCATTCTGAGACGCCAACAGTGCTCATCTTCTTGCTTGCTACCAAACACTGAGATGATACACTTGGAGAGCACGCAAATTAATAATCCCTTAGCAGTGCCAAATGTAGCAATGCAGGAGAATAGTGAAAAAGAGCGGTGCAGAGTAGCGGTCATGCCCCCCGCTTGACCCGATAATGGGAAAAATCAATGGGCTTCCTCTCGGGATCTCTTCATGTGCCCAAGTGGAGAGACCAGTACTAGCCTCTCACTAATGCCCAATGTTCCGGAAGAGTCTTCTCTGCCGGTTTCCTGGAACACAAGGGGAGTAAACTCTGAGATGCACCTTGAGCCCCACATGAGCTCCTCGGCTATCGCCTCAGTTTCCTCTTCTGCACTACATCGACCAAAAGTAGCTGATGAATCTTTTCAGCCCAAGCCTCTGACCATGTGGACTGTGCCATTAAATAAGGAACCAGGCCGCTTGCTGTCAAGGAAACTAGGGTGCCTACAACCCAAACAAAGGTGTAAATCCCCATCAGATGCCAAGAACATAAAATGGCATCTTAAACCGAATGAGATTGATTCAGTGTCTGGGGGGACAACCGAATCTAAAACAAGTAAAAGATTAAAATGACAACCCGGAAATCCAAAAAGAACCCTGGCAAGACATAACAGATGCTGACTTGCTAGTGGCCGTGGATCCATGTGGTGCGACACGTCAGGAAAGACAGCAGCTACTGCCCAGTGAAATCCATAAAAGCAACCAACCTCGAACAGACAGGGGACACCTTCGACTTGACCAAATCTCAGAGCCCAGGGAAAGCACCCATCAAATACAACTGTCCGCTGACCTATCTGCTATAACGGTAATTACATCGGCAAATACCTAGGCAACGACCTGCAATATAGGCAACATAACTGCCAGAGAAAATAAGCAGGCTACGGACGGCTTGCAAGAGGAAGAGGCCCTTGGCTTGGGGACGAAAGATCAGAGGTCTGGCAACCAAAATGTATCGGCACTACATCATAACCAACAAAATAAGCAGATATCACATAATGGGGTAAAATGAACAATTGTGGAAGTAGACCCTGATGGATCAATATTAACTGTGGTCTGGGAAAAAAAAGTGAAACTTGCAAGTGACGTAGGAGCTGGAACAAAAAATATTCTTAGCACCATATTAGCGGGGTCAACTATTTAGGACAAGGGTGCCCTCAAGAAGGCGCAGAATACACAAAAAAAGGAGAGGGTCTTCCCGACTTACATCTACTAATGACTCAGAGGATACTGACAATGAAGACTCGGACAGAGATGACACCAATCAAAGGAAAAATTGGGACAAAGGTGGACCGTGCTTCCGAAGCAAACCCTTGGATTCAGAAAGGAGGTCTATCTCTAATCATCTCACTCTGGAAGAACAGTGTACAAACTTGCAAGCAGCATTGGGTTCAATGGTCTCTAACTTTGTCACCATTCCTCAAATTGTACGAATCCCTTCATGAAAACTACAAGGATCAGACAACATTGATTGCTTTGATGCAGTCCAAGCTGATCTTTATTGAATCACACATTAAGGCAACCAGGGAGAAGAGAGCAAAAGGAAGAGTCTGAGGGTGTGATTATCAAAACCCTAATTGATTTAATAGAGGAGGCAAGAGAAGACAAAAAATCCTTCTTGTCTTGCTTTAGGGACACCCTTAAATTACTGAGAACACAAGAGACTGGAAACAAGAAAAAAAGTTTGTCGGCACAAACTAACACGGAAACTCCTGTGGATGACGTGACCTGCAACAGGAGACTGAAACATCAAACATGAGAGAAAGAGAGAGTAGCTCCTTGGTGTATACTAAAGAGACAGATACACATGCACAGTTGTTGGTTTTGCCAAGGAATAAGCACTTGTCCTGAGACGAGCATTGGAGAAATCAGAAGCAGTCAAATAATGCTAAAAATAGGGAAGGTAAATGAAAGGCAATCACCAACAAAGGCAACCCAGGAAGTCTTTTCTATCTTTCACCCAGGTGCCCCGCTGGAGCCTAAGACTATGGGGGTGGGGGAAAGGCCCAAAACAACGGTGTCACAAATAAAAAAAGTCAAAATATCTACCAAGATGCAAACAAGGGGTAGGAGGAGGTGCTAGAAACTTTATCAGAAACCTAAAAACAGAGGAACACTGTCAAAACAAAATTATACTCACCAGTGGAAGTAAGGCCTCTGCTAACAAGTCTGTAAAGAGACAAGAGAGAAACTCCAGAGAAAGCCAGATGACACTACCACAAAGAAAAGCTGTAACCCTAACTATGGAAGGAGCTTTTGGTCCCCTTCTACAACTGTCTATTTATGAGGATGACGACTCTGTCCTGACAGAAAGTGATGTGATATGCAATATTACCATAGCTGAATCGGATAAGGAGGAATGTGAAATAGGAATTCCTGAAAGAAGCTATCATTTTGAAACTCTAGAAGTAAAAAAGAGCTAAACTGGCAGACAAGTGGAATGTGAAGGTGCCCCAACAACTTATAATGGAGACTCTGGTGGATCGATCAAGACAAGAGAGACGTCCTGAAACAAGGCCAAAAGAAAAGATAATAAAGAGCTGGCAGTTTGATCACTCTGGGTCACAACGACACTCGAGCGTAGCGAGAAACTCAGGAGCTGGAAAATCTAAATTGAGTGTGTTGAAAGCAAATGATGGCTTCATTATGAATCGTGCAAATATGACTCTTTTGCACAGCGTGCCACAACTCAGTGATTGACACTGAAGACATCAACATTTTAGATTTTCCTACTGAAAAGGAAAATGACAAGTTTCACCTCCATATTAAGTTTCAAGCAGTAATATCTTTAATGATAACTGCAGCTGATGATCTAAGGACTCTGGGCTTTGACCTAAATCTGTGTTCACAAGATGCAGAGCTTCAAGGTGAGACAAAAAAAGCCCCTAATAGCTTGGAGAACAGATTATAAACAACTTGATTTGAATGATGAGGAAGAGCATGAAATAGCAGAAAGATACTCTCTAACAAGACTACATGGGCCAGAAGCCTTAAGGATTGTCATCAAAGACAGGCCACGGGATAAGCAAACATCAGATCATGTGAAAAAAGATCAATTGGAAACCAGAATAGCCATGGAATAATCATGGGATTGGCTAGCAATGGCCTTGGTACAATCTCCAAAAGTATAGATCGAACAGAATGCATGTACCAGAGGGTACAAGATTGCCTTGTGGAACACCAGAGGCTTCATCCATATGTTCCAACATTTGGACACAAAGTTAACATGTCTGGACATACTATGCCTGCAAGAATCCTGGCTTGGAGAGACACCAGTGCTAGACAGATTTACCGGATATCTAAATAAGGCAGTGAAAGGAACAAAAGGGAGACCATCATCGGGCCTGCTCATCTTCATTAACAGAACCGTAGGAAAAGTGCTTAGAGTGATCAACCCCTCATCTTTAATGCAAATTATTTTAATAAAACAAAAAGAATCCCCGAACCCTAAAGAGGGAGTACAAGTGATTTTTAACTTGTACTGGAACTCCAACAGTCGCGAAGGAAAAGCCTTTATCGAACTAAAAATGAAATGGATAGACGATTTAAGAACTGAACTGGAAGACCCCAGGATAATTATATGTGGGGACCTCAAAGTTTATTGTCTAGGGGTATCAAGGAGGAATGAAAAGTCCTGTCTTAACACTGATTAGAACATGCGCTCTCGGAAATGGTAGAAACCGGGAACAGAGTCATAAGAATGTTCAATGGGCAGGTGAAGGGTGTTCGGATGGGGGTGAAAACATGATCCTCCACGAGAGCAAGTGCGACAATCGGCTACTTCTATGTTGAGGGCCCAACCTTCCAAGGGGGGACCTCCTTGGATGTTTTGCCAGCCTCGGAGAGTGATCACAACCCTCCTAATTCTAACCTGTCGGAGGCTACCGGAAAAGGAGTACTCCAATAGTGTTGGGATTCGCTGGACAGTGAAGGTTAGCCTAAATAATGGACGAAACAGGTTAAGGATTAATGACGAATCACTACTTGTACTGAAAACAGTCCTGTGTAAATGGCAATCGGCCGGGGAACAAGGTGTAGAGTATGAATCGTGCCTTCTTGCATTTAGAGAAACATCTCAGAATGGGGCCTCGGCCGTGTTCAAGAGAAAGCATGTTTTCGATGAAGGGATTGCAAAGAGAAAAAAACTAGCAAAGGACCTTAGATTACTAGATTGCCTCCCTAGTATCACTAGTATGGAGAAGAGGGTCCGTAAACAACAATATAGAATATGGGTGAAATCCTATAGAGCCTCTTTGTATAAAATGGACTCAGAACACATGTTGATGACCCTAAATAACAAAAATGGCAACTTCTTTTGGGCTCTTTTAAACTGTAAAGAAAACAATAATGGAGCCCAACAGCTAAATCCAATCCAAGAAGTTGGATGGTTGGAACATTTCGAACTGATTTATGGACAGAGCACTGCGCTAGAAATTACATCTGAGGAAAGTCCGGAATCCTAACCCATGGTCTATAGATTTCGACAAAGAAGAAATAAAGTACATCATCTTGAAGGCCGGAGCATCAAGGGCACCGGGTCCACACGGCATGACAAATGTCATGCTGAAGGGAACTCTGGAGCTGTGGACCGATTTCAGCTTTGTCTTGTTCAGCAGAATTAATCAACTAAAAGCAATTCCTGACTCATGTAAAAGGGCGGTAGTGGTCCCAATTTTTAAAAAAGGGGACAGAAATAAACCAAGAAACTACCGCCCAATTTCACTGCTGGATGTGCTAGGGAAAATCTATGTAGGAATATTACTCAAACGTCTCAAAGAGTAGATACAAATCTCTGGCAATTTCGATCCTAGAGAAAACTGGGTTTGTCGAAAAAGTGGCCTGTAGGTTGAACTTTCTTTTGATAAGCCTCCTAAAAATGAAGATCCTAAAAGGTAATGAAAAACTCTTTATAGCCCGTATAGACATGGAGGCAGCTTAACTCTTTATAGACTGTATAGACATGGAGGCAGCTTTCGACGAAGTCAACAGAAACATCCTTTTTTTGCGAAAAGGCAATCTAATAAAAACCAGAAGGGGCTTAAAACAAGAGTGCCCCTTGGCATCAGACTTGTACAACTTTTATATTGTGGATGTGAAAGGAAGATTCGAACCGAGTAGATCTTGCTCGCCAAGGATCCAACGGACAGTCGATGTGCCACCTACTGTATGCGGACATCCTTGTGTTGCTGGACAGAATGCCACTGGGCTTACAAAGAAAATTGGACTCCCTCCAATCTTACATGGAACAGAATGAACAAAAAGTTAACATCGGTAAATCAGCGATTCTGAAAATTAAAAATCCATTTGTAAAAGCAGGAACATCCTTCAAGTGGTGTTTGGGGAAGCATGAAAATGAAAACAATAAAAGCCATAGAATACCTGGGCATAACAATCAGCTCGTACCCCAGCGAACAGCCCTGGATCGACAATTTGCGGATGAAAACAAATCAAGGTACTGAATATAGGGAGAACGTTTGGAAAATGTTCACTCCAACCAATTATTGATTTCTATAATCTGAGGGTTGTGCCCTCTATAACTTATGCCGGTGAAGCAGGGCTGGGAATACCCTGGGAAACATGGGGAAAGCTAGAAGGGTCATTTTGGAAAGAAGTTTGAGGCTTCTGAAATTGGTCCCATTGGCTGTCATTAGGCATGAACTGGGCTTACATACTTTGTATTCGCGAATTATCTTGAAATCTGTCAACTTTTCACAAATTGCTAGAGACTGACTGCTCTCCGCAGTATAGGATCATCAAAATCGAAGATGAAGGAAGGACTTTCTGGCCTTTGACACATTGGCGAGGCAAATGCATAGAAATCCTATCGAGCCTCAACATGAATGTTTAATCCTTATGTGCACATCCAAAGAAAATTAAGATTGCAATTATGTGTGCGGACTGGTCAGAAACGGAAACAAGCGGAGTGGTGCACAAGCTTTCAGCCCTTCTGACAGGGTCTCCTAACATCACTCCAAACTATCTGAAAAAAATCACCAAACCCCAAACACAGAGATTTGATTTAGCGATTCAGGCTGAACATTTTAAGTACAAAAAAATCCTCTTTAAGTATGGGATAACAACAGATAAGTATCGGTTTTGCGCCTCACAAGAAGTCACTGAAACATCTGATCCTTTTTTATCAAGTCTTAACATCGGAACGAACTAGACTTCTTTATGACATAGTGAAACATGGATTTGACCTGAATCCTGATCTATGGTGGGAATGTTTTGTATGGGGTTTCCAGTATAAAGGGAACAAAGCCTCTGAGAGTTTATATGGAGGTGATATTTGGTAAGAAATCTGAAGACATATCATTAGAACACCCTCATGTTGAGATGGATTAGCAAGGATTGTGTTAAACCAAAAGAGGCGATACCTGAAAGAGACCTATGAAGGACCTGAAAGGGATCTATGCAGGACTGGGGGCCAGTTCAAGGAGGAGAGGGTTCAGAATGGTGAGTTTTAAACGAATAAATCAATCTCTTGGCTAGTGAACAGGGAACGTAAGTAAAAGCAAAGGTTTGTATTTTAACTAAATGCTTAATAAAAAACAAATCAATAAAAACATAATTACACAACTACTATCATATACATATGTACAAGCACCATTGGGAGTTCTGCTAACGGAACACCAGCGCTTTACCTTTAGAAACAGTTATGCATTAGTTGGCAACATCAAGAGCAACACAGTAAAAACTATGTGTAGTAAAGACAGTGAGAAAAAGAGCAAACAGTAATTTAGAACCAGTATAGACAGTTAAGTAAATTAGGCATAACAACCACAGAAAAACCGAAGACGAGTTCCATAGTTCCTAATACGTCCAGCCCTGCTAAGAATGTAGGCCTAGTGCTCAAAGGTCACAAGTTCCACAATATGTATTTTGCAGGAGGGTTTATTATTGGCATGCAAGTAAGAGTTGCTAAAGCCAACTGTTGAGTACATTTTCCAGACGATTAATTAAAAGATGAGTTCTTAAATTTCTTTTCCAATCCCACCACACTAGAGGAAGCCTGGTGGGGGAGGGAGGCGTGCATGGACCAGCCTCTGTAACTCCAACCCAAGTCGTGCCCTTTGTTCCACTTTTTGGCGGGCTTCTCCACAGAAGCCTCCAAAAGTGGTGCCACTCTGTCTGGGTCTACAGGATGTGTGGGAGAGGGGTTTAGGCACCCTGGACTGAGTTGCCTCGACAACTCAAGTTGCACTCTTGTGTGATTGGCCCAGTGGTGAGCCGCCGGCTCACCACTTAGCATGTTTGAGTGACAGCTAGGACTGATGAATGGGTTTTTTTCTGCATAAAAGCAGGACTTTTGGGACTGGGACATCAGACGTCGCCACAGGACCAAAGAATCCGAAGAGGGAGAAGCTGAGCCGACCTGCAACGACGACACCACCGGTGGAGCCCTGCTGAACCGACTCGCCACTTCTTCCAACGACAGAGGAGATCTTGATCCCGAAGAGTCTTCTTCCTTTGACTGGTGGGGATAACCAGTTTGCCCGCCTTTTCACCTTCCCGGATCATCTCGTGGCCGCCTTGCCTGTGCAAAGCACCCCGGCAACCGGGATACCACGTTTTACCACTACCGCGAATTAAAGGGTAGTACCTTTTAACCGGACAACTCCGCGGCTGGCAGTGCAACGACCTTCAGCTTTCCTCCACGTCGAGATCTTCTCTTCCTCTGGACGACACCGCGACTTGCATCAACTGCCAGGAACAACTTCACCCGTTGGAGGATTCTCCACACTTTCAAGGTACTGTGTCCGCCTGGCCTCCCTCGCAACCGTCTGTGTGGGGTGTCTCGTAAATCCTCATCTTACCACTTGCGTTGGCCCTAGGCTGGCTAACTGAACTTTTCTGAGCTGAACTGATTCCTTTTTAAACTCTCTGCAAGACTTTCCAAGCCTTTTAAACTGTGTGATCTTGGGCGCATTGGTGTTCTACTCTCTCGGAGAGGGAGCCTGGCCTCTGAACTTTTTGCTCACAAGTAGACTTTGACTTCCCTGCCTTGCTGAGTGTTTCTAAAGTATTGTGTTGTGTGCTGTTCCTAATTTCTGCCTTTTCCCTCCCTTTTTCTTAACTTATTGGAGTGCCATCTTTAGTTAAGCACTCACCTCTGTCTGGAAATAAGTGGTCTTAACTAAGACTTGTCTAATAAGGAATAAGGGATGTATATATATGAATAGTGACTGTGTTTTTGAACTTGCTTACAATAATAGTGCTAGAGTGTTTCTAAGTGTGTCTTTAAATAAATAATTATATACTTGATACCAAAGCTCTGGCCCGTGTTTGCTTGTGTTACTGTTTTTGGTACCTATCTTGTATACTCTATATACTGTCTAACTCTTCTTGAGAGAAGTCTGGCTGCTCTGCCTCAGCTATCCGGTAAATCTGGTTGGTGCAGACTGCTACCAAGTGGGTTTACTGCCAACACCTGTAGTCTTAAATATTTTGCAGTGGTCCCTAAGGGAACTGCACAGGTTTCTGCCTAACACAAGGTAAGAAGTAACTTGTTCTTCTAGCCTCTACTCGGCAGGTTAAATTCGATCTGCCTGATACTGGGGCTGAGGTATATGCTTCACTGAACTCCAAAGGGCACTCGGACCCCGTTTGGGTGCCGCCCTCGGTCGCTCAGGACCTTCTGTGGTGGGCCGACGAAGGCAATCTGATGAGGGGGGCTCCATTCTGGCTGCCCTGGCTGGAGGTGACTATTGTGATGGACGCATCCCTCACGGGATGGGGAGCCCATGCCAACGAGCTGACAATCAGCGGTCGTTGGTCTCCGTCGGAGTCCTGACTCCATATCAATCTGTTGGAGCTGAGGGCCGTCAGGCTTGCCCTGAAGGCTTTTCTGCCAACTGTGCGAGGAAAGAATGTCCTGATCCTGACAGACAACACAGTGGCCATGCACTACCTCAACAAAAAGGGGGGGGGGCAGGGTCACTTCCTCTGTGGAGGGAGGCGATGCAGCTCTGGTTCTGGTCCATCCAGCAGGAAATTTCGATCTCGGCAGTTCATCTGGCCGGAGACGAAAACGAGACGGCTGACGCTCTGAGCAGGCAGAGCGCGATCTCTCACGAATGGGAGTTGGCTCAGGAGATTCTCCTGGAGATCTTTGCCCTTTGGGGGACTCCTCAAGTGGATCTCTTCGCCTCCAATGTCAATCGGAAGTGCAAAAGTTTCTGCTCGTGGGAATTTCCTCCAAGAGGAGCCTTGGGAGACGCGTTCGTGGTGGAGTGGTCCTTCCCACTGCTGTACGCGTTTCCTCCAGTCCCCATCATCCCCAAGGTGCTGCGGAGGTTACGGAGGTTCGGTTCCCAGATGATCCTCATTGCTCCGGCTTGGGCCAGGAGGGCGTGGTACACGGACCTTCTCGACTTGTCCATCTGCCCTCCACGTCGTCTTCCCTACCGAGACGATCTGCTCTGACGGAGGGGGGGTCAGGTTCTCCATCCAGAGATCAGATCCCTCAACCTTCACACTTGGCTTCTGAAAGGTTGAGGTGTAAGGATTGGGACCTCCCTGAAGACATGATGAAGGTGTTGCTTTCGGCCAGATGGCCGGCAACAAAGTCTCTGTGCCATTGGAGAAAGTTCTGCGACTGGTGCCAGGGTTACGAATGTGGATCCTTTTTCATGCGACATTCCTGTAGTTCTGTCTTTTTTGCTTTCTTTAGCCCACAGGGGCTTGCAAGTGGGTACCATTAAAGGTTACATGGTGGCGCTGTGTTAGGCAGAATCCTGTGCAGTTCCCTTGGAGGGCGTGGTACCCATCCTAAAAGATTAAGACTGCAGGAGCAGCAGTAAACCCAATTGGTGGTAGTCTGCACCACCCAGATTTACCTGGTAGCTGTGGCTGAGCAGTCAGACCTCTCTCAAGAAGAGTAGGGCAGTATGCAGAGTATGCACAATAGGGTCAAAACACAGTAGAGCAAACAAACACTGACCAGAGCTTTGTATAAAAAGTATATAATTATTTATTTAAAACACACTTTTGGCAATACACTCGCACTCTCAATGAAAAGTAATCTACAACACAGTCAGGTAAGTATACACACCTCCCTTGATAACTATCAGACAAGTCACGGTTAAAGCACAACTATTTGTTAAGACAGAAGTGAGCGCTTAACCTAGATGGCACTCCAATAGTTTAGGTTAAAAAGGGAGAGAAATGGCAGAGCATAAAATAAAACAGTTCTCAACACTTTTAAGAGTTCCGAGCAAGGGGAGAAAGGCATGTTATACTGTAGAGCCAAAGTTCATAGGCCAGGCCCACTATAAATGGAGCCAATGCGAAATGTGCCCAGGATCACACGGTTTAAAGTGCACTGAAAGTCTTTGCAGAGTGTTCAAAAGAGGTTGGGGTGAGTCAAAAGATATAGTTAGAAGGGCTGGGGCCAACCCAGTATAGAAGCCAAGGATTTAAGGGTCACTTTTAGCAATCTGTAGAAAGGGAGGCCAGGCAGGACAACCGTACCTTAAAGACGAAGGAAGCTCCAGCGGGGCAGTTGTTCCTGGCAGTGGTTGAGGTTCGTGGTTCTGACCAGGGGAAGAGAAAATCTCGTCGAGGAGGAAACGTGGAGTCGTTGCACTGCAGAGGGATGAAACCAGCCGCGGAGTTCCCGATTAAAAGGTGCGGTCCTTTTTATTCGCGGTCAAAAGTGGTGAGCTTGGCTATCCGGCCGCCGGGGTGCTTGGCACGGGCGATTCGACCAAGTGACATCTTTGGAAGCAAAAAAGGGCGAACTGGTTGGTCCTACCAGCTCAAAGGGAGAAGACTCTCCAGCAGAATATCTTCTCTTGTCGTTGGAAAAGTGGTGAGTTTGTTGCAGCAGGGCTTCACCGGTGGTGTCATCGGTTGTAGGTGGCTCAGCTTCTTCCCTTTTCGGATTCTTAGGTCCTGTGGCGACTTCTGAAGTTCCAGTCCCAAAGGCCCTGCTTTTATGCAACAAAAAAACCCATTCATCAGCCTAGCTGTCAATCACACATGCTAAGTGGTGAGCCGGGCGGCTCACCACTGGGCCAATCAGAGTAGAGTGCGACTTGGGTTGATAAGGCAACGCAGTCCAGGGTGCCAATTCCCCCCTCCACCCTTCCTGTGGACCCCAGACAGAGTGGCACCATTTGGAGGGCTTCTGTGGAGAAGCCCGCCAAAATAGTGGAACAAAGGGCTCGACCTTGGTCAGAGTTACAGAGACGGACACAAACACCATTTTAGAATCAAGTTCTGGCAAAAAGACCCAACCGGTGATTTAATAAATAAATAAACCGGCGGGATCTTTAACATTGCACCAAAAAGTGGTGCGTTTAAAATCAATGGTAAAATCCCATAGAGAATATTCCAGAGGAATATTCTGTGTGGTAACCACTGCCACCAGCCAGAAACTCGACGAGGGGGGGACGGGACAGTGCCCCCTCGAAAACAGACCCAGGGGGAATCGAATTACCCCTTACCAGTACTTCCACAATATGATGGTTTGTACTGGTTCTGTTCACAATTTTGGACTAGTAAAGCCAATGGTGACTTTACATGCCCTGGGAGACAGTAGTCAGTCCCAGGGTATGGAGTCTATGTTTGGGGGTCACTGTGACACCCCTGTGGTACTGCACTGAGGGTGCTGTGTACCACACATACAGAAAAACAGATGATACCCTATGGAGTGAAAAAGAAACCCCATAGCCCATAAGCACATAACAAGTCAAGGACATAACTCAAATCATGTCTGGGAGTAAAAGAGTCTCACTCTTAGCAGGAGAAAATAAACAAACTCCAAAAATCCAGCAAAGCTGCTGGGGGACTTACTAGGTTTGGGAAATTAGCCTTATCGAAGAATTCTCCCTAACATGCTGTCCATATTTAAGCGCTCGTCTGAGGAGTGTTCTTATTTTAAAACGCCTTTAATTTCTCAGTTTCTTAAAGGGCTCACTAATGTGTTCCCTCGGTCACCTTTCCAGGTGCCCGGTTGGGATTTGAACCTTGTCCTCAAGTTTCTAATGGGTGCTCTGTTTCTTGTCCTTTGAGACTGTTAACCTCATTCTTTTCCTTTGAGACTGTTAACCCTTAAAACTGTATTTGTAGTTGCGGTCACTTCCGCTCGCAGAGTGAGTGAGTAAGTTACAGGCACTTTCAGTTAAGCCACCCTTCACTGTGTTTCGTAAGGACAGGGTTGTCCTTGGAGTTCGTCCTTCCTTTCTTCCGAAGGTGGTGTCGGAATTTCATTTGAGCCAGAAGGTTGTTCTTCCGGCATTTTATCCTCCTCTGCATCCTGGTAAGGACGAGGAGAGGCTCCATAGGTTAGATCCTAGGAGAGCTTTAAGTTTCTACATTTCACGCATGTCCCGGGTCAGAGTGGATGATCAGCTCTTTATTGGTTACGCTGGAAGGCGTTTGGGACAAGCTGTGACTAAGCAGACTTTGTCTAGATGGATTATCTTGGCAATTTCTGAATGTTACCGCCTGGCGGGTAAGGATCCTCCTGCAGGCTTACGGGCCCATTCGACTAGGGGTATGGCTGACTCTACTGCCCTGCAGAGGGGTGTTCCTGTTCGTAACATCTGTGATGAAGCCACTTGGGCTTCGGTCCATACTTTTCTACGTCACTACTCCCTTGATTCTATCCATGGGCAGGATCTGGCCTTTGGCAAGGCGGTCCTTTACTATGCAATTTGATTGGGCATTCTAAATTTTTATATTCTAAACTCTTTTCCCACCTCCTTACATTGGTACTGCTTTGGGAGTCTGTCATAGATATGGAATACGTCGGAGGACCCAATCCCCTCGAAGAACAAGTTACTCTCTTACCTGGTAACGTTCTTTCGATGGGATGGTCCGATGATGTATTCCATATCGCTCCCTCCCTGCCTTCCCCGCTACAGAATTTCTTATGCAATTGCAGCTTACGTTTCCGCAAGGCTTTCTGTGGTCATATTGGCAGTAGATTTGTGCCACATATTCTGGGAAAAAACTACAACTGAGGCTACGGGCGTCGTGTGTCCTACTTATAACATCTGGTGACGTCGGCTCGACGGAGGCCCTCGAGGACGGCGTATCGACGTCATCGACGCAGGACGCAGACGCCGAAAGATTTTCCGAAGCAGCACAGCTGTGGTGATTACTGTCATAGATATGGAATACGTCGTTGGACCATCCCATCGAAAGAACGTTACCAGGTAAGAGAGTAACTTGTTCTTCTTAGTGGCAGGTACTAATTTGTGTGCTGGCCAAATGGTTAAGACACAAAGATCCATTTCGGTCACCCCCCAGTCCCTCTATCCCATTTAATACACCCATGGTTTTGTAACAATTGTTTACTGTTAAACTAAGAATTATAAGGTGTCTAACTTGGTATACATTTAAGTGAACTATGGTAAGGTATTGAAATGGTAAATTAATGTTTGTTTTTGTGAAAAACAGTATACGTTATGTTGAACCAATTCACACACTAAATGTCAGTTAAACCGAACATGAATTCATTCAGTTTTCTGCAACAGGCATCACCACGAGTTGATGTTGAAGAATACCTTGTAGCAAAACTGGAAGACAAGTTGGAAAACGAAGATCCAACGCCTGAAATATTTGATGACATACAGAGAAAGGTATGTAAAAGTGAAAGACACTGGATATTCATTTTTTACTTGGTCACTACAAGAAAAAGAAAAAAACATGTATTACGTGTCTTAAATGTTGCTACTTTAATAAACCGGATTACAAGGTTAAAATGGATTTCCAAAATCAGTCCTGGGTGAGGATTTTAGGAGGCCACCCTATCATTGTGAACAGGAAAGACAATGAGGTTGCAAAACCCAATCAACTTAAGGTAACAGAGCACAAGCCTTAGTCTCAGCAAGGGTGTGAGTGTTCTAGGGCTGCAAGGAGTCTACACAGAGCGACACCAATAATAAGCAAGGGAGGATCACCTGGGTGGAGGGTCCTTGGGGATTGGGAGCGGGGTACTGTAAGGAAGGCATGGTGTCAGCAGTAAGACGGACACAAGTGCCCACAGTTCAAGGGTGTTTATTGAACTTCACCAAGGGTGTGATAAATGCCTATCTAATGCTAAATCTACAGATGGGAGCAAGCTACAAACATCAAATAATAATAATGCAGTCCTAGTGGAGTCTCGTCAAAAGAAAAGGGGCCTATACTAACATCAAAATATTGCCAATCCTTACCATTAAATATACATAGTGTGGGGTAGTGTTCAAGAAAATTAAAGGTGTTCACAAAATGATGTCCGAATGTTCAGGCCGTTGGCCTCCCTTCCCCACGTTTTCAGCACGGTACAAGGCGGTTCACTTGAGCAAAGCACACACTCTGGCATCTTCGGTACGAGGATACAGTTCCATTATCAACATCAGGGCCTTCTGTGGTGCAAGTCACTTTACTTCTCAAGTCTCTTGGTTAAGAGGACCTGATGTACAAAAACAAAACACAAAGTTCCTTTCCTCTTATAAGTACTGGTGTGTAGGGAGTTGGTATAGGCATATTCAGCAATCCATAATATATCTGACCAGGTCTCCTCAGCTTGATGGAGCATACAGTGTAGATACTGTTCGAGCATCTGATTCATTCGCTCAGTTTGACCATCCGTTTGGGGATGGTGACTGGTGGATAGTCAGATGTCAATGTGAGCCAAAGCGCAGCACTTCCTCCAGAAATTGGACACAAACTGAGTACCACGATCTGAAACCAGTACCGAGGGGAAACCATGGAGCCATACGATGCATTCCAGAAATACTTTTGCTAGAGTGGAAGCGTTTGGGAGCCCCTTTAGAGGGATGAAGTGTGCCATTTTTGAAAACATGTCCACAACTACTAGAATGGTGTTGAATCCCTGACTAGATGGTAGGTCAGTAATAAAGTCGAGGGATAACTTGTGCCAGGGTGCTGGTGGGATATCCAACGGTTGCAAGAGTCCTGCCAGTTTCTGTTTGGATGATTTGTTTTGAGCGCATACTCCACAAGATCGGATAAATTTAACAATGTCTTGACGCCACGTGGGCCACCAATAATTCCGTTTTACTTTGGCTAAAGTTTTTGCGATCCCCGGGTGGCCTTCAATTAAGGAATCATGATAGCTGGACATGACTTGTTCTCGTAGTTCCTGATTTGGTAAGAACAAGCGGTTTCTGAAGTAGGGCAACTGGTCCCTTATCATGTAATGCTCCCCTTGTGTGCACCACTCTTGTGATTGCTTAGGACTCATCAAGTTTTGGATTTTTTGTGCAGTTCTTTCTGAGTGATGGTTGCTGTAATTCCCAGGAGTTTATCACATGGGATAATAGGTATCGGGTCCGGTGGTTTGTAGTCCTGTCTTTCAATACCCTTACGGGAAAGGGTATCCGCCTTCCCGTTTTTGACTCCAGGTCGAAATGTAATCACATAGTCATATTCAGCGAAGAATAGGGCCCAACGTAACTGTCGTGAAGATACTGGAGATTTTGCTGATCTGTTATGACAGTGATGGTGTGTCTTGCACCCAGAAGGTAATGGTGCCAGGCCTTAAAGGCAGACTTGATGGCTAGGAGCTCTTTATCTGTGATGGCGTAATTGAGCTCGGGGGGTGTAAATTTACATGACCAGAAGGCAACCGGGTGTAACTGACCCGTTTCAGGATCCTTTTGCGAGAGCATGGCTCCCATAGCCATGTTTGATGCGTCCGTTTCCACCACGTATGGGAGTTCTTGGCGAGGAAGGCGTAGAATTGGGGCCGAAGTGAATGGAGCCTTAAGTTCCTGGAAAGCTCTTTCTGCTTTCTCTGTCCATTGACATTTTTTATTGCTCTTTTTTAGTAACGATGTGATGGGATGTACTATCTGTGAGAATTCCGGGATGAACCAGCGGTAGAAGTTTGCAAAACCTAACATGCTCTGTACTCCCTTGAACGAGTTTGGTGATGGCCAGTTTAGGATCGCATCTACCTTGTGTACATCCATACGGATACCCTTCGGACTAAGAATGAAACCAAGGAACTCCACCTCGGAAACATGGAATGAACACTTTTCAAGCTTGGCATAGAGCTGATGCTGGCAGAGTTTTGCCAGTACGGATCGAACGTGTTTGACGTGGTCTTGTTGTGATGCGGAGTACACTAGGATGTTGTCAATGTATACTAAAGCACATACATCAATTAATTCCCTTAAAACATCGTTCATGAGATATTGAAATGCAGCTGGAGTGTTGCAAAGGCCAAAGGGCCTTACTTGATATTCGTACAGGCCATACTTGGTACCAAAGGCGGTTTTCCATTCATCGCCCTTTTTAACTCGGACAGGGCGATATGCTCCTCTTAGATCTAGTTTTGTGTAGATTTGGGCGTCTTTGACTTGGTCAAGCAGTTCAGGAATCAATGGCAGGGGGTAACGGTTTTTGACGGTAATCTGGTTCAATGCGCGATAGTCGATGCACGTTCTTAGGTCCCCTTCATTTTTCCGTACGTAGAACAGAGGACTAGCCGCCGTGGACTTCGAGGGACGGATGAACCCGTTTGCCAGGTATTGGTCGAGATAGGACTTCAGGTGCTGGTTTTCTGGTTCTGTGAGTGCGTAGATTCGTCCACAAGGGATCTGGGCGCCGGGTATCAGGTCAATCTGGCAATGGTATGGTCTGTGTGGAGGTAGGGTATTAGCTTGTTCCTTCTGAAACACGTCTTGAAAATCCTGGTACTCTCTTGGTAGGGTCCCGGCCGCCACTGTTCCCAGCGTAGAGGTTCTGGCGTCGATTGATTGTTTCTCTTGACGATAACACGTTTGAGCACAGGTCTCGGAGAAGGCCAGCTCCTTTGCTCACCAATCTATTCGAGGATTATGAGCTACCAACCAGGGCATCCCTAAAATCAGTCGAAACTGAAGTGCCTTGATGAGGTTGAAAGCAATAGATTCTTGATGCCCATCATGGCACAGAAGGGTTAATGTTGCAGTGCATTGGGATACTGAACCGGAGGCTATTTCCGTGTCATCGACTGTGGTTACAGTGTCTGTGGTTAACTTTGGACTTAAAGGAAGTCCCATCTGTGCTGCGAGATCTTGGTCTATGTAATTCCCAACAGCTCCACTGTCAATGTACGCTCTTGCTGCGTGCATCCGCGATGGTTGTTGGTGATCGATCAGGATCACAGGTAGTGCAAAATGGGAGGTCTGTAGTTCCCTTTCTTCGCTCGACAAGTGGACCCCTACACTTGCCGGGCTGGGCAGTTTTCTGACTCTTTGGTGGGGTCTTCCTTGCCCGTAGCTCCTACTATCCTTCTCGGTGGCTTCACTGAGCACTCCTTTAGAAAGTGACCCGATTTTCCACAGTACAAACATAATTGCTGTTGCCTCCTTCTATCTCTTTCCATCTTAGTCAAGGGTGACCTGACGCCTCCAATCTGCATTGGTTCCCCTGAGCCTTCTGTTGATCGAGAAACATTGTCCCTTGAACGCGCGTAAATAGGGCGAGAGTCGGGTCTGATCCGATCTGCTCTACGGTCTTGCAATCTTTGATCTAGCTGAACCACCAGGTTAATAAATTCTGCACAGTCTTGAGGGGAGTCCACTACTTGTGCGAGGACATCCTTTAGCTCTCCCCGCACACCCCTATGAAATAACATGGTTCTCTTCAGGCCATTCAGCTTCAACCACAAGTCTATTTAACGTGGCGATGTATGTCAATAGGTCTTGGATCCCTTGACGAAGGGATAGAAGTTAGTTGTCTAGAGCCTGTCCATGAGTACGACGGGCGAAATGTTTTTCCATTTCCTGTTGAAAATCACGTAACAGAGGATCATCTTGAGTCACAAATGGTACTGACCAGTCTGCAGCCTGCAAAGGAAGTGCAGACGACACTGGTTCATAAAAGTGGCATATTTCTTAGGATCCCCAGTGAATCGCTCCAGTGGCGCCAAGGGAACTGCCCCAGGATGGGTTATCTGAACAGGGCTGGTTGATGGTACTGGCATTGTAGGCACGTTTCTCGGCAATGGTGCATGTCCCGCTTGCGACTGGAGAAGTTTTCGGGTTAGGTCATCTGTTCATTACTTAGCAACTATCAACTCCCTCCTCAGGGTGTTTGTCTCCTGCCGGGCTGCGTGTACTTCGGAGCGTAACTGTCCCAACATTTGGGCGAACTGGTCGGTTTCTGATGTTTCCATGACGCCCAGGTGGATTTTTGGTGTGAGGCTTTGCGTTCTGTAATGCTCACCTGATATCCACGGGGACACCACTTGGCCGGTGCGGACTTCCGACCACTTCGAACCCTTCCCTGGACTTGCTCAACCAAGCACTGGGCCTGAAACACAGTATTATCAGAGGTCAATTCCCTATTGGTCTTCCTTGTCTGGCCCCCCTTTTCTTCCCTGGGTCCCAACCTTCCCCCGGACCTCTCCTCACCTTGTTTTTTGATGTGGAGCACTCTCCGTCCTGCCTTTGATGCAGGGGTGCGTTGGGTGATGCAGGCTGGAGGGTGCCTAGTTGCTTCACTGGCACGGGCCCGGCGGACAGGGCTTGCTGCGGCTTCAGCCCGATCGGTAATTGGAATGAGTCTTACAAAAGTTCTGATGGCTCTAGTCCCTTTAATACTGTCTTTCTTTCCTTAGGTGATGAAGGTCTTGAGGATGGCAATGCGCTGCTGAAGTAAGTAGGAATGCGGAGCGTGATGCTTATTGGCTTCCTTAGCACTAACCAATGTTCGTCTTTTCCGTGTCCTTTTAGGTGCCGCAGTAACCCAGCATGGAAGCGAGCTGAGGAGATTAGCTGCGGTGAGAAAGCGCGATGTGTGGCGCCTCTTAAATGTTTTGCGCTAACCTGATGTGTCTTTTCCCCTTTTTCAGATCGGCGGGATGCTCCGGAGCAGAAGTTGTCCGATCGATGGGCATTCAGGTAAGGATTAAACTCTATTTGCAAATTCGAGAGCTAAGTATTGCAGAATGCTTACTAATGTGTTTTCGTCTATTCTCCCCTTTGGTAGGGCGCGGCGTGCCGAGATGGAGATGACTCTGCCGTAGGAATCCGGAAGACTGGGAAGAGCTGGACAGAAGTTGGATGCTCTTCGAGGTGAGTATTGGCAACAAAGTTCTTATTCTTGCAGGTGCGCTGGCGCTGAAGAAAGAAGTGGGCCTCTTCAGGAGATCCGAGCACAGTGAGTGTCACGCTGCAGGTGCAGAGAAACGCAATTAATGTTTCTCAGGCCGGGTGTGGTTTAAATAGTCTGTAGGTATCCCAGGTATCCCTGGGCTGAGCCTCACCCGAAAGACTAGACCGCTCATCCAGTTCAAGGAACTGAATTACATGGGGGCATCCATTGCCCCATAATACATTGAAACTCCAATACTAAGTGGATCTCAGGACTGTGTGTGAGCTTGGTGCCAAAGGCGCTAAGTCTGATTCCAGGTAGTGTCTGGGGAGATGGAGAGGCCCTTAGGGGCCGACTAGGTGGCCGTGACCTGGCTCCAGCCTGATATGCCGGGGGGCTGGGGGCAGGAATCGTGACAGGACAGTACCACAGTGGCAAGCGCTCCTCCCCGCCTTGGTACCGCCGACACACAGTGCAGGTTTGGTCAGCTTTAGTTCCCGGTCTTAGGTTTCTTACTTTCCAAGATTCACGAAAGTAACGGTCTGAAAAGGTCAAGGGCACTTTCCTCCTTGCAACCCTCTCTGGTCTCGCTGTCTTTCTCCTCATATTAAACTGCCATCTTGGAACTGCTGTTTCCTCGTGTGCTTTGCCTATCTCAGAGTGTGCTTTCGTGCTCAGCCTTTTATCTGTGTGGGGAAGTGTGATGGAAGTCGGGTGTGTGTAATGATCAGTAATTGCCTGACGTTGCCCGACCATTGTATTGGGACATGTTGGGTATACAGCTCTAGTGTTAGTCCATTTTCGCTCATGAAGATTTGTTCGTGAGAAAGTGTTCGTGTCAGGAAAGGAGGGGGGGGTGAGTTCCTCGGTATCCTACCTGGTAGGATGGGGAAAAGGTGTTACAGGGAAGGGTATTCCGCATCTGACCATCCGGTTTCCCAATTCCGCTCCCCGAAGACCCCTCATCCTGGTGATCCTCCCGCACTGATCCACCCTCAGGAACTGGATCCAAAAGCAATGGCTGTGTCCTGGCCACCTAGATGACAAATCCCCGGGGACTAGCGGGTGAGACGCCTTCTAGTTTCTCACTGTACCCACAGGAGAGACATAGTATCCCCAATTTCCTATTAACGGCCGGACTAACCCTCCCCCAGCCTTTGGAGGCTACTGTAAGTCAGCTCCCCACATTTGATCCCTGACCTTACTGGGACGAGGAAGAGGCGACTAAGAGTCGTGAACACCAAACACCTATTTCACCACTCTAGTACTGGGGTGAAGAAGATGCCTTGTAGAGTACCATGAGAGTCGGGCATGTCCCTTCAATTATGGTCAGGCAAACCCAATAGAGACTGAAAACATGCAACCTGTCAAGGGGTTGCAGGTGTATAAATGGACAGTCAGAAAGCAGCATAGAGAGCAACAGGGAAGCCTGTGTGGGGAGGACCAGCAGGGGACCCGGTCCGTGAAGAGGCAGCCGTGGTGGGACCTGAGGAGCAGATCCAGGGCGCCGGCCGACATTCCATGTGTGGTAGCCTCCTTATTAGGCACACAAGCAGCTGGAGCTGCGAGCGAGGAGAGAGAACGCCTAGAGGGGGCACTCCTAGCAGGCTACGTGTGTGCATATTGAACACTGAACTTTAAGGAACATTTGGACACGACTTAAATCATGAATATTGAATACTGAACTATAAGCAAACTTGAAATCAAGCTGAATTATGCACAATGAAATACCGAATTGAGTAAAAATTCCAAATTGAATACATTGCATTCTGAATTGGATAACACTGTAAAGGCCAAGCAAATGGTGATAACGGAAAAAGGGAAAGTGCCCATTTTAAACCAACCTGAGGAAAGTGCAAATGTAAAAGAATATCACAAGAAAGTGGGGCCATGAAATGAGAACACCCTAAGTGAATGGAATGAACAAATGCTATGCAGCTACAACTAACGCCAAAAGTCCAGTTAAGAGACTAATTGAATCTGAATCTGTACACAGGGACCAGGCCAGAAGAGCCTGTGTGAACTACGGAGTCCATGAATCCTGGACCTGTGATGGGTGGACTGTGTGGTGCCTAGACCAGTCAGTACTAAATTGTGAAAAATAAGAACATTGTGAAACAAGCCCAGGAACAAGTGGCTGAGTTAACGTCTGGGGGAAGGGGCCATGAGGACTTACTAATATTGACTTGAGGAGGAATCCTCAAGACCTGTTTCTTTTGAACTGTTGCTTGAAACTTTGGGAAGGGAACCCCGAGGATTGTATGGAACTGTTGCCTTGAGCTGGAGAAAGGCAATCTTGAGACTTTTGGGGAATGGTTTTGAACTTGGGGGAGGGGAGCTGAAGAAGAGGTTAAGAGCTGGAAGAAGCTCAGAACTTTGTTGAACACTCCTTTGTTGATCATTGTCATCCCTACATGTTTTTTAGCTTTAGTTGTGAGGGCAAGGATAGGTTTTGGTCAGGCAGATTCTTAAGTTGAACTCTTGGACACAGATGTACCTTAGTTTTGTTCAGCTAGGGAAATTCCATCTCATATGGCAAGTTAGACCTTCTACCATCCTGACATTTACCTTAATAAATTAGTTTGTTTTGAACATTGAATCCGTTGTCTGAGTCTTATTTCATGACGCCTTCACAGTACCCAGATCCCTAATAAATAGAAAGAACTCTTCATAAAACGGCTTCCTTAGCTCTTATAAAGTCCACCCCAAAGATGGTTTGGTGCCTTTGTACCCAAAGGTCACCAGTTCCAAAGTATTGACTTTACAGTTAGGCTTATAAAGAGTTTGGGAGTTCCAGTAGTTATGATTAATAAGAGTCAAAAAGTTAAAATTCAATAAAGTAGATTCACTCCATCACAGTTCTTCGGATAGTCCTAGGAAGGGATCCTTGGCCAGGCCTCCGCCAACCAAAGACAGGAAAGATGGATTTAGGGACTGTATTGGTTGGCTGTGTTACAGGAATTGTTTTCAGACCCCTTCCAGTAGAACACCCAAATGAGGAAAGATGAAGACTTCTGCGGGCCAGCACGCCTCAGGACACTTCACGAGATTGAAGGGGTATTGCCATGTAAGTCACCGCTGTCCAGCTGCGACAAGCAATCTTCATGGGATGAGCACAGGAACAGGCCAAGCACAGCTTCTGTTCATGCAAGAAGGTGTCTTGCATCATGAACTGAAGAGCCTCCAAGTTCCAAGGATGTACATGAAATGGTGATGGCTGCAACGAGTTATCCCAAGAGAAAGCTGTCCAGTCCACCATTCACCTGTTGTTCCATGAACACTTCCAAAGTCTGAGATCCTCGAGTAGGGGTCGCGACTCATTGTTCCCACTGTTCAAGGGGCACCTTAAGATCAGGCAGAGGAGATGGACGTCAAAGGCACAGCACTGCAGAACCTGCGCTGCGACGATTCCTTGAGTCATCAGCAGGCTGCTCTTCTTGGTAGGGGACTTGGCTCCATGATGACCTGATAAATAGATGCAGGAGCCATTCTTTTATCCAAGATTTGGGCTGGGAGCATGCCCAAGCCCGGCTAGTGGTAACAACCTGCACTATTGGAGCAGGTAGTGCCTAGTCAAACATGGATAGCCACTACCTGCAACATATGCCCAGCAACATGCGCTCAGGTACCAGCGAAGAGTATTGGGACTAGACAGTCCCAGCCTCTTCCTCTAGCCACACCCAGTAACTGGCCCTCATCCTGTGAAAGCCACAGATTTCCCCAGGAAAGGGATTTCCATAAGGCAATTCTTGACCTGAGAAGGCAGGAAGAAGGCCAAAGAACAAGTAAGAAATATTGTAGTATGGCCATCTTGGGGTGCTAGCCACCTTTTAGTAGCCATTCGCAGTCAATGCAAAAGTGTAAGAGTACAGTGCCACATAGGGTAAAAATATCACTGCTGCCACTCTTAGGCACATTGTCAAAGTGACCATAAAGCCATTATTTATTTTATTTTTTTAATTTTTTGGCCAGTCCGATAGCACAGCGAGTAGAGCGCTAGCTTTGACGTCTGTGCAGCGCCAGATGATGCTGGTTCGAATCCTGGCAGGGCCAAACTCAGCCTTTCATCCTTCCGAGGTCGTGGTAGCGCTACATAAATGCTAAATTATTATTTATTATTAATTAAAGCTCTCTACAGCCCAAGGGCATCGAGGCACTGTTGCAAGAAAGTGTCTTAGTTACAGATACGAAGGCTTTGCTTAGGGTTACAGTAGACATAGCAAAAGCCTTACAACAAATGAAGTGTGTGTTACAAATAAATACCTTGGCATACAGCACTAAAAGCCAATACGGCCAGTCGGGCCCCTTTATACAAACAACATGGTTTTGATAGCTTTCCTGAAGGCTGTGTACGAGTCAGTGTTCTTCAAATGCGATGGTAGAGAGAGAGTTCCAATGGGTTGTGGCAATGACAGGGAAGCTAAATCCTCCTGCGCTGGTCCTTGGGGTTTTAAGAATGGTGATATCGGTTTGTGTAGGGGATTCTGGTATGTCTGTCTGAAGTAGGTTTGGTGAATCTCTGTGATAGGTAGAGGGGGCCAGTGTTATGGATACATTTATGTGCGAGGGTGAGAGTTTTGAAAATTAGGCATTTCTTAATGGGGAGCCAGTGGACTAGTTTCCTAGTTGCTGAGATATGTTCCATTTTGGATATGCTGGTGGTGGCCCTAAGGGCGTTGCTTTGGATTGTCTGGAGTTTTCTGATGTTTTTGGCGGTGGTGCCTGCAAGGAGGGCATTGCAATAATGAAGCCGCGACCAGATTATTGCTCTTGCAGTGGTGAGGCAGTTCTGCTTGGACAGGAACTGACTGGCTGCATTGAGCAATTTGGAGTGCTAAGCCGCAGCTGACGATATGGCATTAACCTGTCTGATCATTGTGACGTTAGAGTCCAGGTAAACCCCCAGGGTTTTGACTGCTTGGGACACTGGGATTTGAGTGTTAACGATTGTGAAAAAGCTGTACTTTCCATCGAGTTTCTTTAGGGTAGCCGGGGATTCAATAAGTAAAAGTTAGTTTTTTCAACCATTGAGGCATATACAATTTTGTGTCATCCAGTTTTGAATTGTGGAGTAAATGGAGTTCAGAGTTTTTGTAAAACTTGTATTCGCCTGAGAGGGGATGAGGACCTGCGTGTCATGAACATAGTTTGTGCATGTCATGCCTAATGAGTCATGGAAGTTGAATAATGGCCACATGAACAGGTTGTAGTGGGTGGATGAGATGCTGCAGCCCTGTGGGACTCTGCATTTAATCAGTTTGGGGCTAGAGCAAGCTTGGTCAGAGAACTTTCATAACTCTCTCCTGGAGAAAGAATGTGATCCAAGCTGTAGCGTTGGGCAGAGGAAGAGGGTCTTATGGTCCACCAAGTCAAAAGCTGCCGATATGTCGAGGAGCAGATGGAGGGCTGGTTTGCCTGCGTCTCGGAAATCATCAATTTGGTTTTTGAGGTTTAATAGTGCAGTTTTGGACCCATGGCCAGGACGGAAGCCACACTGGTGGAGACCAAGAAGGTTATTAGCCTCAAGGACATTTTGGACCTGCAGGCTGTTTGGTAGGCTGCTTTGTCGAGGAGTTTTAAGAGAAAAGGGACTGTGCTAATGGTGCTGTAGTTCCTCGGGATGTTTGGGTCGAGCGCAGGTTTCTTAAGAAGCAGGCATACCCAGGCTTCTTTGAGGCAGACTGGGACCTGGCCTGGCTTGAAGGAGGCATTAATAAAGGCTGTATGGAATGGGGCAAGGGTGGAGGCACATTCTTTAGTGAGTTGTGCAGGACAGGCGTCCCCTTTGGATTTGGAGGGTTTGATTTGAGGGGGCGATAACTTCCAGTTCGTTCAATTCCTTGAAGGAAAAGGAAGGGGAGTCAAAGTTGGTGTTACAGTAGAGGTTAGAAATTTGTTTGCATAGGGCTTGTTGGTGGGCAATGATTTTGTTCTGGAGGATGTTTAGTTTGTCAAGCAAGGCAGCCTGGATACTGTTACACCAGTCTTTGTTTTTAGTGATGGTTGGTGGGGTGGGAGCTGGTGATTCCAGCTCTGTGAAAATGGCAAAGGTATCTTTGGAGTCTGATTTGCCGTTTGTTATCCTGGTGTTGGACGAGTTGGCCTTGGCTTTAATAATGGCCGCTTTATATTCTCTGGATTTGGTCTTGAATGCTAATTTAGAGGAGTCACTTGGCTATGCTAACCTGGTAGAGTGCGCTGCTCTTTTTCTAGTGCGCATCTCAAGAAGTTCGGAAGAGAACCACGTGTTTGTGTGTTTAGTGTACTTAGCTTTCCTAAGGGTGAAAGGGGCAATAGCGTCAACCGCTTGGGTGATGATGATGATGTAGGTGGAAGCAAGGGTGTCCAGGTCACTGGAGAAAGGGGGCTTGAGGGCAGGCTATCCTTAGTGAGCTGACGGTAGCTCCTAGTGAAAGCAGGGAGGGAGTGGAGTCACTTGCGAGGGTGGCCGATGGCAGTCAGTGTAGCAGTTTCATAATTAAAGTTTGCACGAATAGTAGTGGCAACAACTGACGTGGTAGTATCAACATTGGAAATTATAGACACAATGGTGGACACAACTGAGGTGGCAGTGTCAACATTGGTATTCATAGGCACAATGGTAGACACTGAGGTGGCGATATCAACATTGGTAATCATAGGCACAATGGTGGACACAACACAGGTGGCGGTATCTGCTAGGCAGAATGGTGTACTGCCTAGCAGTATGAGGGAAACATTAGTGGTCCCAATACCCAAGCCCAGGAAGCCGATAGACGAATGTGATTCGTATCGCCCGTTGGCAATGCTTAGCTACGATGTTAAAATATTGACCACCATACTGGCGAAACGACTGTCCAGAATGGTGGGCGAACTGGTACATCACGATCAGAACGGCTTTGTTCCGGGCCGCAACACAACGGCGAACCTCCGTAGACTACAGCACATAATGGACCAAACTGCCACGGAAGCAGAGCCCTATGCGATATTGTCACTGGATGCAATTAAGGCATTCGATTCTATTTATTGGGAGTGGCTGCTGGCGGTCCTGAAGAAGTTTGGGTTCGGGGAAAAATTCATCAGATGGGTAATGTTCCTGTACAGCACGCCTACATCGAGAGTTAAATCCGACAGGGTGGTGTCTCTAACATGGGACATACGTAGAGGCACTAGACCGGGGTGCCAACTGTCACCCATGCTGTACATTCTGGGGCTCGAACCGATAGCGATATACTTCAGGAAGCAATTTTTTGACGCAGGGATTCGGGTCGGGGGAGCGTACCACATAATCTCACTATATACAGACAATGTCCTTTTGTATGTGAGGGACCCAGGCATAAATGTCCAAACTATGTTAGAGGTACTGGAGACCTATGCAGCGGTATCAGGAATATGCTTCAGCATAGAAAAATCTTGCTTGTTCCCGCTAGCGGGCATGAGGGGCAAATGCAGAGAGGAGTTGCCAGACGTGGGTATTCATTGGCAACTGTAATCGTTCAGGTACTTGGGGGGGGGTCAATATACGACACACACCGGAACAGATACATGAACACAACACTGGGGCGGTGGCCAAGGGGTTGCGAAAATTGAGTACGTTTTGGTCAAAATTACCTTTATCATTGATACAGGACGTCCATTGTAAAAATGATTATCCTCCCAAGATTTCTATACCACATTCAAAACATAGGCTTTTACATTAAAGCCTCCTTCTTCCGCTTAATTGATAAACTGATCTGCAATTTCTTGTGGAGCGGCATGAGACACAAGCTGTCCCTAACCACACTAACCCTACCCTACAAAGAAGGGGGCATACAACTACCTCACTTACAGAAATATTACTTGTCGGCACAACTGAGCTTTGTCGCTTAGTGGCTCTCTGATGACATGACCGCAGAAAACAGATTGTTAAGACAGTCGGTGGCCCCAATGTACCTGAAAGAATTGATCTGGGTCCCCTTTAGCAGCCTGTTACCCATCCCCCAACCCCCCCCCCCCGGAACCCCCTCCCCGCATGCTAGTTAGCCTGGGGAGATGAATATGGGACAGAACCAAAACTTATTACGATTTAAGGCACCCCTATTCACCAGAAATCCCGATGGCTGCTGATGTATGCAAAACCGCTATGGGCCCGACGCCTGCAAGACACTGGGAAAGATGGGGCATGTACACATGGGGAGATCTATACGATGAAGGCTTGTTTAGGGACTTTGACTCACTGGTAGACAAGGAAGGACTACCGGCGGGACAATTCCTGTGGTACCAAAGGGCTACACAGGTGACCAAGAGAAAATGGGAGGCGTGGCCTGAGGAACCGGCAGTGCGGCCATTGGTTACATTGCTGTACAACCTGGGGGACGGCTGGAAACTGGTATCCAGAATTTACAGCCAACTGGTCGACACGCCCAACACCAGGAGACCTGACTTGAAGGCGAGATGGGGGGAAGGTCTGGGGATGGACATCTCTGAGAAGGAATGGGAAAAGGCCCTGGCGTTTCCTCAGGAGGTCTCCAGGAACGCCAGGTTCCGGCAGATACAACTGAATGCCCTATACTGTACTTAAATGGCCCCAAACAGAATGGCCAACTTTAACAAGCAAGCGCACTCCCAATGTCCCTGGTGTGGAACGGAAAAAACGCAATCCCTTTGGGCTAAAGTGGAATCGGCCTGCAGTAGGGCAGGCATTACACGATATGAGTGGTCCCCCAAAGAATGCCTTTTAGGCACATACCCAAGGCCGGCCAAAATAAAACACGTGGTGAAACTGATGGACATGGCATGCATACTGGCCAAGAGACTATAGCGATGGCATGGAAAGAAACACGAGGCCCAAGATAAGAAGTATGGCACAGAGAACTGGAGCGATGGACTGAAGCTGAAACCAAGGCATGGGGGGGGGGGCGGGGGTGTCCAGATCAGACAAGGAGACCAGCGTAACATTTAAGGCATGGAAGACAATGGTCTGGGACATACTTCACCCCTCTGATGACAAACCCCCTTGAACAATTGAAATTCACCAGAATCTACCCGAGAATGCTAGATCAGAGGATAATGTCAGCTTAGGCATCCTTATGCAAGGAACCGCTAGTTGTTACAACTACCCCAACCCTAACAACTGTCATGATGCTACTTGACGAGTTCAAATGGAAAAGGAGACCACTGTAACTGATTTGCTGTTTGATTTGTTGTTTGCACTTTGTTTTTGTTTTGTTTCAAACTAAATTGTAAGAATAGACAAGGCCATAAAATGCACTAAAGATTTGATGTCATTTTAAGAAATGCCAATAAAAACACTTTAAATAAATAGGCAGAATTTGGACACGACTGAGGTGGCGATATCAACATTGGTATTCATAGGCACAATGGTGGACACAACTGAGGTGGCAATATCAACATTGGTATTCATAGGCACAATGGTAGATACAAAAGAGGTGGCGGTATCAGCATTGGTAATCATAGGCACAATGGTGGACACAACAGAGGTGGTGGTATTAGCATTGGTAATCATAGGTATAGTGGTGGGGGTATCTAGCAGTAACAAGCAGGCATGTACCCTACCCACCTTGGAGGTGTTGGTCATAGGAGTGGTGATGGTTAATGTGATGGTGGAGGAGCCGAAAGTGTAGCCTACGCTGTAGTCTCAGGCATACTTGTGTGCGCGGACAGAGCAGGGTGAGCAACCGAAAGTGTTGGGAAGGGAGGGCTGGCTGCTTTTTTGTATGGTAGGATTGTGGATTGGGTGAAAGGTCTTTGGAGAGACAGTGCCGATGGGAGCTGTGGCGCCCTGTGCAGCAAGGCTTTCATTCGCGCAGTGTTATAGGTGGTCATATTCAGCTGATCGTGGAAGGCGTTCGGAGGGTACGTGATCCTATACCCTAGCCACCAGTTTCTGGTATGGAGTGGCTTGGCAGGGGAGGCAAGTGGGGCTGGGAAGGTGCGTGTTCTGAGGCATTAAGGATGGCCTCACGGTTAAGGATGGCCTGATGTGGGGACTGCTGTGGCGATCATAACAGAACAGGTGGGAGGGGATAAAGCATTCCTGGTGGCAGGGGGCCGCTTACCTTGATGGGCATGACTTTGGGCTTGGCTGTCGGCAGGCAGCATCTCCGAGAAGCGGAGAGCTGCAGAGAGCAGCTGGAGGCTTTTTCTTTGGCTTTCTCCTGGCGGCTTCGCCTGCCAGTCTCCACGCTCTCCCTTTAAGGCAGGAGGGGAGGAGCAGGAAGGCTGGGGTTGACAATCCACACTCAACAATGTTGTTTGTGTAGGTTGTCTTGGCAACCATGGCAGCCATGTTACGGCTGTTGGATGCCGCGCTCCACGCGGCTCACAATGGGGATTCGGGGGAACACTGTCATTTTTCTAATATTTCTCCAATCTATGGGAATTCTACCTACATAGTTGTTGCCTGACCTGCGCAAATGAACACAAGCCAGCCAGAGCTCCAGAATGGTCAGGGGTGATGGGTCTGTGGCCTTGGGCGGCTGTCTCGCATGTGGGTTTATTTATTTTTATTTATTTGCATTTATAAGTGCACATTGGCCCTCGGGCATGGTGCCGCTGTTACAGGATACTTGCTTAGGCGAATAACAGTTGGCATATAGTTTACAACAGATTACATAGGCGCATAACATGCCTATGCATATGGTTTACAGCAGATTATAGTGTGTTCTTATACAATGTTGAGATGCGTAGGTAATGGTAAAAACAATCGGTTCTCATATTTCAGAGGGGGGTCTACCTATGAGACAGTGGTTAGTGGAAGAGTTGAGTTTTCAGTGGCTTGCGGAACACTGTAAGGGAGGTCCCTTTCCTGAGTGCGGGTGGTAGCGTGTTCCAGTTCTTTGGAGCTAGGACTGCGAAGCTCGCTCCACCTGCTCTGGATATTTTAAATGTCGGGACTGTAAGCTGGTTGCAGTGTTGGGTCTTTCTGACATGGCGCAGTGAATGGTTTCTGTGAGGTAGAGAGGAGCTGTGTTTGATGGGCAGGAATGGGTGATGGAGAGGGCTTTAAAGATAATGCGCTCTTTAAAAGGGAGCCAATGGGCATCCTGCTTGGGTTGTGATATGCGCTCCCTCTTGAGAATGCTGAGGGCTGCTCTGAGGACATTGTTCTGTGTGGTTTTGAGTTTCTTCAGGTTTCCGGATGATGTGCCTAGGAACAGGACGTTGCAGTAGTCCATCCTAGCCGCCACAGTGGCTCTGGCTATGGACAAGCAATTTTTGGGGTAGAGGTAGGGTTTGACCGCGTTTGTGATCTTTGTTGTTAGTGCGGCTGATGAGGCGATGGCGCTAACTTGCCTTGACATAGACAGAGTGGAGTCTATGTATACTCCTAGAGTTTTGGCTGCCTCTGATGTGGTGATGGTAGTATTGTCAATGTTGAATGAAGAGTATTTACTATTCAACTTGTTAAGGACTTGTTTGGGACCTACCAGTAATATTTTGGTCTTGTCTCCGTTTAGACATAGACCATTAGCCGCCATCCAAGCCTGGATGAGGGCATAGATCTTGCTGATTGTGGCTGCGTCTTGCTTGTAGGAGCCGGTGAGTGGGAGTAACTCTTGTGTATCATCGGCGGTGTTAGTATATGCTATGCCATAATCGTCTAGGTCATTGAAAGGGGGAGAGTAAAAATGTTGTAGAGGGTAGGCGAAGTACAGGTTCCCTGAGGGACTCCGCAGTGGATGGGGGCGGGGGTAGCGCATGCCTGGTCAGAGAACACTCTGAAGGGGGTGATCCTGGAGGTGGCCTGCTGGGAAAAATGGGCAGCATCCTTGAGGTGTCTGCATAGAGTCCTGTGATCTACAAGATCGAAGGCTGCAGGCAGCTCAAGGAGGAGTGCTGGTTTCCCTTTAGCCATGGTTTGCTCAATTTGAATTTTTAAATCTAAAAGGGCAGTCTCTGTACCGTGGCGTGGCCGGAAACCCGATTGCCTCTTAACCAGGATGTTGTTGTCTTCGAGGAGTTGTTGTATCTGGAGGTATGCTGCCTTGTCCAGAATTTTTAGGAGGAAAGGGACAGTGGTTATGGGTCTGTAGTTGTTTGGCATGTCAGGATCGAGCAAGGTTTTTTTTTTTTTAGAAGTGGGCCCAGGCTTCTTTGATAGAGGGGGGACGATGCCTGAAGCGAGTGAGGCATTGATGAGGGCTGTGATCAGCGGGGCTAGAGGTTCTGCAGTCTTTGATGATTGCAGCAGGGCTGATGTCTCCCTTGCATGAGGAGGGTTTGATGTGCTTCATGATGGCTAGTACTTCTGTTTCAGTAACTTGTCTGAAGAAAGATTTAGGGTCTTTGATGTCTGGGTGGGGGATTGGTGCCTTGGTAGTGTTAGATTTGGTCAGGGTGTTACGATGGGTTTTTATTTTCTTTTTAAGGGTGTTTATTTTCTACAGCATGGCCGTTTGTATGTTGTTGCACCATGTCTTTCACTGTTTCCTGAGTGTTAGTTGGAGGGGATGCAAGCTCTTTGTAGATGGCAAACAGTTCCTTAGACTCAGAGTTTGCGTTGGAGATTCTAGCGTTGTATGATGCAGATTTGGCTAGGGTGATTTCTTTTTTGTAGCGGGCCTCAAGGGTAGAGTTGGAAGGGCAGGTTGTCTAGCTGGTAAGTGCCTTTCGCTTTTGGGATCTTGGGTCTAGTAGCTCTTGCGTAAACCAAGAGTTAGCGTGTTTCCTAGGTTTGGATTTTTTCTTGGTTAGAGGTGCGATGGTGTCTATGGCTGCTTTGATGGTAGAGTTGTATATGTCTACCAGTGCAACAGGGTCTGTGGAGAAAGGGGGCCTCGGGCTGATGATTCCTCTAGGAGGGGGGAGTATCCTTTCTTTCGTGAGGAGTCTGGATAATCTGATCATAGCTGGGGGTGCAGGTTTACAGGGTTTGGGCATGGTATTGGTGGGGATATAGAAATGTATGAGGAAATGGTCTGTCCAGGGGCAGGGGGTGATGGAGCTGATGTCAATAGCGCAGTTGTGGTATCGTGTCCAGTCCAGGACGCGGCCTTTGATATGGGTTGGGTCGGTGACTCTTTGTGAATGAAACCTAGATTGAGGAGTCCTTTATCAAGGGCTTTGATTTGTTTGTCCTTGGGGTCTCTAAGGCCAAGATTGAAGTCACCTAGGAGGATGGCTTTGGAATTGTTTTTAAGATTGTCCCCTAGCTGGTGGAGAAGGTTAGCTTGGAAGTCTGCTAGGGGGCCCGGCGGGCGGTATATGTCATGTATGGTAATAGTCTCGTTGGGAGAGAGAGTAAGTTTGACCGATAGCGCATTAGTGTGCTCGTCAAATGATACGCTGACCTGTCTGATGGTAAGGGAGTCTTTGGCGATGAGTGCCACCCCACCTTCTTTGTTGGTGGTTATATCCTTAGGGAACATAGACTATCTTTGTGGTAATGCAATGTTGATGGAGGGGCCTGATGCTTCATGCAGCCATGTTTCAGTGAGGGTGAGGCTATCTAGGTCTAGGTCAGTGAGTAGGTTGTGAATCTCTGTGGCGTGGGCTGGGAGAGATCTCACGTTGAACAAGGCGCATTTGAATGGTGAGTGAGGGGTTGCTGGAATGGGTGCCGACTTGGTCGTGATAGGTTCGCTGGATGTGGCCACATTGACCGAGGTTGGGGCCTTGACTGCCTTGGCAGAGGAAGGTACCTGGTGCCTGGGTGTGGGCTTTGGGTTTGGGTGTGGATGGTCTGATGTTGGAGCGGGCTCCTAGAGATTGGTTTCTTATGAGTGTGGGCCTGGGGAGAGTGCTGTGCATAGGGGGAAGGTAGGAGGGGGGTTGGCATAGATGATAGTCATGGCTGGTAGACTGTTGGATGGGCTGATGGGCGACACAGGATGAGTCTGTTAGGTTGTGTGGGGCAGGGGGGTTGTAGGGGGTATGTTCTCTGCGCATGGTGGTGTCTGATACTCCATGTGGGCGGTAAAGGCTTCTAGCTGATCAGATTGCCAGAGCCGGCAGGATGCAGGCAGATGCATTGGGCCTCTGAGTGGTTGGATATGAAAGGCCGCAAAGAGCAAGCTTTAACAGTGGGCCGCCTCTGCATGGTCAGATACTAGGGCAGGCGAAATGCAAAACATAAACAGTGGGCCGCCTCTGTGTGGTCAAATGCTAGGGCATGCGAAATGCAAAACATAAACAGGGGGCCGCCTCTGTGTGGTCAAATGCTAGGGCATGTGAAATGCAAAACATAAACAGTAACAGTAGGGCCGTAGGGTACCTTAGTGGTTGAGTGGAAGTGCCTGTGCTGCTCATATATAGTGAAGCCCAGTGCGGAGTTAAGGGCTGTGCTTTGTGTCACTACGCTGTTGAGCCGCTGTGGCTCTGGTTTCAGCTTTTCTACAAATATTCTTCTAATACAACGCTGGTTGGAACCCCTACTTGCCTGCTTGCCTGCTGCTCCAAGTTAAAAGGTGCCTTTGCCTTTTAAAAATCTCGGATCTCGGAGCCCAAGCCAAGCCACGCGCCCTGCTCTCGAGACTCGGACCCGGAAACAAAAGACACGGCTGAGTGCCCTTGCGGCGTGAAGCCCTGTCGGAGTTAAGGGCTGTGCTTTGTGTCACTACGCTGTTGAGCCGCTGTTTGGCTCTGGTTGGCTCAAAGGTTACTTGATTTTCATCCTCAGTTCATAGCCTGCATCAGTCGCATTGCGCTTCACTCTGAGGAGCTGCAGCTACTTCTACGTTTACGGACTTCTCCAGCCCTCTTTCTCCTTTATGCTAGTCTGTGTTTAAAAAGACATTTCCGGCACGGAGCCCGGCTTGCCCAGTTCGCCTAAGTGAGCCGGGCGAACTTGGCGGACTGACCAGTATGGGGGTCACCCCAAAAGTCCCTTCTGCTTCTGCGGCGGCTGGCCCACAGACTCGCCACAAGACTCTGCAACAACGGAGAATGCTAAATCCTTGGACAGTCGCGGGGCAAAAGAACATGGATTGCTCCACCACTGCCACTAAGGTAAGCAAAGAGCCGTGTTTGGGACCTCAATCCACATTGCCTACGCCATCCCCTCCCCAGACTACAGCCCAAGTACATCAAGAGGCCCTCACTTGCTCCTCCTTTCTGCGCAGCCCAGCACAGTCTGAACCCCTCTATGCCACGAACGACCTCCTGCCGGAGGCTATTCCGACAAAACCAATGGTGTTGCTTTCTTTGGCTAATCTGGCTCCGGCCCCGATTGTAGTTTCTCCGGTGGCGGATCTTCCCTTGCCCAAGCCCATTGCTTCGCCGGATATTTACTTTTCACCGTTCGAACTGACGGACGCCGAAATAATGAGCGCGTCTCTGGCCGCCCCCGAAAGACTTACTGAAGCCTTGCATCTTTCCACTGCCCCTCTCGATGCAGGTTCCAATGTAGGTATTGATGGCCCCGATGGCTGCACAGCAGATAAGGTTACAGACCTCACTGTTGACCTGACTCGGTCACCCTTTTCTGACGCTGCTCCACAGCCAGACCATGTCCCGCTTATTTTGCCATTGTCTTCACAAGATGTTAGGCAGTCATTGTCTTCTAAAAACAGTCTGCCTTTCTTAAAAAAATTGACCTGCAATGATATGTGCCAACCCCAGAACTCCACGGTAACTTTAACGACAAAGAACGCAAACTCAAATATAAGGAAAAAAGGCATCTCACAACATGACTGCGTTCGAACCCCTGCTGCTCTTTGGTTTAACACCGTCCCTGCAGACCTTGCAGCAACAGGATACACAAGTCAAAGAACCACACAAGAGGCCCATTCTCAGCAATTTGGAACCTCGTTTGGTCGCAAATAACCCCAATGTTCCAGCCAACCTGATGACGCCTTTAAAGCGACCAGTACTCACTAAAGATTTACCAAGCACCTCAAGTCCGGTGATTGAATGTCCACCGACGCCTGCCTCTAAATCGATTTTATTGGTTGCGGCAGCTATCCAAATTCATAATAATGTACTGGCAGCATCTTCGCAAGCCATGATACCCTTTGTAAAACTTTGAGTCTCTAAATGAAACAATTCGCGATCAAGGCGCGCTGATTCTGAACCTTTTTACAAAAATGGAGCAAATTGAGTCTGCTACCTTATTTACAAGACACCACATGCAAGCTGAAGCAGACTGTAACCTGCAACGGTACTCACGCTTGTGCGATGACATGGCTTGTCAGCAAACGAGTCACAACCAAATGCTAAAAGGCGCTCTGGCCGAACTAAAGGACCTGGCTACAAAATCCTTTCAAGCGTGTAGGACAGATAAGTGCGCTCGGGACAAAGTGACCACAGCTTCTACATCAGATGTGCCTGTGAGTGATTCACTTTTAAATACAGCTGCATTGACGATCGCTACCAAGTATGCACAAAATGGGTGCATTGTCAATTTCTCAAGCGCAAATGCATGCCCTCAAGTTGCTGCAGACACCTCTATACATCTCTCATCAGCCTTGCAAGTCCAGGATGCTTCTGCTCCTTTGGTCGCTGACAAACCAGCGTCCCTAATTGACGGAAGCCATTCTACCCAAGCAAAGCCTCAAAAAGGTATAACAAGAAATTCTTTTTCTTCTTTTGGAATTTTCTCTGGACCCGCCAAAACTGGTGCCGTTGGTTTGACTAAAAAAATAGCTGGAAGTGTGCAGCCTGACAAGTCTCAACCACCTGTCCAAAAAGGAAGGGGGACTAATAAAGGGATGTACCTGAATCCTACGGCCCGCACAACATCAAAAAGCTTTATAAGAAATTTAACAACCCCGCCTCGTGTGGGTTTGTTTAAACGAAACTTGGGGTCCGACAAATGTTCGTCGAAAGCTGCAAACCATAATAAAGGGCATGTTGTGAAAACAGGTACCAAACGACGTCGAATAATATCTGATGATGATACACCAGACTCTTCGGCGATTCCTTCCTCACCTGACTTATATGACCTCTCGACGTATTCTATTTCTGAAGACGATGACCTTCATCAGTCCTCAAGTGAAGTCTAGTCCCCCTCCATGTCCTCCTTCACGTGGCTTTCAAGCAAGGAAAGGCCCTCAGCTGCTAAATGATAAAGTAATCCAGGCTTCTGCTCCAGTGAGTATTGAAGCGGCTTCATCTAAATTGAAGTTGGTGAGCACTCTTCTAAACCCTAAACTGACTCAAAACCAACAAAAACAGCAGATCCGCTTTAAATCAAGAGTTCATGAAACCAACTCTCGCTGTGCTGCAAATTACAGCTGCAAACTAAGATTGCAAAATATTCTCAATGATGACACCGACCTGAATCTCAATTGTGCAAATGTTCTAAGGCTGTTTACACACATTCCACCTTTGCGCCTAATCAGATCTGATGACATTAAAATTGTTGAATATGTATCAGAACAGCTCTCTGATGCCGTTCTGCTGCACATTGAGCCAGCTGGTGTTTGTAACACCTTACTCAAAGCAACGGAAGACCTACTGCTGTTTGGCTTCGACATCTCCATTGAACCAGAAATCTCCCATCAGGAAAGCAACTTGAAATGCTCTTCTAACAACTCTGCTGCGAAAAGGGCTGTAGAGGTGTCCCAAGTACGCAATCTTTTGAGCTCAGTCACCCCGCAGGGCCCAACAAGGCCGCCTTAAGACAAACAAGCTTATAACTCGAAAACTCTTACTCAAAAATAGCCATGACCGAGCACCCTGGATGCCTCATGCTCAGTTATATCCTGGAACACCCGTGGATTTAATCACTTGTTTAATGGGTTTGAAGTGTCCCTCGACAACGTATTTGCAGTTTGTCTGCAAGAAACATGGCTTCTTGAAGCACCGATGAGAGATGGCTTTGCAATAACAGTCAACCCAGCCATCAAAAATCAACAAGGACGCCCAAGTGCGGGCCTGTTAACTATGGTCCGGTTGTCTCAAAACTGGACTACCCCGATATGTACCAATCCAAATCCTTACCGCGCAGCCAACATTGACACTTCTTATTATAAACTGTTACTGGAACTCTGTAAAATAAGCGATAGTGTTTGTCGATGCTGTCTGTCTCTTGATGGACGATGCGTCCTTGAAATTTAATCATTTGACAACCATCTGCTGTGGCGACCTCAATTACTCATGGTTCGACTATGACCGGAAAAATCAAAGCTATAAACGTATCGCCGAAGGCAATCTTGGCGCAAAGGAACAAAGATGGTCAAACGCAATGAAAACGCGAGATTGTGTATTGTTGAATGGCGCAGTTAGAGGTGATATCCCTGCTCAACCAACTTGGCACCGTGCAACCAGCCACAGCATCATTGATTATTTTTGGGTCTCTTGCCACCTTGAGACTAAGGATGCCACCTTACACGTTCAAAAAACGCTTGAAAGTGACCACATGCTTTTAACACTCGGCGGCTCCTTGGCCCTTTCGCATTCAACCTCAAGATACACTCTTCCAGTTGAGACAAATTTTAGTGGAAATCGTCTCCGGATTAGCGGTAACCAGATTGGATCCTTAACTGAAAGACTGTTATCCTCTCCGCATGGTGTTGACTACTTTCCCTTATTATCATTACATGTCATCGATTCCAATGATCACGGGCAACAGCAGAAATGCCATAAACATCTATTTAGCAAGGTAATGCAAGATAAGAAGAAAGAGCTACGTAGAGACCTGAGACCACTAAAAAGAAAATCCACCCCAACCCAGGCCATAGCAGACGAAGTAAAGGCAAGAAGAGCTACTTACCGAAACTGGGCAAGAGCACAGAGCCATCATTGAACAAGATCGAGCCGAATTAATGATGAAGTTATTAATAACTAAGAATACACGCGACATTTGGCACATCCTGAACATGGGTTATGTAAATAACCTAAACTCAACTCAAAATACCATCTGTGAAGATACTTGGCATAAGCATTTTTTTCAGGTTTTTAATGGACCTGGGAATGAGACGGCCGTAGTCTGTGATCGAAAGAACAACGTACCATGGGACGTAGAAATGTCACAGATCGGAATCACTCGAGCAATCTCGCAACTAAAAAATTCCCTAGCAGCTGGCCCAGATCTCATCAGCAACATGATGCTTAAGAAAAATGCACCGATGTGGGCCCTCTTTATTGACCATCTATTCAAGAGAATTGCCAAACTTACCACTCTTCCTGAGTCTTGGCTATCTGCAATCGTAGTCCCAATTCACAAGAAAGGCTGCTGGGACAACCCAAATAATTATCGGCCTATTGCCCTCTTGGACTCGATTGGGAAAGTCTTCGGCGCAAATTTAAGATCGAAACTTGTGACCTGGGCTAATCAAGCAGGAATTCAGGATGAACGGCAAACCGGTTTTTCCAAAGGTGTAGGCGTGGATGTCAATCTTACCTTGCTTACGTTGTTGAAGTTGCAAACTCTAAAATCCAACTCGAAACTTCACCTAGCTTTCATTGACATGAAACAGGCGTTCGACGGAATAAATCGCGACCGCCTCTAGTCGAAATTATCTAGGTGGAATTGTCCAGCTGCTATTCTTAATCCCATAATAGCGCTCCACTCCAATACGTCCATCCGAGTACGCCTTAATAAACATGGTGACCTATCAACACGCATTCCAACAACTCGTGGTGTCAAACAAGGGTGCCCCCTGTCCGCTGATCTCTTCAAATTATTCTTGGCAGACCTACCGCTCTCTCTTGCCCAGGTTCATTGTTTTCCACCTAAAATAAATCAAGTGCATGTAAGCTACATTGACTATGCTGACGATCTTGTCCTGATTGATAAAACACAGATTGGTCTCCAACGTTTACTTCTCTGCCTTAATGACTATCTTTCAACTAACGACCTATCTATCAATACAGAAAAAACAAAAATTGTTTCAATTGGGTCAGTCAAAAGCAAAAAAGATGGAGCGTTTACTTGGACAGTTGGTGGTTATCCTCTTTCTTCTGTCGATTCCATTCGATACTTAGGAGTGGAATTCAACAACTCCATTTGCGAATCTCAGTGGATTCCAGATATAAAACTGAAAACTTCAAGACTTGCCCTTCAAGCGGCAAAACTGAATAAAAATTTCGGGAAATTTTCACTTAAACCGATGCTAACATTTTACTTGCAAAAGGTAGTGCCCATTCTAACGTTTGGCGTCGAAGCAAGTTGGAATATAAAGGAGTCAACATGGGACCAACTTGAAGGCCGCTTTTGGAAACGGGCACTTAACCTCCCACATTGTCTCTCAATGACTTTAATTCGCCACAAACTATCACTGAATTCCCTTTTCAGCCATGTCATCTGGAAGTCTATTTCTCTTATGCGCAAGATGTCCTGCTCGCGCAAAGCATCACCATATTACATATTCAACCACATGCAAGTTGCATCTAACCTCAGCCTATTGGCCCAATGGCAGTCAAAAGTACAAGCCTGGGTCGAAGCTGCAGATATATGTAATTTCGATTTAATTTCTCGGCCCCAACATGCAAAAAGGAAATTTGAGGCTTGGGCTTGGATATTCAATATAGAAAAGCGAAATCAAATGGACTCAACAAGCTTGCTGGGTTATGTGCAAAATAAATTAAATGACCAGGCCTCTTATCTGACCCAATGGTACACCAGCCATTATCGCGAGCAATTTCTGAGATTTCGCCTCAATATTCTAAAATCTAAGGAAATCTTATGGCGTCGTAAAGATCCATCTACAGCCGACAATTACTGCCGATTCTGCTTTGTCTGCGTTGAATCCTTGAAACATCTAATTTTGGAGTGTCAAGCAACTAATGACTTGCGTTTCTTATATCTTGGACAGTTCGCGCCTCTAGATGATGATATGGAGGCGTGGTGGCGCCTGGTCTACTCTGGCAATAACGTCAAACACGTCTGTGGAATTGTGAACTATTTGAATGCGTTATTGAAATTTCCTTTTTAATGGCTGTCGCCAACCTTATTTTTTGAAGGATTAATGACAATGAATAGTGTCCTTAACTATTTAATGCATGGATGTCTAGGGCAGATGAGCCTAAGGCTGCATCATTCACAATGATGGATGGTTGAGCGGAATTAAATACCTTGACTTTATGGAGCGGATTGAAGCTCAGAGATACAGAGTTACGGAGTTATGGAGCCATGGAGTTTTTCCTTTTATCTCTTGAAACAAAAGGTTTTCTTTTTGTCTTGTACAAAAAAAAACTGTAGTTTTTTTCAATAAAAAAAAAAAAAATAGTTAACCATCCCCAAGCAGAGCGGCAGTCCCAGGGTGCCCCGGCAGGCTCCCCATCCTTTCTCGAGGGAGAAGCTGTAACGCAGGCCAACCAGAGCTCCAGGATAGTATGGGGGTAATGTCCCTGGCCTTGGGTTGGCTATCTCCCATATGGGGTGACCATGCCCAAGTGCAGCGGCTGTCCCAGGGAAACCCTGCAGTGTCCCCATCCCTTCCCTGTCGAAAATTCCGCAACGCAGCCATCCAGCGCTCCGAGATGGTTGGAGGTGATGTCCCAGGCCTTGGGCGGCTGTCTCCCGTTTGGATGGACAGCACCCAAACTCAGCGCCTGCCCTGGGGAGCCCCAGCAGGATCCCCTTCCCTTCCTGGAGGGAAAAGCTGTAACGCAGGCCAGCCAGAGCTCCAGGATAGCCGGGGGTAATGTCCCTGGCCTTGGGCAGCTGTCTCCCATGTGGGTTGTCCGTCCCCAAGTCCAGAGGTGGATCCAGGGAGCCCCGGCAGGGTCCCCTTTGCTCCCTGGAGGGGGAATCTGTAATGCAGCCCAGCCGGAGGTGCAGACTGGTCTTGAGGACGGTTGACCCACATGGGAGACAGGTGCCCAAGGCCGAAGACATCACCTCGGCTCATCCTGTAATTCTGGCTGGCCTGCGTTACAGCTTTTCCCCTCTGGGAAAGGACGGGGATGCTGCTGGGGCTCCCTGGAACCTCTGCTGGGCTTGGGGACAGTCAAACTACATGGGAGACAGCCGCCCAAGGCCAGGAGCACCACCCCCGAACATCCTGGGGCGCTGGCGGGCCTGCGTTACAGCTTCTCCCTCTGGGAAAGGTCGGGGACACTGCTGGGGCTCCCTGGAACTGCTGCTTGGGGATGGTCAACCCACATGGGAGACAGCCGCCCAAGGCTGGGGACATCACCCCGACCATCCTGGAGGTCTGGCTGGCCTTTGCAACTGCCTTTTGCCACCAGGCGGCCCCAGCAGTGTGCCAATACCTCCCTGGACGGAAAAGCTGTAACGCAGCCCAGCCAGAACTCCAGGACGGTTGGAGGTGATGTCTCCAGCCTTGGGCATCCATCTCCCATGTGGGTCTACCGACTCCAAGTACAGCGGCAGTCGCAGGGAGCCCCTGTAATACAGCCCAGTCAGAGCTCTAGGATGATTAGGGGTGAAACGCAGCCCACGGCGCAGTTAAATTTACATTCAGTTGAATTTACATTCAGTGTCTCATCAGTGCGCATTACGCATGCTGACGTGACACTGAATGAAATCCAATGCCCGGGCCGTTTGGCGGCACCTCCTCCTCACATAGCCCGGTGGTTGGGTTTAGAGTATGTGTGATCGATGCTTTGCAGCGATTGCACAAACAGAAGTTATAAAAAGGATGAGCGATCGCGTCCTCACCACTGGAAACGTAGTGCTAAGGACGAGAGAGCTTGTCCATAGCACTTAAGGGGTCAAAGAAGTTCCCATCCCTTATTCCTAGGCTAAGGGCGATCTTTTTGTGCTTGGCCTTGAATGGCGTTGTCTGTACGTGTAGGAAGTACTTGCAGGTGTCCTATCTTTGCAGCTTCTAATGAATACAGTGTTTTCCAATTATGGGTCACGTGCTGCAAGACCATGTATGAAAGGGAATTACCTCCTTATTTATTGAGATTTTAGCTAATATTGATGTGTGTGTCATGCTTTCTGTTACCTCCAGGGACACACTTTTCATCCTGGAGCCTTTTTGCTTGGTTTACTGCACCTGGCTTAACAGACTGGTTGTGCTCTTGTTCTGCCGTGCCTATCCTCCCTAGTCCATTCTCACCTTGGCTCTAATTGCCAACTTCTGTCTGAGCTCTGCACGGATCTGTATTTCTGTGGATTCAACGTTTTGATTTCTCTCGAACTCTTGAGGCCTTTGTTTATTTGAAAGCACACTTGCGGCTTCCATTTTTAAGAAGATGGCTGCCCAATTACACTTTTTTTCTATGTTAGTGCGCTATATTCGCGTGTCGTTTGTTATATTAAACTTTTCTGATGCTTGTTAATCTGCTTAGAATCACATGCTCTGCATATAGTCCGACATCTAGTGGTAATTGCAGATTATTGCATCTTTCTTTCGAGGATAAAAAGGGGACTTTGACATGGGCGTGCCTGTAACACTATCCCTAACGTGACGTGTAGCGAACCCAAAATCTCACATGCGTCGAGGTCCCTCAGATTGTTTTTTTCCCTCTCAACTAGTTGGTCGCCCTATGAGGTGCTGGAAAGAGTTATATTGCTAATTCATGGTCGTCTTACTCTTCAACTTTCATCTTTGACGGCTGCCCCGTGGACCCCTTTGCCGAAGACATTAGCGGCTGTCGGTGACTGGTGCATCGGTCGACGCTGTCGACCACATGGCCACGGCCCTCCGGCCAGACCTATACAGTTGGGACAGTGTGGCCCTGGGGTTTGTGTCTCTGAGAATGCATTTCCTTTTCCCCTGTCTTTCCCATTCTGTTCTGGCTGCCATCTCATTTAAATTTTGTCCGTCCTGTAACAGAAAATACCCATGGAAAGACACACATTGCAAGTGCAACAAGTATCTCCCTTGTGATCACGACAAGCAATCCTGCAAGTAACTTTTCCGTCATAAGACGCTAATGGATAGGCGGACGAAGCGCTTGGTGGCCTATGCGATGCAGGCCGAGTGTGGTTCCCCCGTAGGCGCCGTCGGCGACAGCGAGAACTCTAGCAGCAGCCATGGCTCCGATGTGGAGGCCATAAACCTTTCTGCGGAACCGTCCGTTTCCCAGTTGCCTGCCTGTCCCTGACGGGCATGCCGCCGGCACTGCTATGGGGAGATCACACCCCGGCGACAGGGGCACACTGCACCATCGAAGGCTAAGCATTCAACCCCACAGGCTCCCTTGACGGATACTTCGAGGAAGCAGCAGATGCCAGCAGGCCTGTCAAAAGTTTTGCCGGTGCCTACTGATTCTTGCGATCGCCACCCTCCCCGCATCCGCCATTGCGGCATGTGTCTAGGCATTCCAGCCATAATGGTGTCTCTTCAAAAAAACTCGGACGCCGATGCTCCATCTAAGAGCGCGTCAGCCCCAAAGGTTTTGGCGGAGCTGTAAACCACTACAACGTCTGCCGGTGCATGGAGATCTCCCACTCGCCCAACGGAGCTACGCGAGAGTCTCGGAAATATTGTTTTGGCGGTGAATAGGCCTAGAAGCACATCCTCTCAGCCCCTCTATAAGACTACCTGACAAATCTCTTCCTTCTAAGGACCCCTGTCTTCCTGGAGAGCCTTTCCACCACTCCAACCCCTGACCCAGCTGCCATTTGTCTGGATCCTCCCTCCTCGCCCCCACAGAGGAAAGTTTTGCCTATTGATGATCAGATTGCCTTTAATGCAATCCTGAAAAGGGCTGCTGACCATTTCCAAATTGCCACGCAGGAAGCTGTACTGACTTTGTAGAGGACATCCTAAAGGAAAGAAAATGCACAAAGCAGGCAATCCCACTGCTAAACTCCATCAAGAAGCTTATCGCACCTTCTTTGCTGTCCCCTTCACTTACAAGGGTCGTCAACCCTCTGGTTGAAAAGCTGTTTTGCTCCTCTCCCTCTGACCCGTTGTACATCCGGGGGCATGCCACTGCAGACTCGCTGGTCGTCGCTAATACCAGGAAGAGGGCCAGTGTACCGTTGTCTACTGCAGAAGCACCACCCGACAAAGACTGCAAAAAGTTGGACGCCCTCAGCAAATGCATCACCACTTCAGCTGCATATATTCGAAAAGAATCGCTAATAATACAACCCTTCTTGCTAGTTATAGTGATGTGCAGTGAAACCTACTTCAGGAGGGTCTCCAAAAAGTCCCAGAATCGGTACGATCACGCCTTCTGGCATTTGTCTCGGAAGGGAAACAGGCAGCCACAACATCCTAAAAAAAAAAAAAAGTTGGATGCAGCAGAGACGATGGGGCAGACCCGGACTCTTCTCAAGAGGCACTCCTGGCTCAAGAACTCAGGGTTTAAGCCAGAAATCCAGTCATCCCTAATAAACCGATGGAAGACACAAATTTGTTTGGAAAAGCTGTGGATGATGTCTTGGAGGCGGCGAAAAAAGAGCACAAGACTCTTAAATCTCTTAATCAGATCACTGCAAGACCCTATCAACAACGGGGAGGCAACTCTCGCCGTTCCTTTAGGGGCCAGTCTTTTTCCCGTTCTCCACACAACCAGTATGGCACAGGAGGTACACCATGGTCCTCCAGATAAGGCGCAGCTGGCAGCAGCCAATACCAGCAGAGGGAATAGCGAAGAGGCAAAGGCAGGGTAGAAACTCCACCACTAGAGGCTCCCGGGCCTCCGCACAGAAATTACTTGCCAGTCTGGGTACCCTCCCATGCATCCCCAGTCGGTGGACGTTTAACATCTTTCTTTCATGCTTGGGAAGGGGGGGTCACTGCAGACCAGTGGGTGCTTAAGACCGTCGCCCACAGTTATTGTATTGAGTCCCATCGGCCACCTCGATACCGTGCACCAAGAGCCAGACGCCTATCTTCCGCACACCTGCAGATTCTGCTGGAAGAGGTGCAGTTCGTTCAGGAAAAGTGCGCCATAGAAGTCGTCACCATTCATCAGGTAAACAAGGGTATTTATTCAGTGTACTTCCTTGTAGCCAAAAAGGATCTCAGCAATCAAATTTGTCAACCACAAAAGTTCAGAATGACAACATTGCAGGAAGTACTCTGTTGACGCAGGGTGATTACATGGCAACACTTGATATGAAAGATGCATACTTTCCTATTTCAATGTTGCCAGCGCACAGAAAGTACCAGTTAAGCAAAGTTTGTTTGCAGTACCCTCTGGGAACACTACAAACAACTCTGACTGCAGGTATAGGAAACCCAACCTTTGGTATAAGCTTATACTACAGTTTTGGTAGCGTGTTGAGCAGCCAGGCTTATCTCAAGAGGGGTCAATGTGAGCTGTAGGAGAGAGATTCACAGTGACAAGTATTCACATAAACTCTTGCACACAAGGTTTTTTGAATAAACTATTAATTTATCAGTCAGAATAAGCCTTCTTCAGAAGGGAGCAATATAATAGTAACACACAAATACACTTCAATACTGTACACTTAGTTTGTAAATCAGTGAAGACCCTTTTGGGATGGCCCACAGACACAACCTACACCCTCAGGTGACTTCAATAGCTAGGGTGCTGAAGACATTAATATCTTACTGTTGGTATTCAGACTACTGTTAAAAGTTGGGAAAAGGAAAAGATTATTAGAACAACAAGAGATCACAAATATTCTTAAGCAGGCAAATACTTTTGGATGCCCTAAGAAGAGTCATTCAGTACAACAGGTTAAGCCAAAGTCAATGGGCAAACGTCTTCTATAGGATGAAGCACTTCTGGTCGGTAGTAAAGCCTTTGCACGATGTTTTAGAAGTCTTTAAAGAAAAGAAAAAGAAAATGTAGGGCCACAAGCTGATTAGACTTGTGAGTAGTAGAAGATGCAAGCAACTCTACAGTAAGAGGTAAGTTTTCTTAGACTTTGTACAGTACCTTTGAATTGAAGAAAAAGTGCAGCAGATGACTTCTGTTCCTGTGCAGCTCTGCAGATCTCACTGTTCTTGGACCTCAGTCATGGGGACAAGAGGGAGGACTTCTGGGGACTCCTGCACTGCAATAGAATGGTCACTGCTCGCAACCGACAATCTTCAAATCAGTGGCTGTTAAGTGTATCAGCTCCTTGCGTCTACCGCAAATAGCAACACAGCGGTTCCTGGCTGTCGAGATGGACTTTCCTTGCTTCTGGGGTCCCGCACTCTGTTGAGGGGGGGCTCAGGCTTGGTCAGTCTGCTTCATGGGAGTCCAGAGGATCTTCCTGAAGCTCTAGGCCGTCTTAGCAATGCACACAATCTGGTGTTCCTCTCCCTGGGTATACGGTTTCCAGCAGCAACTCTGTGAAAATTCAACCAGCTCCGACATGGATGTCCAGGTGGCTTACTTTGGAGTTGATTGGTCCCACTAACTCAAAGGGAGAAGTCGTCCTTCTCTGTCGATACGAATTTGGAGTTTCAGCACAGCAGCAGGGCTTCACAGAGCAAACCAACGGTCCAGGAGTGCAGCAGGCGCCCTCTTCAAGTTCTTCTTCGGTTCCTTCGGCCAGTGGTCGACTCTGTCTTCCAAGCCAAAAGCCTCACCTTTTATTCAGTTCTCTCCCATTCATTCCAGCCTAGCTGTCAGTCACCCAGCAGGGTGGCAGTCCTTGCCGGACAGTCAGCCGGCCAATCTCTGCAGAGTGCATTTGGGTCTCCTAGGAGACTAAGCACATGGAGTTTCGGGCACCTCCCTCACTTCCTGCCTACCCCAGACACCCTCGAGCCAGAGGCGGGCTTAACTCGTGAATCCCGCCAAAGGCAAAGCGAACAATGGGAACAAACCAAATCTCAGGAAGGACTTTTCCACAAATGGCGAAAAAAGAAGACTGCAGCTGCGAACGCAGCCCGCAGTAAATGCACACGACGGTAGTTAAAACAAAACCACTGCCACCAGCCATTCAGTGAAAAAAGGGTAACATAAAAGTATGTTACATGAGAAGCTAGACAAAGGAGATACTAGGTAACCCCTCCAGCACCCTATTGTAAGATAGTGTGTGCTGGGTTTAGAAAGTTACAAATGTAAGTAAAGTCAATTTCACTTTACTGCTCTGGAAAACAGTAGTTTATCCCAGAGAAGGTATTTAAACCTTTGGGAAATGTGAAAGACTTCCATGTGCCACTGCACTGAAGGTGCTGTATGACACAATGTAAAAGATGCCGCCTATGGAGTTTATCAGACTCTACAACCAGAATAGTGTGTGCTGGGTTTAGAAAGTTACAAATGTAAGTAAAGTCAATTTCACTTTACTGCTCTGGAAAACAGTAGTTTATCCCAGAGAAGGTATTTAAACCTTTGGGAAATGTGAAAGACTTCCATGTGCCACTGCACTGAAGGTGCTGTATGACACAATGTAAAAGATGCCGCCTATGGAGTTTATCAGACTCTACAACCAAAGGAAACAGTGTTCAAAATCACATTAAAATACTTGAGAGAGTAGGAAAAAGGGTCTCTCTGTCCAGGTTAAAAATTAAAGTCCTCAAAATCCAGCAAGGTTGCTGGGGGTCTCTAAGGTGGATGGAATTAGCAAATTTCTGAGAATTCTCTTCAACAGTACCTTCATGATCGAGAACAAGCACGATCAGTTCAAGGTTCTCCCATTCGGCATTGTCCCAGCCCCAAGGGTGTTTGCAAAAATACTGACGGTAGTAGCGGCTCACCTGCGCAGGCAGTCCATTCCAGTCTTTCCTTACCTCGACGACTGGCTAATAACAGGCGATTCATACGGAACATGCCTGTAAAATACCCAGAAGATAATAGATCTCCTCTTCAGTCTGGGATTCTTGATTAACGAGAAAAAGTCCAGCTTAGACCCCAGCCAAGTGAAACAATTTCTGGGGGCTCTAATTCGGACCAAAGATGGGCTCGTCTTCCCCTCGTCTTCCCCTCCAACGTGAGGGTTCAAAACATGCTGTTCCAGATCCCTCACTGTGTAACCAATCGCGAGGTGGCCATACGCAAAGCGATGCGACTGTTAGGGATGATGGCCTCCTGCATCTATCTAGTCCTTCACACACGTCTGTGCATGCGCCCCATGCAAGAGTGGCTCTTGAGCCATTGGTGTCAGGCAAGCGGACAATGGGACGATCTAGCAGTTGTCTCGGCAGCCGTCGCTCAGTCTCTGCAGTGGTGGTCAAGGAAAAACCTCTTGCAGGGGAAGACTTTAACCACCCCCGCAGAAGAAGCCTCTCGCACCACGGACGCATCTATGACATGGTGGGGGGGGCATCACATCCTTCATCAGACGGTGCACAGCATGTGGTCCCCAGCAGTTGCATCCAACCACATAAACCTGTTGGAACTGCTAGCAGTGTTCAAAACCCTGAAGGCATTCCAAACAGACCTCCAAGGGAAGACGGTCCTAGTCCTCACGGACAGTACCACGGCCATGTATTACCTGAACAAGCAATGGGGCACGCACTCTCTAGGGTGGTCCAAAATGTCACAGAACATATGAAAATAGGCTCTCAAACACAAGATGTTCCTCCTGTCACAACACGTTCCAGGTGAACTCAATCTTCTGGCGGACCTGCTCAGCAGAAACCTCCCACTACCCATAGAGTATGAATGGCAGTTACACAAAGACATTGTTCTAAACATCTTCGCAGACTGGGGATTCCCAGAGATTGACTTGTTTGCAACTCTACAGAACGCACAATGCCCAGATTACGCCTCCAGGCACCCACAGAACTGCTCCAAGGTAAATGGTCTCTGGATAACATGGTCAGGAAAAGTTGTCTACGTTTTTCCTCCCCGACTCCCCTACCGAACAAGATAGAGCACAAGATGCACCTATGATTCTGGCGGCCCCGATGTGGGACTGCCAACCCTGGTTCTCTCATCTGATAGCAATGTCAGTCTCCCCTGCGAGGAAGCTGCCATGCCCGTACAACATGCAGTCATAAGACAGGGGTAAAAAAACTTCCTCCATGCCCTCAAAATCTCAATTTAGCAGCCTGGCTCCTGAGGTCATAGAGTTCGGACACCTCCAACTTCCTCAAAGATGCATGGACATACTTGGAGAAGCACGAGAACCTAACACTAGACATTGCTACTTCAATGGAAACACTTTGTCATCTGGTGCAATACCAAGAGCATCAATCTTATTGACTGCTCACCAACACATATTGACCTATGCCTGACTCGCTTACTGGATTCAGGCCTGGTTTTTAATTGCTTAATAGTCCACTTAGCTGCACTTTCAGCTTACACCACGTCCCAGAAGAAGGTTTCATGCTGGAAAATTCCAGTGATCAAGGCATTTATGGAAGAGGTTAAAAGACTTAATTCCCCTATCTCCAACCCAGCTCCCGAATGGGACCTGAATGTTGTACTGACTAGACCAATGGGACCTCCCTTTGAACCTATGCATAAGACTAGCCTTAAAGCACTTACTTACAAGAATGCCTTCCTGGTGGCAGTTATATCAATAAGGAGAGTTGGTGAACTGCAGTCCCTTTCAGTTCAAGACCCATTTGTCATAATCCACAATGATAAGGGGATTCTGCGCACTCACCCACGGTTTGCGCCTGCATTTATTTCAAAGTTCCATGTGAATCAATCATTAGAACTACGCACCTTTTTCCAGAATCCCAATAATGTGGCAGAAAGAAGCCTCCACACACTTGATGTGAGGAGAGCAGTGATATATTATCTGGTGAAAACAAAACCACTGAGAAAGACAAACCAGTTTTTCATTTCAGTGGCAGCTGGTAGAGACGGGGGGGAGCCTGTCTTTAAATCAGCCATTTCAAAGTGGATCGTAAACTGCATCACACTGTGCTACACTCTTGCCAAGACAGATCTGTCCTTCAAGCCTAGAGCAGACTCTACTCAGGTCACTGGGGCTTCCATTGCATTCATTGCAAATGTTCCCCTTGAGTCGGATTGTAAAGCAGCAACCTGGAGTTCTGTACACACCTTTGCACAACATTACTGTCTAGATACACTCTCTAGGTCTGACTCTCGGGTGCGACAAGCAGTGTTAAGACATCTCTTTGCTACTGTTCCTTCACACATCCCACCACCATCTCTGGGTACTGCTTGCTAGACTATGCGCAGCATGTGATTATAAGCATATTAACATGCATCAGAAGAAATGCATTACTTACCGTAATAGCATTTCTGAGGATTGTATCTGCTTAGATTCACATGCGCCCACCCTTCCTCCCCTCTTTGAGTAGAAGGAACATAGACATGTTATCCCTCTCCCTCTCCTCACTCACAGTAGTTTTAGGGCTCCCTCACGGCAGAAAAAACACAATCAGAGGGACCGCGACGCATGAGGGATTTTGGGTACACTACACGTCATGTTAGGGATAGTGTTACAGGCATGCCCATGTCGATGTCCCCTTTCGATCCTCAAAAGAAAGATGCAATACTCTGCGATTACCACGAGATGTCGGACTATATGCACAGCATGTGAATCTAAGCAGATACAATCAGAAATGCTATTACGGTAAGTAATGCATGTCATACACTGGTTGTGTTAGTGTTCTTCATGTCTTATGGATGCTGTTAATATTCTTGATGTATGAGTGCATGTATTAGCTATTGTATGTGTTCTTCATGTGGAGTATATATGTGCTTTGTGTCTAATGCATGCTCTTGTTACTGGTATGCGTTAGTTTGACTGCTTTTGCTATCTTCAGCTAAAATTGTCTGTCTTTCTGTACCTGCCTGCCTCATTGAGTAATGTTTTTCACCTGTGCTGTACTGGGCCAGGGGAGGGGCAGAAGCCATTGATGACGTATTTATCTGGCTTCCAACATTCCCCCTCTGATCAAGTCCTCGGCCACATTCATCCTTCCGTTCTTCCATAAATAGGGGTCCTTGGGTATAAAAATGTGCCACCCCCCTCAAAATACTTCCACGTCTCACATGTTAATCTGGAGTCCAGGTCATGTAGAAGCACTCCCCATTGGAATCACAATATACCCAGTGCTCTGTGTAATTGTGAGGGTCCTGAGGATATATACATTTGATCCGGGAGTTGTAATAGGGCTCTCCATTGTCTGGGAGTGAGGGAAGTCATCTGTTTGTGTATACTCATGCAAGCGAGTATTCAAGTTTCACTATTTTCCTCTCTAGTGCCTTTTTGGCAGTCGTTTTGCATTGGCTTATTGCTATTCTAAGGAAACAGAAAGCTACTAGTACTGATTGGATAAAGACTTGTGAAAGAGGTCTCCAATATGTAGATGGTGATTTCCACCAAAACAATTGAGGTAATTACCTTTTGTATCTGCTCAAAGCTCCATCAATGGTCTATCGCTCATTAATTTTACGTATGCGCTTTCATTTTTGGCCAACTAAGGATGTCAGTGCAAGAGGCAATTTAATATAGAGCCAGCTTAATATTTGCCGATTCTGTAATAATCCAATGATAAAGGAAACTCTAGAGCATCTGGTCACTCAATGTTTACAGTTAAGTTGTCTTGGAGAAATTCTAGATTGTACATATTTACCGATTCAAATTGCCACCATAAACTTTTTAAATGGATTGCAGTTCGATAAGACCAAAGATGACTAACCAGTATGTGACTGGATGATGAACTGCCATTGTAATTATCAAGCCCTGAAGATGACTTAATAGTATTAGACTCTAAAAAGTTCCTAAATATTTGCAATCCTATTTTTGATTTGTGTGTGATTGTGGCTAAATAGTTACTCAGATGCAACAAGAGGATGGGGTAGACCCTATATTAATAATTATGATTGATTTTTACCAAATTAAATTGTAAACATGTTTTATGAGTTTTAATTTTTCAAATCTCTGTTGTTTTTAGGCTTAAATTTTAGTTTTGGTGTTAAATTTTGTTCTCATTTTCCTTCTCTGTCAAATTGATAAAATTGAGTTTTATTTTTTTTTTCTTCAAAGGTTGATTAATTTGAACTAAGACATTAAAAAAAGGAAAGCTACTAGTGCCAGTATGACCACAAGTATTTTGATGCATTAGTCAACCAAATGGGTATCCATGAGAGCAGGTAGTTTAACCAGTAATCATCTGCAATGTCTTCCACCATTTTTGTGTGCAATTCTGTCAAGGCAGCAATGTGTGAGGGTGCCATTTACCACACCATGGGCGGGTGAATGTGTGCAGCAAGATGGCCTGTTTTTTGTGCACACGCCCCCTCCATAGCCGTCATCAGATCGAGGTATCTGTTCTGGAGGGTCGTTAGCCTTATTGCTCTCAGCTCTTCCTTTATGGCTTTAAAGCCTTTTACAGTCATATTTATGGTCTTCAAAAATTCCCATCGATTTATTTGCAACCAATTTGGCATTCGTATTGGCCTGCGACCCGTGGGTAAAGAGATGTGAAGTGCTGGCAAATGTCAGTCTGGAGTTGAGTTGAGACATTGCTGGTTCGCTTTTCAACGTTGCTGCAGAGATCCTACAGTGCATTTTGTGTGACCAGTTATTCCTGTTGGAGTTACTCAGTCAAAGTAACTACAGTTGCTGTTGCTTTAAAAAAAAAGGCAGAGGCAGTGGCCTGCCAAAGGCGTGCCTGGGGACGCTGTGGGAGCAACAGGGAGCTCCACCCCCCATTGCCTACAAAACCTTGCGTGACCGCGAAGCGGCTGTGAAGTGCTGGCAAGTGTCAGTCTGCAGTACCAATGTGCCTCACTGCCGTGACTGACTGTTCCCATATTACCAGTCCGCTCTCGTGAGTACTTTTCTTTTCTGCTAAAGCCCGATAAAATCTGCAAGCACTGAGGCGGACGGCTTTTGGAAGGGGGGGGTCTGTTAACTTACTCAAGTGTAAAGGAACAAAAGCAGGGCTTTGCTGGAATTTATTGAGGCCCTTTCTTACTTCGACTCAATGGTCTGTTCAGTTCTATCCGGTTGGTTAGCATTCGGCACCCACCATGAAAGAAGAAATGACATCACACTCAAGTTTAGATGTTGTCTGTGAGGGTGAACAGGGCCTTTTGGAGGCACCTCAAGAGGGGAATGGAGTTTTCCTGAGTTGAAACTCCAGTCCCACAGACCCATATTGAAGAAAAGGCTGGGAGCTTTAAAGAATGCCCACTATAGTTACATGTTCGGATAACGGCTAAAGCTACCTCCTTTTTGAACACCCTTGAGACTGTTGATGTACCCCAAACAAACATAAACTGTTCTGATGTTAACCCTCAACCAAAACATCAGGACACTAAACTAATAACATGTCATCTTCAAAGCAACCCTTACATGACCCGTCGGAAGAGGAGCGGGTGCCCACGATTCATTTAGATTTGACGGAGGCGCAGGATGAGGGGTCCTTGCTTGGCGCCATTGACACGCCTGCTTCAATTCAACTGAATCATTGAGATGTACCTGGTGACGTGGCTTTAGACCCGCTTCGGGTCCAAATCCTTCTACCTGAGAAGGGAGGAAATCCGCTTTCTTCACCCCCAAGAATTTACAGGTTTGCAAAAGCACCCGGAAATCCCTCTGAGAAAACCTCAGCGAAATAAGTGATTAAACAGTGCTGGCAGCTGAGAGGGTTGTTGCCGGAAACAGCCTCGGCTATAGCGCGTTTACCTACCAAAAATCAGCTCAGAGGCTTCCCGCCCCTGGAGTAACTACGACGGGGGTTGGTTTTGAGCAAGGGGCGTTGCACTCTCGACCTTTGGTGCCCCCTAAAGAGGGTGCTTAATGACAACCAATCCTGGAACTTGCCCAAGGGACCTGGGAAGAAAAGAGTGGTCAAGAGAGGGAACTCCCTTTCTTAAAAGAAGAGCGGAACCCCCCATGGAGGTTAATCCCCATCTGACAAAAAGATTAAAGCTGAATTTACGAGGGGACACTGAGGGGTCAGTAGGGTTGCACACCTATGTTCAAAATCGATCTTTCACAGATGAGGATCTCCTATTGGATTTGGCAGCGCAACAGGTGGAACATGAGGTTCCCCGCCTTCCTCTGATTGACACTGGTATTATTGCAGCTCTGATTTGAACTCTGGCCCCATTTATGTAATTACATGAAACAATGAGTGAGCACATTAGGGACCAGTCCACACTAATAGCAATGCTTCATACCAAACTAACATTCTTGGAGGGTTTTGTGACAGGTATACAGGGGAACTTGGACAAGAATAAAGAGGAAATCCCAACGTTCTTGCAATGCATTATCTCAGCGGCAGTAGTGGATAAGAACAGGAAGAGGAGCAAAGCTTTTCAGAAATCCCCAACTATAAATATTCCATAAACAACAATTAATCTAACGACTCCACCCGCTACAGCTGGACTAGGAGAAGTGGAAGACGACCCTCTAATGCAAAGATCGGTACTACAGGCTGGCGATTCAATACCATCACAGACCCCTATGAATATTGGGGCATCTAGGACGGAGCCTGTACTTGTTCCAGAGAAATTATCAAAGCCTCCTCAATTTTACCAGCCGGAAAAAAAATCAGGTTCCTATTACAGAGGTTGCAGCAATTTCTGATGGGACGGGTCCTCAGAGACGTGTGTTAGATCAACAAAGAAAATGACATTTTCTCAAAATGTTTAACATCGGACAAAGTCCATACTAAGTCACCCCAAGGGAGTGATTTTGAAGAAAAAAGTCTAAGAATGTAGAATTACCTAAAGAAAATTAAACGGTCGGATCAGGCTCAGAATTAAGGTGATGGGGCTAGAACATTTATTCGGAACATACTGCCCATCAAGCTGCCTGTACGTTCAGTCCAAGGAGGCGGCTCAAGATTGAAGGCCCCAAAAGTGCCTAAGTCGTTACCAACCACTATTCATCATAGCTCGGCAGAGGGCCAGCGAGTAGTGTCTATTGAGGAGCAGCGGATGGATTTATTTAATCTTTCCACATATTCTGTAGAAGATGAGGACGCGTTTAATTCAGAGTCAGATTGTTCCACCCACTTCGACCAACAAGAAGTGGACCGGAGAGAGGCTTCTAGGAGCGTGATCGAAGCCGCATTAAAGCAGCCGTGGAAGTCCCATAGGACAAAGTGGGCCTTTTCGATTGATTTACCTAAACAAATACAATTGACAAAAATAACATTTGCCGTAAGTGGCCTCGAAAATTATACGTACCTGTATTTCCCCCTTCCTGAAGAAAAGGGTGGTAAGAAAGATGCCACCTTGGGGAAAAGCTTAAATGAAAGTTTTGAAAATTGCAGGAATTTCAAAACATTGGAGAAAAAAAGAGCGTGTCTCCCGAAGGCTACTCCAAAGGGTAGCAATTCAAATATTCGAAGGGATTGTGTCCTCCGACGTATTCCTTATCTTTGATAATTCGTCTCCAGCTTGCTGGCCTCGGAAATTTTTCTGTAGAGGGCGCTGCGTGTCGCCGTCCGCCGAGTCGATGTCCCTCGACGGCCACCGTATCGGCACCGACGTCACCATGCCCATAAATAGCCACGCGCGGCGTCCGTTGCTCAGTTCCGTTTTTCCGCGCTTCGTGGGCCTCGGAACTTCGTTGCTCAGTTCAGTCAGAATAAACCTTCTACATCTACTCGAATATACCAACTCGTTCTCGATGGCATCTTCATCGGAACCGACAACGCTGAGATCCGGCTTAAAAAAATGTCGAGACTGCGGTAAAAAAATGTCAATAACGGATCCACACAGGATCTGCGTGTGGTGCTTGGGAGCTGAGCACCATTGTTTGGAGTGTGAGGACTGCATGTCCATGACGACAAAAGCCTTGAAGGAGCGCAAGGGGAAGCTCGAAAGAGGTAAGTCAGTCAAAACCTCCTCGAAAGTTTCTTCGGCTGAGTCGAGGCAATCATCTCCTTGCCGTCGAAAACATTCCCATTCTAGATCTCGAAGTAGCTCCCACCATTCATCGAGATCAAGACACTCAAAGAATAGACGTCGAAGATCCCCTTCCTCGTCGTCTTCTGTTTCCCCAGAAAGGGTCTCCTGCCCCACAAAACACAGCTCTCAGGCTGAGTGGGAGGAATTCAGGAAGAAAATGTTAAGCGTCTACGAGAAAGCAGCCTCGACCCCCTCGAAGACAGCTGAGGGTGATACCCCGGGTGAAAAACCCAAAAACTCAAAACGCAGCGAGTCGCTGCACTCGGCGAAACATTCCACCCGAGAGCGCCACGGGCATCGGGTAAGAAGGCACCGCCTTCGACACCGTCGTCATCGTCAACGCCTACATCGACGCCGATGAAAGAGAAGACCAAGGCTAGTCCACAGCCAACGGTGATTCCAAGAGCCTCCGGCACGACGCCGAGACCGTCGTCGACATCCTCGAGTAGGATCCCGATCCCCTCGAGTTCTTCGAGGCCTCTTCCAGTTTTCTCGACGCCATTCTCGGCGCCTTTGAAGCCTGTCACATCGGCATCGACGTTTTCTCGCCCAATTATGACGAGTTTGGCTCCTTCTGCCTTAGAAATGGGTTTTACACCATTTCAGAGGTCAGAGTACCCTGGATTATCTTCAATTTATGAAGAAGGGGAAGATTCTGACCAGGAAACCTTTGGGTTGCAGAGGACACACTACCTGTTTCAGAGGATTTCACCTCTGAGGAAAGAAGGTTGAAAGACCTACAGGAGGCAAGTGGGCTGGACACTTCCCCAGAAGTGGAATTTGTTAAGCCAGACCCAGGGGAACATGCCGAAACACCCTATAGAACCCTGATGGCAAGGATTATTGAATTTATGGGTTGGTCTACGCCTTTGCCTGTTTTTCAACAGGATGACCTGACAGACATATTAGACAAAGGTCCACAGGAGGATCCTATGGTCCCCTTCCATGCAGCCTTACAAAGAAAGATTTCATCTAATTGGGAAACTCCTGAAGTTATCCCTGCTGTCAATAAAAGATTGTCAGCCAAGTATAGCGTAGCTGCAGCTGACCCTGAATACTTATCAAAACACCTGACTCCAGAGAGCCTGGTGGTCCAAGCGGCAACTTCATCAAGCAGCAGGACCGCTTACCCTACTGTCCCACAGGATAGAGATGACAAGAGGTACGATTCTATGGCAAAGAAAGTCTTCTCTGCTTGTAGTATGGCGTTGAAGTCCATCAACGCCACCTGTACGCTCGCCAGGTTCAGTCACACACTGTGGGAGTGTGCTTCATCAGCGGCTGACTGCATACCCGAAGGAGAGGAAAAGGAAGCCTTCCTTAACATTATTAAAGATGGCAACAATGCCATGTGCGAATCACTTCAAACTGGCATCGATTCCGCTGACAGTATCAGCAGGGCCATGGCGTCAAGTACAACAGTCCGCAGGCATGCGTGGTTGCGAAAGTCTGGCTTTGCTCCAGATGTACAGGCCAGACTTTTGAATATGCCCTTTGACGGCTCTTCATTATTCGGAAAAAAGGCTGATGACAGTCTGGAAAAGTTGCAGACATCTAAAGCAGCGGCAAAATCGTTAGGAGCTGCAATCCGCCAAACTCCTTTTCGCCCCTCAGGAACCTTTGGAAGAGGAAAGTCCTTTCGCTATTATTCCGCATTCGGGAAAGGCAGAGGACAGCCGGCTCAAAGAGGCCAAAGGAGATCCACCTGAGGTGGACGGGACAAAAGTACTAAAGCCGCAGCAGCAGCAGGTGCCTCTTTACCCTCGGCATCTGCATCAGCCGCCCCCAAACCACTCTGAGGTCTTTCCACACAAAACACCTGTAGGGGGCAGGTTAACTCACCATCTGACGGAATGGCAGGCTGTAACGTCAGATGCTTGGGTATTGGAGACAGTTGCCCAGGGTTACTGCCTACCCTATCTACACATCCCTCAGAGTCATCCACCGGGGCACAGCTCTCTAAAAGTTCCAGATCCGCTCCTCTTGCAGGAAATTATAGAGCTGCTAGAGAAAGGTGCCATAGAACCGGTACCTGTAGCGGACAGAAACAAGGGCTGGTACTCCCCCCTACTTTCTCACACCAAAGAAGGACGGAGGACTGAGACCCATCCTGGATTTACGAGAATTGAACAAGTTCCTCAGGAAGGACAAGTTCAAGATGGTAACTCTCTCTCAGATCCTTCAGGCCCTCCAGCTCCAGGACTGGCTGGTATCTCTGGACCTTCAGGATGCTTATTTCCATGTGCCAATCCATCTCAAACAGAGGAAATACCCGAGGTTCGCAATTGGCGACTCTCATTATCAATTTCGAGTTCTGCCATTTGGGCTGACCTCCGCCCCGAGGGTCTTCACCAAGCTAATGTCGGTAGTGGCTGCGAGTCTAAGGAGGGAAGGGATCCACGTCTACCCCTACCTGGACGATTGGCTGATCAGGGCTGTATCTCCGGAAGAAGCCCAGATCCAGCTAGATTATGTCTGCCACTTCCTTCACAAACTGGGCTTCTCCCTCAATTTAAAGAAGTCACAGATGATACTATCACAGAGACTCCAGTTCATTGGAGCGGTCCTGGACACTTCCCTGGGAAAAGCCTCGCCGCCAGAGGTGAGGGATCAAGATATTCTTCAGATGGTCAACAAGTTTCAAAATACTCAACGTCTCCCAGCCTCCGACTTTTTGAGGTTGCTAGGCCTCATGGCATCCTGCATCTTCCTTGTGCCAGAGGCTCGCCTGAGAATGAGATCTCTTCAGTGGGCACTGAGAACTCAGTGGTCGCAATTCTCAGGGAGAATGACAGATCTCCTCCGGATTCCGGACAAGGTAGCCCGTGACCTTCAATGGTGGGCCTATCCAGAGAACATCTTGAAAGGAGAACTGTTTTGGCAACCATGGCCGGAGATAACAGTAGTCACTGTTATCGCCTCACTCACGGGGTGGGGAGCCAATGCCAACGACTTCACCATCAGCGGTCGTTGGTCTCCATCGGAGTCCAGACTACACATCAACCTATTGGAGCTGAGATCGATCAGACTAGCGCTGAAAGCTTTCCTGCCATCAGTACAGGGGAGAAATGTCCTGATAATGACGGACAACACGGTGGCCATGCACTACCTCAACAAAAGAGGAGGCGTAGGATCACTGCCACTGTGCAGAAAGGCAATGCAGCTCTGGTTTTGGGCAATTCAGGAAGGAATCTCTCTATCGGCAGTCCACCTAGCCGGAGAGAAGGACTTGACAGCGGACGCTCTGAGCAGGCAGAGCACAGTCTCCCACGAGTGGGAGCTAGCTCAGTAAGTCCTTCAAGAGATCTTCGCCCTTTGGGGAACCCCTCAGGTGGATCTGTTCGCCACAAGCACCAACAGGAAGTGTGATCTGTTCTGTTCAAAGGAATTTCCCCCGACAGGAGCTCTAGGAGACGCGTTCGTAGTGGACTGGGAGTTTCCACTCCTTTACGCCAGTCCCTCTTATTCCTCAAATGATCAGGAGGTTGAGAAGATTCCGGAAAACCATGATCCTAATTGCCCCAGACTGGGCCAGGAGAACGTGGTACCCGGACCTTCTAGATATGTCCATCTTCCCTCCAATCCGTCTTCCACTCAAAGAGAATCTTCTCTCGCAGAAGGGAGGTCAGGTTCTCCATCCGGACATAAGAACCCTCAACCTTCACGCTTGGCTTCTGAAAGGTTGAGGTACAAGGATTGGGACCTCCCTGATGACATCATGGAGGTGTTGCTTTCGGCCAGAAGGCCAGCAACAAAGTCTTTATACCGCTGCCGTCTGAACACATTTTGCAGCTGGTATAGAGAAGAGAATATCGACCCTTTTTCATGTGGTACACCAACAGTGTTATCGTTTCTACTCTACTTGGCAAACTCAGGCCTTCAAGTTGGCACTGTAAAAGGCTATCTCGCAGCGCTTTCAATCTTCAAGCGCACTGCGCAGGAACCATCGTATTTCAAACTACCTCTAGTGATACAATTTCTCAAGGGATTAACTAATGTTTATCCTCCAAAACCATTCCAAGTTCCCTTATGGGACTTAAATTTAGTCTTAAACTTCCTAATGGGCACTCCATTCGAACCACTTCACTCTTGTTCGCTGAGATTTCTCACACTTAAAACTGTCCTATTGGTAGCACTAACATCTGCTAGGAGGGTGAGCGAGCTACAAGCTCTCCTGTAAACCCCCAAATACAATTTTCCACAAGGACAAAGTTGTCCTACAGGTGAACCCTAATTTCCTCCCAAAGGTGGTTTCTGAATTTCATATTACTCAGAAAATTACCTTACCTTCGTTCTACCCTCCTCCCCATCCGGGGAAAGAGGAAGAAAGGCTACATAGGCTGGACCCAAGGCGGGCTCTAAGCTTTTACATCAGCAGAATGGCTAGGATCAGGCAAGCAGACCAACTGTTTGTAGGATACTCAGGTCACAAGTTGGGATTACCCATAACAAAACAAACCATTTCCAGGTGGATTATTTTGGCCATTCTGGAATGTTATAAACTGGCAGGGAAAGAGCCACCCCAAAATCTTAGGGCTCATTCAACCAGGGGTATCGCAGCCTCTTCGGCCCTCCAAAGAGGGGTACCGGTCAGAGACATATGTGCGGCTGCCACATGGTCGTCCGCACATACATTCACAACATTTTACAACCTGGATTCCTCCACTAGTCAAGAGACCAGATTTGGCAAAGCCGTATTACATTCAGTTCATCCCTAAAGGGATACATGACATTCTTACTCCCACCTCCAATTACATGCCACTGCTATGGGAGTCTATCAAAGATAAGGAATACGTCGGAGGACACAATCCCTTCGAAGAACAAGTTACTTCTTACCTTGTAACGTTCTTTCGATGGGATGTTCCTCCGACGTATTCCTTATCGCCCCTCCCATCCATCCCACATCCCAGCAGTAATACTTCCCTTGTGGTTGCAGCTTACGCTCCTTCAAGGTCAATAACCAATTCAGGCATGATGTTTCTTATGCTACAAAACGGAACTGAGCAACAGACGCCACGCGTGGCTATTTATGGGCATGGCGACGTCAGCGCCGATACGGTGGCCGTCGAGGGACATTGACTCGGCGGACGTCGACGCGCAGCGCCCTCTACAGAAAAAATTTCCGAGGCCAGCAAGCTGGAGACGAATTATCAAAGAGAATACGTCGGTGGGAACATACCATCGAAAGAACGTTACAAGGTGGTAGGGAGAATTCTCTGTTTAGGCTGAATTTCCTAACCTAGTGAGTCCCCCAGCAGCTTTGCTGGATTTTTGGGGTTTATTTTCTTTCTCCTGCCAAGAGTGAGACTCTTTTACCCTCACTCTTGGACATGATTTGAATGCGTTTCTTTGGATCTAGATGTGTTTAATGGGCTATGGGGTCTTTTACCCCATAGGGCTTCATGTGTTTTTGTGATGTGTGTTACACAGCACCCTCAGTGCAGTGACACAGGGGTGTCATAGTGACCCCCCAGTATAGACTCCATACCCTGGGACTGACTACTGTCTCCCAGGGCATGTAAAGTCACCATTAATTTTACTAGTCTTAAATTCTGAACAGAACCAGTACAAACCATCATATTGTGGACGTACTGGCTGGGGCAATTCGATTGCCCCAGGGTCTGTTAGTCGAGGGGGCACGTCTCCGTCCCCCCTGATCGAGTTTTGGCTGTTGGCAGTGGATACTACTTTTTATATTCAACCGCGAATATTTTCCTATGGGATTTCCCATCGTTTTAGGCTACTATCTTTATTTAATTATTTACGGTAGCCTCGAACATACCGCCGGTTTATTTAATTAATATTAATTCTCCGGTTGGTATTTTTTGCCAAAACTTGATTCTAAAATGGCGTTTGTTCTCTTCTGTGACTCCAACCCAAGTCGAGCCCTTTGTTCCACTTTTTGGCGGGCTTCTCCACAGAAGCCATCCAAAGTGGTGCCACTCTGTCTGGGGTACTTAGGAGGGGTGGAGGGAAATTTAGGCACCCTGGACTGAGTTGTCTAGGCAACTCAAGTCGCACTCCATCCAGATTGGCCCAAGTGGTGAGCCGGCCGGCTCACCACTTAGCATGTTTGAGTGACAGCTAGGCTGAGTGAATGGGGGTTTGCTGCATAAAAGCAGGGCTTTGGGGACTGGAACTTCAGAAGTCACCACAGGACCTAAGAATCCGATGAGGGAGAAGCTGAGCCGACCTGCCACGACACCACCACCGGTGGAGCCCTGCTGGACCGTCTCACCACTTTTTCCCAACGACAGAGGCAATCTCCCGCCGGAGAGTCTTCTTCCTTTGACTGGTGGGGATAACCAGTTTCACCGTCTTTTCGCCTTCCTGACGTACCTCGTGGCCGCCTTGCCTGTGCCAAGCACCCCGGCAACCGGGATACCACGTTTTACCACGACTGCGAAACAAAGGTACCACCTTTAACTGGAAAACTCCACGTCTGGTTTCTTCCCTGGTAGTGCAACGACCTTCATCTTTCCTCCAAGTCCAGATCTTCTCTTCCCCTGGACGACGACGCAACTTGCACCCACTACCAGGAACAACTGCCACCGCTGGAGGATCCTTCCCACTTAAGGTACCGTGTCCCGCCTGGCTTCCCTTGCTACCAACTGTACGGGGTAGATTTAGCCCCCGGCTTTCGAACCTGGGTTAGCCTGGGACACTCTGGCTAAACTTTCCTAAGCCTCTCTAAACTCTTTTTGAACCCTCTGCAAGACTTTCTAAGCCTAGTGTAACTGTGTGATCTTGGGCGCATTTGTGCTCTGCTCTCTCTAAGAGTGGGCCCAGCCTTTGGACTTTGGCTCACCAGTGACTTTTGCTCTTCTGCTTTGCTAACAGTGTTCTTGAACCTTAGAGTGGTGTACCTTTCCATATTCTGTCTTTTTCCCTCCCTTTCTCACAAACTTATTGGAGTGCCATCTAGTTAAGCGCTCACCTCTGTATGAAAATAAGTGGTGTTTTACAGTGACTTATCTGATAAGAAAAAAGGGGTGTATATATTACAATAGTAACTGTGTTTAGAATATTTTACAATAAGAGTGCTGGAGTGTTTCAAACCCTGTTTTTTTAAATAAATAATTATATACTTTGATACCAAAGCTCTGGTCAGTGTTTGCTTGTATTATTGTACCTGAGTGCCTATTGTGTATACTTTCCATACTGCCTAACTCTTCTTGAGGGAAGTCTGACTGCTCAGCCACAGCTACCAGGTAAATCTGGGTGGTGCAGACTGCTACCAAGTGGGTTTACTGCCAACACCTGTAGTCTTAAATCTTTTGCAGTGGTCCCTAAGGGAACTGCACAGGTTTCTGCCTAACGCAAGGTAAGAAGTAACTTGTTCTTCTACCCTCTACTCGGCAGGTTAAATTCGATCTGCCCGATACTGGGGCTGAGGTATATGCTTCACTGAACTCCAAAGTGCACTGTAAGGGATAAGATGAAGCTCACGGGCTAGTGTTGGAAAGTACTCTAATATTTAAGGATAATCTGATCTTGAACAGAGCCACTGTTGTGCGGTTGTTGAATTCCATCCCGAATCTCACCCACATCAAATCTAGAGACATTCTCTTGGTAGAATTCGCTGACAAACAGAGACCAGATAGAAGCCTACTACATTGAGTGTCTGCAAGCAAGAAAAACATGGTTTTGTCTGAAGGTTTGAATGTTCTAGCCCTGGGTTTCTGCCTAAAGGACGCCGATCAAGGTAGCCAAGGCTGTATTCAGAGTCTGCATACCATACCAAGTAATATCCCGTCGGGGGAAGAAAGAACCCGAAGCTGGACTGGCTCATATGCTTCTCAATCGAGTTCAGCAAACAAGGAAGCAAGCCTTCATCAGAGCCACATCCAACAAGAAAGATCCTCTCGCCTAATGCGCCCAATCCAGAAGACCAGTGGAAATCAGAACAGTGAAAATTACCAGCGACAGAGGCCCAAGATGTAGGCCTGGATGATTGGAGCTGGTTGGCCGGGGCCCGCCCCACTGGAAGCAAAAGCTCATAGTGAGGTCTATTAGGAGGGGAGGGCTGCCGACAGGCCTCATGTAACCTGGTGAAAATGTGTAGTTGGAATACACAGGGTTTCCCCCACCTGTTCAGAGCTGCCATTCCAAACTTAAATGAGCTAGATATAATTTGACTACAGCCAACGTGGTTGAGGTCCCCACCGTTACTGGAAGGCTTCTCCATAATCTTCAATGCGGCTGAAAATGGCCTAAAAGGTAGACCAATGGCAGGTCTTCTAATAGCCCTTTGAGCAGAAAGAGGCTATGCGATTGTTGCAGAATTCCAACCGTCGCTGCTAATTCAAGCTGTCATACGAGTAGGCCCCTCTCCACGGGGAACTGTTAAGATGTTTTTGATCCTGAACCTGCATTGGGACGTTGCTTGTGTAAGATTGTTGGAATACAGTTCTCACACTTATTGATAATGCAAGATCTGACTATTTAAATCTGGAGGTCTTGGTATGTGGAGACATGAACATACATTGTTTTGATGCATCATGAGTCCTTATTACAGACATGCTGTCTTCCTCATCTCATCAAGTGGAAAGAGGATTGCTTCTGAGGCAAGAACTGTCAGAATGAAATATCCATTTGGTAAATGGACACATAGGAGACTGTCCACTGAGGCCAACATGGAAAAGGGGATCTGACTTAAAGATTCTAGATTCTTTGCTTCTGAGCTACTCCTTACTGACTTGTCAAAGATTGAGATATAGGGAACCACCAGGAGTGACCACAGCAACGTAGTAATATCAGTATTAAATTGGCCAGTACGTCCCAGTAAGTGACATGGGGGTCTGGCCGAAATAGAACCTGTCAGAAATAGATTGAGGCTAAGGACACTTTCCCCCGCTGCCCAAAACCAAATGGAGAAAGCTCAATCCTGTGCTGAAGACTCATTTAAAGCCTTTGATTTAAAATTCTTCGACGGTGAATAAAGTTGGGTTCTCTATTCGACATAAATATGATCCAGTGGTGGCTGCAAGGAAAAGGGCTTTAAATAAAGAATTAAGATCAATTTATAAACCATATTCAAGCGAGGATAGGCAATTAACGAGACAGCTGAAGCAAGCATTCAAGAACTGGCTCAAATCACACAAACATTTGATGTTGCAGCGAGATGCAGAGAGTATGTTATACCAAATTTCTTCAAAAAACACAGCTGAGATGTGGAGTCTGATTAACAATCTTTTGACGCCACAGGAAGCATTGTCAGTTAACCCAATATCATCAGATAAATGGAGACTTCATTTTGAATCAGTTTTCGCTGGCTGTGATGTAAATCCAGTCCAAGCTGTCACGGCTATGGGGGTCCCTGGGGCCTCTCCACGACTAGGAGTGAAATCTACGACTTAATACTAAAAGCCAGTAAATCCAGAGCTGCAGGCCCCGATGGGATGATGAACTTACACTTAAAAGAATATCCAGAATTTTGGGCTCTAGAGCTTGAGCTCTGGTTTAACTATATCAAAAAGACCCAAAAAATCCCAGAATCCTGGAACACTGCAACCATCATGAAAAATGCGGCTGCCCAGGTGATATCAGAGAATCTTTGACACTTCTACACTCTGACCTCTCTCTGTGTAAGATTGGACCATAGGGGCCTTGTGACAGATCCTATTCGAACATTTAATGTATTAAAACAGGGCTGCCCACTCACACCAGCGGTCTTTAATGCTTTTGTCTCTGACATAGAAGATGTTTTCCGCCAACATTGTCGGGAATACCAATTGGAAGAATGCCCTTAGCAGATGACTTGATTCTACTTGATTGAACTAAGGTGGGCTTTCAAAGAAAGTTGAAGGCCCTGGAAAAGTATGTAAAATTGAACGGATTAAGGAGCACCATGAGAAAATCCAGAATTCTGACTTTTGGTAAAAGGAAAAAGAAGGTATGCCCCTCGAAGTCGTGGTTTATCAATGAAGAAAAGATACTTGAGGTGAAGGCCCTCACCTACTTTGGTCTGTGCTTAAATGCTTAAATAACAGCTCTGCGGATGCACAAAGAGAGCAATTGCTGCGTAGCAAGACCAAGAAGTTAGCCGCCCAAGCTAGTGTAATAAAAATCAGAAACTGTAAATATTCTCTTTTCCCACTGATCGTTTTTTTTTTTTCCGTCTTAAGGTAGCCCCAATTTTGACCTATGGGGCGGAAACTTTGTTTTCACTATCGGCCCTCGTGTGGGAAAAACTTGAGGGAATGTTCTGGAGGAGGGTCTTACATCTCCCGAACTGTATTCCAGTTCAAGTGATAAGGGTCGAACTCGGGCTTACATCTCTTTATTCCAGCACAGTTTGGAAAAGCCTGTCACTCTTCAGGAAATGCATGGCAGAAACGGGAGAGGGTGGTTTGGCGGCTGTTGGACTGGCCTTGACACGTTCTGCTAACCATCTTTTGGAGGCCTGGAGATCATTGTGTGTGGATATTCTGTTAGATCTGGGGGAATCCGTGGAATCGCTCCAGTACAGCCGGCTAGAATTAAAATTAAACTATACGATCTGGACTGTATTCATTCGTTAGAGGCCAGAGTAAGTTCCGAACTGTATGGTAATAATTTTACGGAAGCAAGAGGTTCCCTCCCACCCTACATATCTAAGTTCCCGTGCAAACTTAAGTATGACAATTTTCTTAGGGTGAGCATGAATATTTACCCAACGAAAGAAGTCATTGAGGTTAGGAAGCCACCAGACTTGCGTGATTACCACTGTCGACTGTGCCTGTGATCAAGAAACCCTGCTCCACCTCACTTTAATCTGCCCTGGATGTGCTGAGCTTCGATCTAAATGGCTAGCTAAACATCTCAATGACTTTTACACATATCAGTGGTGGAGTTGTGGGGGTACCTGATGTCAAGCACACTAATTTTGTTGAATTTGGCCCTGTTATCCTTTCTGACGGACATTTTTGAATTACCAGCGATGCAAGTAAAGCCTCCAGTGTGGTAGGGGCTAAATGTTATCGGGGCACCCAGATAATGATGTAAGAGCTTATATTTTGATCTGAGATGGAATAACCTAGAATAGGTCTTAAGTTTCAAAAGGGTGCTCCCTAGAATTGCTGTTTTAAATGTTGAGTGTAAACTGAAATTGTTAATTAATTCTGATGTAGCAAAGGTTTGAGTGAAAAGCATGTGCTTAATAATAAAAAAGAAAATTAAAAAAAGATGCCTTGTGTGGGTTCATCCTGGGAAAATCACCAATTTTCACAACACTTTGGAGCTCTACTAAATCTGGTGCACCTATCGCCACCAGGGAGCTCAGGCCTCCCCAATTTGGGCAAAGCTGCATATTGGCTTTTTGAACCACAGGACCAATTGTGGTCCATTAATACAGCTGTGCCTACTTTCATCCAGGCTTATCAAAAATGTGTTTGCACCCTTTTACTGTGCCCATATTTCTGAAGCAAAAGGTGCCATTCCTCACAGGTACTATGGGTAAGGGACCTCCTTCATCCTCTACACATGTGAGGAATCTGGAATATTTAGTCCATTCCTTGAGGCATATATTGTTTGCATTCTGCACAACCTATACTGGCCTTGATGGAAGTGATTGTGCCTTAGAACCCATCATTTCCTTTGACCCATCCATCCAGGTAAATACTTCTCCATATATTAGTAGCTGGGGTCTTTCCCACCAACCAGGTATTACTTTCCCTGCTGCATTAATGCATTGTAACAACTTATGGTCCGTTATTTTAACCTCTCCTCTATTCTGGCCTTCCGGTGTATATTGCATCACCTCATTTTTTGTCCTAGTGTCATCCTTCATAGATTTTTGTTTTATGTAGCTATCCTCATAAGGGAACGTTCTTTTTGTCCATAGAAAGGTGGCCCACTTTCCCAGAAACTGCCCTCTTGTAGTGCAGGATGCTAAATGTGTTAGTGAGCTTTGTGTGCATGTATTTCTGTGGCTATAAATATTCTGGAGCCACTCGTGGCATAGGGGATGAGGCAACATACAAAACGGCACTCATCGGACGTCTCTCTCCCCACTTTGGCCATCCGTTTATACCACAAGTTATTGGTGACATGGGCAGAATCATCAATATATTTGCCCAAGTGCCATGAGTCATTTGATACACTTCTTTTTGCCCTCTCCCTCGAGTGTTTCACAGGGACTATATCACTTGACATTACCATCCGTATTGTACTGGTGTTAACATCATGGAGAACAGAAAAGGCTTGTCTTGTCGGACTGGATGTGCTATAGTGTTGCACTGCAAACCAATACATTAAATACAAACACATGAAGGAGGACAACGCTGCTCCTATCATTATGGCTATCGTGTCCCTCTTTTGCAAGTAACTAGTAATATTCGACTTTCTGGAAGCTAAAGAGAATATCTCATCTCATTTAAGAGACTCCTCTTTGTGCCAGGGGAAATGTTGAAGGCAGCTGTTTGCAAAAAAACCTGGTTAAGAGTGAGAGGAAGTTTCTCTCAAACAATGCATGTTTTCAGATTAAATATCAATAGTGTGAGGCAGATGTTCTAGACTCATAGAAAAGGATAGATTTTCACGAAAAGTAAGACCAAGAAGAACAGAATGGCTATGGGGAACATTTATTTCTTCTTTTACTTTGGAATGGCCAAGCTTTATTTTTAAATAAGAGCCTTCAAAAGGATGTTGGAACAGCTGTTATTGTATGTACAAAAAATCTGCATCTTTTTTTTTCTTGTTGCTGATTGGCTGTCGTCAATCTTGTCTGAAGTCTTTGTGCGTCTTCTTCACCTTCTGGCTCAGTATTTTCAGACTGGAGGGTTCTCTCCAAGATACAGCTTGAAATCGCCATGGTGCATCCATGCGAGTGCCTGCCTTGCACTTTCAATGCATATGTTGTAACAGCTTCCACGATATGTGGTGCCTGGAAACGTGGCTTGTGCCACTTCCCAATAACATCTCTGCACAACACCTTATTGCCAGGACATCATAAAAGAGGCCTCAACAAAGTATCTGGGTTAGCTTGTTCATTGTATTTACCTGTGATTTTCGTACCCCCATGCCACATATGCACTTGTTGAGACATACATGTGAGAGATTCCGTCATATCTGTCAATCGTGCATTTCCTACCTTAACACAGCAGCACTTTTAGCATCAGTGTGAGCCCATGTGGGAGGAGCAATGTGTAACGCTTACCTTGACTCCGCGGGGACACTCACAAGGAACTATGTGGCACAGCTCTTCTCAATGGGAGATGCTTCTACTCTCTCTGCAACTCTCTCTCATGAGAACTCCTTAAATAAAATACAAAGATTCCTTAGTGGGGGGGTGAGGGGGGGGTGGAAGTGCACTACAACCTGAAATTCAACAAGAATTTTCTTACTACAATTAGGATGCAAAACTCTCCTTTATTTTATCCTCTTTACCTTATTTATTTTTTGGGCAAGCTCTCCATCCTGCTTCTGTGCAAGGGCTCTAGTTCTGCAGAGTGAATTCTTGGTAAAATCTTCTTGGGGAAAGGAAAGGGGAGAGCTGCACTAGGTTGTTCTTAGGAGTTGCAGGGGAGCAGCCAAGACTAGCGCTGACAGGAAAATATCACTAAAATACCCAGGAGGAAGAATTCCACAAGAGAAATCCAGTGCTTATGATTAGGGAAAAAACACAAAAATTACTGCGCTGTGAATGAATTCGGAATAGATAACGCCCTGACCATAACCCTGTGGAGCCCCACAGATAATGAGGGTTAACACATCAATGCAACAATAGTATGAATGCCTGCAGCATAAAAGGGGCTGCGGGCGCAATGCAAGCTTAAACGCACTTCAACTATGAAACAGTATACTTCAAACACTGTGCTCGTAACATGAGGAGCAGGAACGAGCTCCGTTCACAGTGCGCGCCAATACGCACTTCAGAATAGCGAGTAAGCAATTAACCTTGCAACACATATAACAACCTAAAGAATAAACGTTACATCCTCTTCCCGACAAAAAATGAGGAAAAACAAATACTTGCGCGATGGCACCTCTGACAGGAATCGAGTGAGAAGGGGAACACGGCTACTGTGACTGGAATGCAGAGACTGACGGTGAACACACAAATAATGACAGGCTACAAATGGGCAAGGAAAATGCTATGGAGTGCTAATGTCTAAACTCATAGAACGAAACACCGGGTGACTAAAACTGTGAACAGGTCAGCGGTAAGCGTCAACTGAAGACAGATGAATGTGAAGCAGGGAGCATTTGAGGGGAGGGGCTTAAATAGGAGCAGGATGACAGCAACTAGACTTACACTGCTCATGGCCCAGAACAAATTAGGCGGGCATGTTTAGAAGTCGTGAAGTAACTACCTAGGCCTTCCCAGTACTCTGAGTTGCTTCCCCATTATCCAGGAATGGTAAACAGAAGACCAGTTCCTATTGGAGGCAAATAGTGAAGCTTTTCCCGTGATCATGACACAATGGGAGTAGGCATTCTGCATCCCGTCACCAGCTCTTGTGTAGTCAGGTGATGGTCAGAGCTTGGTTGATTAAGGCAAATATCGCTAGAGGATAGTGATGTGCTCAACGTGCGTCTTGTTGTCGGGAACGTAACACATCACACACGCCCCACCTTGGCAATACCTCTTGTACGAGGAACTTTGCTGCACATGTGGCATCTGGATGTGTGCTTGGACCAGCTACAATCAATCGGAAAAAGGGACATACGACCTGTAGTCGTTAAAAATATCGAGCATATCCACATAGTTTATATGCAAATGTTGAAATGGTCCCGTGGGATGGGGTTTTGCTCCTCTTTCCATTTTCGGGGTGCAGTGAGCAGTGGATTTCTAACAGATGAAACAATAACAACACATTTGCAACGTACTCACTCAGGAATCATTTCTCTGAAATCAGTACTCAAAGACATTCCCTTGTTCTGTATAGTGGGTAGTGCAACTGCTCTAGCACTACTGTAAGCAGCCCTAGAGGCATGACTGGTTTCCCAGGGCTGTGCCCCCACATTGCATCTGTGGGGGACAATTATAAAGATGATTGTTCTTTTATAATGCGCTTAATACCAGGGACCAGTTTCTAAGCACGAACCCGGGATTCAAACCTGTGTTGCTATGCGTTGTCTTGCTTCCAAGACAAACGTGTTGCCCCAGAACTATCCTCCTGGCCCAATGAGCACCCCCTTCTTTTCTACAGCTCCTGCTCTTGTGTTTGTGCCCGCCGCTGTAACACGATAATGGCATTGGTAGCATGTTAAAGCCCTCCATCACCATGTTGCGTGCACGCAGGTTTGTTTGATGCAGTCGCAATTTCAGATACGTCTGAAAATATGGTTCTCTTTTTGCTTCTTGGTCGGCAGCCTTCTTGCTGTGTGAAATCAAGTCTGCACCTCTAATGTGCCCTGCACAATTCACCACGGCGATAGCCGATGGAAGTTGAAGTCTATGAGCCTGTGTATTAATGGCGCATGCTGCACTGGTGTGCTGTCTGTATGCAGCAAGCCCCTCCTTTTTCAACATGACAGTTCCGCGCATCCTGTTGATGTCACATAGGCTTGGTTGGAATGCACCGTTGCCGCCTCATCGCCATGTGCTTCAAGTGCTAAGATCAACGCTACCGAAATGTGCTGGCAATCTTGCACTTGAGCAAAGCTGTCATTCTCTCTTGCCTTCACTACTGGTGTTCCACTAGGCCTATCGCTTGTGCTCTGATCTATTGATGATGACCCGTCAATGAAGGGAATTATCCCCCTCTTAGGGAATTTTACATGACATGGGCTATCTTACCATTATACACAGTATAGTTGGTGACATTGTGCACATTATCTCCCTCTTTTACTGATTTCACTACGAATCTGGCTGAGTTTACCACTCGGCATCTGACCATTGTGATCGATGGATTCGATTTGATTACTTCGTAACCTGATGCCCTCTGTGTAGTCAAGGTACTTTGGGGCTTTTTTTTAAAGGATGGCAAATAGAGCATACTCAACATATAACGTGACTGCAATACCCATATTTATGCTGGCAGACTTCTAATTTGCAGAAACTGCTGCAGCCAATGCTTGCTTACATGGTGTGATGCTGGAAATGCATCGGAGGAACAGGGCCTCCGTATCCTTGTCCTTTACTGCTTTTTATCGTGTGTTCTGTCGTGTTTTCGGCGCAGGAGTTCATGTGGGACTCCTGGCGGTGCAGCTCTCTTTCTTTTGGTTTGGTGAACGGACCCGTGGGATACCCTTATGGCACCCACGGGTGGGGGTACAACCCTGTGCCCCTAGTGTATGTTTTTGGGCACCTGTGGGTGGCCCGCAGAGCAGGGTATGGGCTGGTGGCAGCTCCATGCTGAATTTGACAGGTGCGCGGTGTATCCTCCATTTAGGGATACCCCGGCCCTGCCATTGGGATCAGTTGATTCCTGATGAAAAACAAGATGGCCCCTTGCTTTCTATTACCCATTACCTTGTTTACCCAAAGTCCAGGGAAGCCCTGACTCTGTCCCTTCCCCCTGACTGGTTGTTGGGTGGAAATGCCATGTATGGTGTTGTTGTGAAGGCCCGGCCAGACTAGCTGGAGCCTTCCCGGTGATGTATGTTGTGGGTGCCTCCTGTGGGTGGGACCTGGGTGAATAGAGTGTGTGACAAATATGCATTCTGTGTTGTGGGTGATAGTATCTGATGGTTGACACAATGACTGAGACAACCCTGCCTGAAACCGGTATGAATGCAGCTTGGAGTGTTGAATGGCTCGGTACTTTTCCCAATACACATAACTTGTTGTGAGTGTCTGGAGAGAAGTGAATGGCCTGAATACCTCGTGTGCCTGATTGGCTGCCTGCCTGCCTGCCTGCATGAATGCCCGTAGTCATGATTGGATGCTTGAGTGTGACCCAGCGGAATGAATGGGAGATCAACAGTATATCTGGGGACCTCTCACTGCTAGGAATCGTGTTCAGAAGCTGAAGTCCACTACGACGAGTAACTGGATTAACTGACGCTTGACCTTGAAGCCCTGCTGGACGAGAAGAATTGCTGTTGCTCTCCTTCACAATCTGAAAACTGCTGTGCCTCCAAGGACTGACCCAGAGAGGACCTGGTAAGGCGCCCTCTTCCCGAGCTACGAGGGACCATCGTGCACAGCTGATCTTTGCCAACGCTCCCTGGTAGACAGACCTTCGACAGGCTGCCGACCCGATACGGGCACTGCTGTTCACCGTCGGACGTTCGACCCGTGACTCCTGCCTTAAAGGGAGGGCACTCGAGAAGGGCCGTCGATTCCCCGGCACCGAACGCCAAGTTCCCCGACACCTCTCGACGATCCGTGGCTCCCACCTGAAAGGGAGGCACTCAAGAAGGATTGGTCGGCGCATCGTCGGAGAACTCTACTCCACCAGGTACATTGGGGGGTAAAACCTTAACAGGAAGAAGTAAGACTATTGAAAATTTGGACTGGGCTTGTGCTATATATCTTTATTTACAGGTTGCCCAGGTGGGGGGGATCTCCACACAGAACTGTGCCTAGCGGTAGGGGTCAGCATTCTGCCTATTGTTTCAACCATCTTACGTTCCTGCCTATCTCTATTGCTGGTTTACTCGTTATTGATCTGTGTGACATTTTAACCGTACAGTTGATGCACTTTAATGAGATTCGATAACATTAGTGGTACCGCTTTAGAATTGTACACATTTATCATTATTGATTTCCGAGTACAAAGTGCGTTATTGTGGTCGTGTACATACCTTTGAATATTAATTATATAAAGACTGTGTTTTCAGTAAAACAGTGTGTGGACATTCCTTTGTGGGGGGTTCAGGGACTAGACTGTACTTAAGAACCAGCCTGCATCACCTCCTGAGAAGCTAGGCCTTGATTGCTCGACTGTGTTACCAATAATAGAGAATCTTGGCTGGGGGCCTCTGTGCCTCTCCTCTCCCATATAGAGAGCAGAAGTACAGACATCCCCTACCAGTCTTTACACATGGGTAATGGCTTCTCATTATTGGGATCTAAGATTCCACTGTAAAATGCTAATGGTTTGTGCCTCATGGTAGTTTTCTGTGCGAGGACAGCTGTTATCACTACATTTGTATGGGAAAACAAAGAATTCTTCATTGTAATCCGCTATCCCCAATACTGCAGATGTACTTAATGCTAGCTTCAATTCATCAAAGGCTTCTATCTTTTCACCTGTTCAGGCTACGTCACTTTTGCAATTTTGTGCATCTTTTAGTCCTCTTAAGAGTGGCCTGTCATATGTGCTGTAATCAAAGACCCATGCTCTACAGTAATTGAAAAGACCTAGAAATTGCTTCAATTCTTTTGCTGTTTTCATGATTGCCTCTGCTCTTTCAGGTGTCACCTTTCTCCTTTCTTATGATATCAGCTGGCCTATATATAGGACCTCATCCTTGGAATATTTCCTTTTCTCTATATTCGTTTTACTGCTTATCTGCCAATATTGTCATCAGTGTAACTGAGTATCTCCTTTGCTCTTCTTCTGTGGTGCTACACACCAATATGTCGTCCACATATTGAACGACCGTACGGTCAAGTTGTACATTGCCTAAGTCCATCTGCAACTGTCGATTGAAGACCGAGGGTGATTCACAGTACCCCTGGGGTAAACTGGTATGTTCCAATCGAAATCCGTGGTAAGTGAACGCTGTCATATATATTGTGAATCTGGATTTAAGGGAATTGAAAAGAAGGCATTCTTTAAATCAGTCACTGTAAAATATTTAGCTTTAAATGGAATGTTGCATAATATCGTGGCTGTATTTGGCACTAACGGGAATTGTGCCTCAACAATATTATTCAAGGGGCGTAAATCCTGTATAAATCTCCACAACCCGATTGTGGACCCGATTTAAAAAGGCAACCACCGTGTTGCATGTTGATTCTGAATGCACAAATATCCCCTTTCGCATCAAAGCAGCAATGGTTTCATATATACCCTAGTCGGCTTCCTTTAACATGGGACACTGTCTTACTCATGGTAAAATGGCTCCTTTCTTTAGTTTAATTAGGACTGCCCCTATTCCTTTTAATAGACTGATGTCATGTGGACTGCTGGTTCACTGTGTGCTCGGCAAGTGTGCCAAATCCTCATGAAGAAAGAATGGGACGTTCTTCACTAATGCCATTCTCTGGGGTATTTCCCTGTTCCTACATTGTAACTGATTTGTGAGAATGATGCTGAATATCACTTTGCCCGCAGATCTTTGTCTGTAAAGAACTTTAAATCCACCAAGTCAGTCTATGTGCCTCATCAAGCGCTATTACTGTGTGCCAATTTACCCCTTCATCATCTATTACATACAGAATTACTCTGTTTTCCCTTATTATTGCTGCTTCTAGCTCACTTGTGATTATCTGCCCTTCTTCCACGTCCGTGGGTACTTCTGGTCGTAAGAACAATTATGTGCGTAACCTCAATAATTTATCCTGTATTCCTGGCAGCCATGCTAACAATATGTGTACCCCATAAAGGAATACTTCCAGGTTTAATGACACTCCTCTTGGTGCTTTCTGCCCATAAAATGCTGTTATGAATTCTAGTGCATTCACATAGTGAATCCCTGGGGTGCAACATATTATCCCCTTGTCAGTAAAAGATATTGTCATGTTTAGTTTACTCATAAAATCTCTCCCCAATATGTTAATGGTGTCTTATGGGAATATAACGTTGTCATTGCCATGTCATGTTCCCCTATGATTATGGGAACATTGCCTATAAAAAGGAACCTTTGTCGTCGCCCCAGAAGACCCTTGTGTGTCCATGGATATACCTAACATTGGAATTGTTCCCTCTCTAACACAGGATTGAGTATCCCCCGTATCTACTAAAAATTAAAATGTTTTGTCACCTATTGTCATTCCAACCCTTGGCTCCTCTTGTGGGTCTGGCGTAATCGATAAAATGTGACACTTTAATTCTTTCTGTGAGCTGTCCCATTGTAGGTACATATTCAGTCCTGTTCCAGTAAAAGAATTCCCTACCGGTACTGTCACACCCCCTCTTCTAGGTGGCTGTGGCAATGTGTTTGTGTTCGATGGGTTTACAGCATTCTGTTGTGCTGGCTCCTGTGACTGCACTGGAGCTTGCCATGTTTGCATTGGTGCCTGCAGTATTTGCATTGGTGCTTGCTGTGTTTGAGGTGGCATCCCTTGTTGCGCCTGCTGTATTTGTGGTGCTTGTGCCTGATACTGTGTGTGATCTTGGGCATAATATGTTGGCGGTTATGCACTATATGATGGGCGGTATGTTGGCCACCCTCTTGTGTCTACTGGTTTCCAATTCTGTTGTATACCTCCCCTACTTCTACTCACATGCGAGACATGCTCCATTTTCCAGCATATCGAATACTTTTGTGGTTGGTCGTCTTCAAAATCGTGGTGGCCCTCATTTAAACCATCCTTCTGGCTAAACTTCAAATCCAAACCCTCTGCTTCTTGGTTCAAACCCTTCTACCCGGGGGGTAATATTTATAGTCCCCTCTTCCTGCAGAGTTTTCATTTGGCCTTGGCTGCTCTTGCTTTTCCTCCTGCTCAGCATCATTTTCTACCATGTTTGTTAACCTAGCCCCTTCCATCGTCCATTTCGATAGTTTATTTTGCACTAACTTTGCTTCGTCTATCTTTCTCTTTCGGTCCTTCAATTGTTTTCATAGACAGTGGTGAACAATTGTCAATTGTGTCTTGGGCCACGGTTTTGCTTCTATTCCCACAATCAATCTCTTTTAATTGCCTCTTCGGGGAGGCCCCGACTCAAAATGTGAATACAATATTTTTATATTTTTGTTCCACGAATCCCTAGTCGCTAGTCTCTATTTTTCTTGTACGTCCTGTATGTATGGTCCTGTATGTATGCCGCAAGCTCTTCATCAGGCCCCATTTTTCATTTCATGATTGCACTTATAGCCGATTTTGGGTATTGCATTCTGAGTGATCTCCAAACTTCTGCTCTGCTTTTATTAAAAGGTGCCTTGCCATGTGTTGTGGGCGGTCACCCCGGGATACCCTGCCATCTTCCAAATGTCCTCGGATGGTTAGCCCAATATGGAATTGAATAGGCTCTTTGTTGCCCACTGCTAGCGTCATCCCAGCTGTCATCCTTCCCCGCCCCTGCTGTAAGCGATGACAATTTATAAATCAAGTTATTTTTTTATCTGTCTGTCCATGGTATATATGGTGCTACTCCTCCTCCTTTTTCTAATGGGGGGAATTGTTTTACCCCTATACCCCATCCAACAGCGGCAGCACTCTTTGTCAATGGTCCGTCATGCTAACTTTTCTGTCCTGGTAGATTTCTCAGCCTATTAACATATGGGGTTTTCCCTTCTAAACTGAGCGCACCTTCCTCGAATATTGATTCTGGCCTTACCGCCGGTTCCTCCATCTCTGTCCACGCTACCTCTCGCCCTATGTGGGTACACGTCTGCTTCGTCTTCCAACATTGTATCTTCGCTATCTTCGTCCTCTCTATCCTCAAAATCTGGTCACCCCAGATGTCTCCTATATATTCCTACCATCACATCTCCCGTTATGTCTCTGCCATCCTCTGAATTAGCGGTTCTCCAACTTCCCATTGCACCACTGTCACCATTTGTCATGAACTTCAGATCATGCCCCTTTTGGACCTCCTGGTCCTTGTCTCGACAGGGCTTGCATTCCGTACTACTTCCAACATGGCCGTCCAGAGCTGAAGCCCTTGCTCGCTCCATGCGCTGAACGCGGCGTGGTCTATTTATAGACCACGCCTTCCGCGGCTCCGCACGTCTCAATGCTATTGCAGAGTAGCCCAGACGTGTGTTCGTAGGTCGCGGTATTGTTCCTTTTGTCCCAGTGCTATTACCCACTCCTTTCCCTTTCCCCCTTCCTGGTTCCGAGCTTTTCTAGCCTTTCCAGTCTCCCGGATTCCTGGACTCTGTGATCCCGGAACTAAACGCAACCTGGAACCAGACGAATCTCGAGCTGCGCTGTTCAAGACCAGGAGCGTTTGCAAGAAGGCAGCGATCGAAGTCACCAGCAAACATCGGACCCAGGTGAGAATGGGGGAACTCCTTGACACCATTTCTGTTCCTGTCTCGTCTGTAACTTCTCCTTCTGATAATGCCTTCTTCCTCTTTATCAGATACAGCATGTGCGCTCATAACGTCATCAACTTCCTTGCAGCGTCTCTCTAAGCTCCTCTTTCTTTTTCTTCACCTTGCGGTTTCTTTTTCTCTTCCTGTTTCTTTCTCTTTCTGGAAGTGTATGCCCCTTAATAATGGCATTAATTTATTTTCGCCATCTCTCCCTACTTCTTTCAACATCTTGCTGTCTCTCCCTCTCCCGCTTTTCCCTCCGTTTCCTTTTTCCCTCTCCCTCTCCCCTTCTCATTTCATTTCCCTCCCCCTCTTTTCTTCATTCCTTTTCCCCTTCCCTCTTCCCTTTTTCAATCTTTCTTTCCCGATCCATTCTTTTCTCTTATTCCTCCTGCCTTTCTCATCAATGCTCTTTCCATCCAACTTGAGCATGATTTGTCCTCTCTCCCATTCATTGGTTACTATTACTGCATCATTCTTATCGTCTTGCCCTCCCTTCTCGCTCTGAATCTCTTCCTCTACTTCCGTTAACCTGGCTTTGAAGTTGTGATATTCGTCATCTTCTACATATTTGGACACCAGTCTTTGTCTATTATTTTTCTCTTCACTTATGTTTTCTTTTCTATATGCAGGAGGTGGATATGTAGGATTAGTATATCATGTGCTGCTTTTAGTACGTGTAATGGGTACAATGTGCAGTTGAGGACTACCACTTGCTCTGGGAAAGGGGTGTTGCTGCTCCAAGTGTCATACACCCCTCGTCATGCTTATTAAACATCAATTTTTTCGTATTTTCTTTACTAGGTCTTCTCCAAATAATTTCCATAGTTCCATTATACCTAACCTATTCTGTAACTGTTGTCCCTTTATATGCAGCATGTAAATAGGTGCACATGTCTTGCAGTACTGTCTTCGAATTAGTGCCTTCTTGTGGCCAGGGCATAAACATTTTTCCCCCTGTGTCCCTAACCCATTGTGTGTGGTTGTGTTCCTATATCGAGGCAATGACTTGCATAGGTGAATGAGGGGTATGTCCCCCATGGTAATGGTGTCAGAACTCAACTTTACCAATTATCGGGAAAACTATACTTCAATTTTTGCTCACTTCTTTATCTCCTTTACACACCCCTCCCCAACAGTGTTTTCCCACATGTTAACACCTCTGTGTCTCTTGGAGACCACTCCTTCTGCATCAGTGAACCCTTCTGAGCAGCACCACAACCGTCATTCACCCTCCAAGCAGCCCCACTTTGCTGCTTCCACACCGGACCACACTCCTCAGTTCGAACCACCACATTACGTATTCCACAGATGCTCAAGAATCCACTTCTACAAGGCTTACGCTATCTCAGCATAGACTAGTTCCAGCAATTATTACACAGCAAAATACAATACAGCTGTCTTCTCAGTCTCTGTGATGTGAGGAACCAGGAATGAGACGCAGACACAGGGTTCATGATGTGCACCATAAACATTTATTGGAATACAAAAGGGGTTAGACAATGCCTCTGTCCCTACTCTGAGTTATTTCCCTACCTAACATATAGCTTGGGGTCTGTCCGATGTCAAGATTTCTAAAGCAAACCGTCCTGTGTCCAAAGCACTATTCTGGTCCTCAGATTCTAAAAAAATTAACTCGAAGGTGAAAAGGATAATGTTTTTGGCCTTGAGTTATGTGTAAATGTACACAAAAGTTCCAGAGGGATAGAGTTCTTTGTTCCGGAGGGTGGTTCCCTTCCCCGTGGTTTCTCTTCACTCTGTTTTATACTTTCAAGAATATCAGTTCCTTAGGTTTCTCTTCATCAACAACACACTTGGTATAAAAGACAACTTGGCTGCTTGTCTGTATCTTTGTAGGGTACCTGGTGTACTCTCCGGACAGGTTTTCTCTCCTCTTGGGTATATTTTAACTCTGCCTTTTGTCAGTCTTGTTGTATCCAAACCAGGACTTCCTTAGCTGATGTATTTTACACACTGTTCAACTTGACCTTGTGTGGTAGCCTTCCTTACCAGGACTTTCTTATATCAATACTTTTGCAGCTTACATCTCCAATGTATACTCTCCTTCCAGGGCTTTTTCCCATATACATGTTCTTGTGACTTGCATCTGCCTGGTATACTCTCCTGCCAGGGCTTTCCTCCATATATGTACTGTGCACACTTACAGACTTATTAGTCTCTTATATCTACTCTGTTCTCTCTTGACTCTGCCTGGTATACTGTCCTGCCAGAGCTTTCCTTATAGGTATGCGGCATGCACTAACAAACTTGAGTCTGTTAAATTTCCTTCATTCTGTCTTTTAAAGTAATATTCAGTTGATAATTTTTTCTCATACACTTCATTCAATGTTATTTGATTTCGGGAGAATTGTGAATACACCCCAATGACCCTGCTTCCCTTGGGTGGACTCGCCGGCTTTTGATGGTGTAAGGGTGTCCCTAATTATGCTCACACCACAATAAATACACCCCTCTAGGGAAATAAGGCAAAAAGTCTATCTTGTAAGGATACAAGTTTAATTCTGTCATTCTTCCGTTGCTTCCTGCCAAAGTGGTGCCAGGCAGGGGCTTATATAGTCCTGTCTTGCTTTTTTGCCGTCACTGGATATGGACCATGGCTTCATCCCAATCCGTCCTTATTCCATATTAGAAATGCTCCAAAGCCTTTCCTTTCTTCTTTGTCAGCGGTTTTGCCAGAACATGCTGTTCTACATTTTGCTAGCTCATTCAGAAACACCCTGCAGCTCTGCAAAACAAACCTTGAGACCTACCCCAAAGGGGTAGGTTTTATAACTAATTTGAATTCATTCTGTCCATATTTCACTCCTCCTGCGAACGTTTTCTGGGCCCTGTAGTCTCATTCACACCTACTTTTTATAATCTGTCCCAATCTGTATTTTCTCACACAGAACATGTAAATCCCATTTTTAGCCTGCATGGACCCTTGATGGACAGTGGACAGCCGGCAAGTCCGTTCCTGTGCTGTCAGTGCTACCCTTAGTGACGAACACTGCGGAAGCACCTGTAGTCCATTTTTAGCACAGACCACATTCCTTCTGGGAAGGAGCTCAACTCCTTTATAGTACTAAGATTTTCCAATGCCTAGGATCTGACATTACAAATCTAACCGGCTAATAGTTAATTGCACCTTCTATTTAAGCAATAACTCCCTTTTTCAGTTCCTGCTCATGTCTTTGTATGTGATTATATTTGCATGAGAGAGCCTTCCCAGTGCCCCTCCTCCCCCTAGTCAATTATACCGCCAAAAAGAGGTCCTGCCTAACTCTAAAGCGCTTGGGGGTGCGGGAGGACCCTGGTTCCTTCCCAACAATGGCATTTATAGGCTTTCCCGCGGCAAGCCTGCAGCTCTCTGGCATTCCGTTCCTTTCCACCGCTCCTGTGCCACTCATGTACTCGCTCTTCCGTTTAGCGTCTTCCGGGCTCGGGCAGTGAGGAGGCTGCCTTTCGGCACCTGCAAACTTTCTGAAACTTCTCGTCTGCTTCTGGCATCATTATAGCATCTAGTTCCTTGCAGTCCGCTTCTCTCAGTTCCTTCAGAGAGCTGGTTGGCTTCACGGACCTCGCACCAGCCCTGCAGTCCTTCGGTCGACACCAAGAGGACTGGAGTTCTCCAGCCAGCGTTTCATTGTCAGCTGGTCTGCCGGTTTAAATCTCCCAGCAACTTGCCTTTCCCTGCAACAACTAGAGTGCAGCTTGTGCTCTTGGCCTCCATTGATCTGACTAGAAGACATAGGCATAACAGACACAGCACTACACTGGACCAAATCATTCCTAGCAGACAGAACAGAAACCGTATGGATCAAACCTTTCAAATCCACTCCACGAGTTAACGACTGTGGAGTGCCACAAGGATCCTCACTATCTCCACTGTATTTCAACATCTATCAGACACCGGTCATCAGAATCTTCAAAAAATACAAAATTACATGTTACAACTACGCAGATGACACTCGGATCATCTACAAAATCAAAGACACCGATGCTGACCATTCAACCCTAATCGACTGTCTAAAAAAAGTCTTCAACTGGATGGATGCCAACAATCTGAAAATCAACCCAGGAAAGACAGAAATCATGATCGTATCCAAAGACCAAGAGAACGAAACCACCATCCCGTGGCCTATGGAAATGGGAAGCGCACCAACACCATTGAAGGTAGTAAAAAATCTGGGAGTCCTAATGGACAACACCCTAACCCTGGAACCACAAATAAATGCAACAGTGAAGAAATGCTTTTTCCTCCTCCACACAGCAAGAATAATTCTACCTTTCCTCTCCTTCACGCACAAAACACTCACTATCGCCGCCCTAATCATGTCAAAAATCGACTATGCAAACAGCCTTTACCTCGGAATACCAGAATACCTCCTGAAGAAACTGCAATGGATCCAAAATGCAGCAGCAAGACTACTCCTCAAACTATCACTCCAGCCCTAAAAACACTATACTGGCTCCCAGTAAAACATTGCATCACCTTCAAAACAATGTGCATAACGCACAGGGCAATCAGCGGACAAGGAGCAGAATTCCTACAAAAGAAAATAACAGTCTACAAACCAACAAGACCCCTCCGATCAAGCAACGAAATCCGCCTGGAAATCAAACCATACCTTAAGAAAAAACTTGGCGGCACCTCCTTCTACCACTTAGCCGCAAAAACCTGGAAAAACATCCCAAAAGAAATGAGAAACACTGAAGATCACCTAAAATTCAGGAAATCACTAAAAACCTGGCTCTTCAACACCACAGACTAAATCTGGAAACCAAAACCGGAAAAAGGATGACTAAGCCGGAAAGGACATGGACATCCCCGAACCGGGAGGGTAGCTCCCACGGCACCTGGACGGGTGACACCGGATAGACTGGAACACAGGCGGCACGCACGGAGACTGAGTCAACTACCCCAGACAATCCCACCAACACTTTCGCCCGCACCTTAATTATCACCAGGTACCACAGTGGTGTGGAATTGTCGAGATACTGGAAATCAACACACTACCTGAGAGGTTGACATTGGCAGGTGCACTAGCCACAGGAGTATGAAGGGAGGATAAGGGGAGCTATGAGAGAGCATGTTAGAGGTGGGGGCCAGAGGAGTAAGGGAGCTTGTATGCCAGTCGGACCCAGATCAGGGCAGAGCCGCATCAGGGGAACTACACAAGTCGAGCGCCTCAAGTAGGATAGAGATGCAAACTAACCAACCCTACTAACAATTTCCCTTTCTACATACTCCTCTCAATCCCCAAACCAAACACAACCAAAACCTACAGCACAACAAACCGCACAAACTTCACTACATTGCAACAACAAAACAAAAATGCACATGGTCTTGCACAACAGTAAACAACAACTACCGGCTGCAAACACCCCAGGCCCAGCCAACGACCCACCGGGCTGAGGCCGCCAACAGCACATCACTGCTCTCTTGCACTTTTCCTGCTTCATCCCACTAACTCAACCTCCCCTCCTCTTTCAGAGCCGCCAGAGCGCCAGGGGACCACTCCGGTGGTGATAGTGCGTGGTAGAAATGTCCTTTAACATTAACATCTTCATTACGCAGCAGCTTTTCCTTGTCCCAATACTTTGGCAATTATGAAATAGGAATTCAGTTCTCGACGACTTTTATGGAAAAAATGGAAACGTATTTTCAGTCATTTTGAAAGGCAAGTCAGGTTCTAGCCGCCCGAGGATCAGGATCAGGTAGCGACTGCCCTCCCCTGGCCACATGGGGAGAGCCACAGTTGGGAAAGGAGTGATGACGCCATCAGATTCATCACAGTGAGGTATGCATCCTTTTTCTTTCTGCCCCGTTGCAAGGCTTACCATGTGATCTTTTCCAACCCTTGTCAGAAGATATCTTTTTTTCTCTCCTTAATCTCTTATTCACAGGAAGTGGATTGGTGTGTGAGTGGTACTGTCTGCGGCTGCCTGTGCGCGTTTGTATGATGCAAACTGTGCCACGCATTCCCCTCCACATAGTGCGGATGGAACAAGAAGGCAAGTCTGCCTTTTCGCGAGGGACAAACCCTTGCAAGAGGACCAGGTGAGCGGAAACACTTGGGGGGAGGCAGTGTTGAAAAAGTGTTCCCACTTGGATTTAGCTGGGGCGTGGGGGGACACCTGACAAACCTGAACAAATATCTCCGCCTGGAAGAGGGGGAAAGGTGTGCGGATCTCCAGCAACACCTGACTCCTCCCTAATATTGCTTCCTCCCCCGCCCCTCACAGCCTCCCTAAATCGGGCGTAACTCACATAAACCATACCATCGGTCGCATAAATGAGAAACTCCTATCGGACTCCCTCCCGCTCCCCTCTTCACAAGCTCATTTTAGAACAATAGCCATTGTGCACCAAACTGGCGCAGTGCCCCTCTACTATCAGACATGACACATTCTGAACCAGGCTCTCGCCTGCAGAATGCTGATTCAGTGAGCTATGGCGAAGATGAAGACTACATGTCCCCAAACTCGGCAGGAATAACAACTTCACCCACACATGTCAAGCCGTTGCTGCATGCAATCTCACAAAGATCTCTGCTCAATACAGTTACCTTGGAGCCGGCATAAAAATCCGACCCGACCTCTGCCAACAGAGGAGCATCTTTGGATGACAAAGAAACACCATTGGAGTGAACTAGTACCTGTTCTTCAATAAACCCCCCGAGCGCATTCTCTTGGAGAATTAACCTCTATTTAAGTTCTGTCTGATTCGGGCGCTACTACATCTATTCCACCGGAGGACGAGGTGGAGCCAGATGTTCGATCTGCAACAAGGAGGGGCTGGATGGGGAAAAGCATTTTAACACCACTACTAACCTTAAACGTGGCAAAAAAAAGATGATGCGTAGAAGACATCTAAGCCCCCTCCAGGCGAATAAACATGGCTGATGTTCAGTCACCCAAAACCATGGCTATGTCAGGGGCAGAATTGAACTCTGAGACTGTACGCCTAATAAAAGACATTGCCTCGATCTCCTTACTAATTGGGAGAAGAAAAAAAACACTTTGTGACACTTTCCAGGCTCAGCAAAATTGCTACACCCTCGGATACTCATCCGCCAGCTCCAAGGAAGGAATCGTCACAAGGCCTTAAAGCAGAATTGAACAGCAAGAATGACCAGTCTGCTTTATCTCTGAATGTCTCTCCTGAGTCTGACTCGCGTCCTTTTTCATTGTTGGACCATCAGAAAAGTCCTCGCCTTATGGCACTTGAAAATAAATTGGTGCCCAAAAGGAAATTAGGGATTACCAAAAAAGAGGACCAGAACTCCTTCCAAACGCAATGCAGTCTATCTCAATTGACCATCACACTTGACCATTTTATAAAATTGTACCAAGCGATTTATGTGAGTTACAAAGACAAAGCTACTTTGTTGGCTATGACGCACCTCATGCTGATTCACATCGAAACCTTCGTGAACACACTGGAAAAACATCTGGATAGGGAGGGCGCATCATAATCTGTTCTACAAAAACTGTTGTGTGAACATTTGGCAGAAGTGGATTCAAATTAAAAAAACTGCAATTAGAAGCAGCAAGGGAGATCCTGAAGTGGGGCAAAGAACCCTCAAGAAAATTGATTAATGTGCTCTCAAAAGAAACGGAAACATCAATCGGCGAGACCAAGACGGTCATCCCCTACACTCCAACTGGGCAGAGGGGAAATGAGTCGGAAAGAACAAATAAGCCACACATCGATGACGACATGCAAGAGTGTAGTCCTTCGGTCATTTCCATTCCCCCTGAGGAGCCTAGGGTGTCTACCGCTCCAAATTCTCCACTACAAGTGAAGGAAGCCGTGGTTATCAAAATAGCAGACATGGGAGAGATTGAGGTGAGAGACTCGACTTCGAATGAAGCTGACCTAGCAGAAGGAAAAATCTACGAGATCTTTCTCAAAAGGAAAAAGAAAAAAAGACAAACTAAGAACAAAACTAATCCTACTCAAGTCCAACAACTGAAATTCCAAAGAATATACCATCAAAGAATTGACCAAATCCAATGGCTCACAAGGTTTTATTGGAATTCTGAGGAGATTGACCAGGTAGCCCCAGAGCTGATAAAAAAAAAATAATATATACAGTAGACCTACCGAGCAAAGAGAGAAATCATAAAATGCAAATCTCATCCCTGGGCGAAGAGCTAAATGAAAACCTAACTGTCCCTGACCATGGTGAAAGAGAGGTCGAATTTGATCAAGAACTCCTCAACCTATCATTGTACGACTTGGAAGATGAAGACCAGGTGCCTTCCAGGCCTTTCAGCGCACCTGATAAAGGAGCGGCTTCAGTTCTTTCTTTATTACCACCCGAATCCAGCAAGGCAACGAAAGCAGCACTCCCACAAAACAAAAGAGCTGCTTGAGCACTTCATAACCTTGGTAGAGAAGTAAAACGTATTACTGGAGAGAGGGCTGTTCAGGGCAAGGTTGTGCTCCTTACAGGTCCCCTTGCCAAATCCATAAGAGCACCATCATGTGGAGCAAGGGACCTGAGAAATATCCATCAGGATCCGTCCCCAGAGAGGAGGCAACATTTGAATATGGTAACCCTAGAATGCCAAAACCACAGTCACAGGGGCTCCTTCATGAGTAAGCTCCCTACACCTGAAAACTAATCTATAGGCTAGCTGCATAAACAGAATAGGAACCTCAACTTAAATAGCCACAGAGCCTCCCTTGATAATAACAAAGAGCCGCAAAGGCGATATCTCAAAAGAATGTTGCCAGCTAGTGACGACTTGAGGATGAACCGCACTAATATTCTGAAACTCTTACACCACATCCTGTTGCTTAGATCAATCAAATCTAGCGACATCAGAGCAGTAGAGTTTCCATCCCAATAAAAAATGACTTTGTTAGTCTCCAAATTTATTCAAAATTGAACTGTAATTTACAACTCTCCTCAGCAGAGCATCTATGGCCTCTGGTCTTTGATATAAATGGTAATCTGCCATCGCATGACAAAATACTCTCCAAGGCTAGAGTGTATGATCAACCAGCCAGCGCCAGAATGGCAGATATGGCAAAAAACTTGGATGAAACAAACATGAGTGAGGGGAGGTTTCCAGTGTGCCAGTATCCCCACATTCCAAGGAATTTTGTCGACTGGAAAAAGACCCATGCGAATAACATTCAACCTACAACAGGTCGTAGAAAGATAAATAATGATACAAAAGAACATCAGAGAGTCTACATTTAATGATGAAAGCTGGGAGTGGCTGGCATGGTTCCTAAATGCAAATAAAACACGCTAGATTGAGGAGTCCCTCAATAGAGTTCGAGTAACATTTGGGTTATGGAATACGAGGGGCTTCAGTCACCTTTTCAAGATAAATGGAAGCGATCTTCAGAAATGTGACATCTTATGCCTTCAAGAGACTTGGCTCTTGGTTGCCCCAGCGGTCGAGGACTTTAACCTGCTCATAAACCCAGCACTAAAATGGGAGAAAGGGAGACCCTCATCTGGCCTCCTAACATTGAATAAAAGAGACATAGGAGTTACAATCATGACTTCATCAAATCCAAACCCGTATATCCAATTAACATCTCTGGACTGGCCAAATGGAAATTCGCATACCCAAGTAATCATGATCATCATAAATGTTTTTTGGCATCCGCTCATGTGGAAAGAATACTTGTTTTGTTGATATGGTTTTGAGGGAGATAGATGAATGTCTTGTAAAGCATGGCGAGCCAATGATCATAATTTGTGGCGATTTTAACTTAAATTGCTTGAAGACCGAGAGAAAATAAGCAATCATGTCAGCGGCAGGGGAGGAAATCATGGGCTGAGGTTTGGTTGACTGAAATGGCTGAACGCAACTTTCATATGTTAAATGGGTATACCGAGGGGGACATTCTGTCAGCCCCACCTGGGACAGAGGTAACCAGCTCTCGACCCTTGATTACTTCTTTGTCACAGCCAGTGTCATCCCCTTTGTTGAAAGACTGGAGGTAGTCGGCATGCGGCACAGTGATCATGACTTGGGAAAAGCAAGGCAGGAATTAAGTAGCAATTCTAAACGGAAGTAGCTCTGGGTAGAAATTGCCTGTGGCTAAAGCGAGCCAGAGGTGGCTTTCTTGTGTAAACGTTATGCCACACCGCCGAATATTAAGTCCATAGGATGCAACTATCTAGCCCACTTGAGAGACTTTTGGGAATGTAGGGGGGAGAAGGGAAACCACTTTAAACCCAAAAACACCTACGATGAAGGAATAGAGGAGAAAAATCATGAGCTAAGGCGGGATATCGAACTGCTACTGCTCGCAGGAAAACCAGATAACATGCCCCTATTAAGAAAAAGAAGGCAAAGATACAAGAAATGGATGAAATTGCATTAGGCGATCAGGATTCAAAACGACGCAGAAAGAATGCTGAGAGCCCTCTCGAATAAAGACTTCCAGGATTTATGGTCTCTAATAAATGAAATAAGTGGCCCCCAGAAGGCATTTAGTGCAAGTATGGTAACAGAGGAGGCATGGGTATCCTCCTTCGGGGCTTATATGACAATGATCCAAACTGGGTTCCACCTGTTGCCCTACCCCAGATAAAAAGAGCTTGGGAATTAAACATAGCAAGGGCGGAAATGATAGATTTAATTAAGAACGCAAGTAACTTGAGAGCCCCGTGGCCTGATGGTCTTTCAAACTTTATGCTCAAACAGGCCCCTGAAGAATGGCGTAGGTTATGTATGAACCTTTTCACTGTGATTGGGGCCCGGGGAGAGCTCCCCAGTTCTTGGAGAAAGTCGGTGGTCATCCCCATCTTCAAGAAGGGCTCTCAGGCGGACCCAAAGAACTACCGCCCTATTGCCCTTCATCATGTTTTGGGCAAGGTTTTTGCGACTTTACTCCTGTACCGATTGAAACGCTGGGTGGCCGATTCGGGGCAATTCGACAATAGACAATCTGGATTTGTTAAAGGGGTTGGGTGTAGATTAAATGTGTTGCTATTGGGCATTCTCAAGGCAAGAGCTCTGATTAAGGGTCAGAAACCTTATATTGCAGTGGTCTATTTTGCCCAGGCATTTGACAGCATAGACCGAGATTTGCTGTGGGCAAAACTAGCTCAATGGGAATGCCCATTGGATATTTTATCTCCCATTATGGCTTTGTACACGGATACCTCAATTCAAGTAAAGTTAAATCTTGAAAGACTTCTCTCTAAAAACAAATTGTCACTATGAAAGGTGTAACGCAGGGTTGCATCAGAACTCTTTAATTTGTTTATTTCTGATATGAAGGATCCATTGAGCGAGGAAAGGTCCTTTGCCCCCAGGATAAATGGCAAATCATTAGGGTGGATGCTGTACGCCAACAATCTGATTTTATTAGATCAGACCGAGATTGGCCTGCAACATAAACTAAATTCACTATGCAAGTACGTGCAGTTCAGTGTCTCAAAATCGGCCATTCCAGTTCTTGAGAATGCAAAGGGAAAAAAAGAAAACCAAAGTTTAAGTGGCGCCTTGCAAACGAAGAAACTGGACAAGGCAGGGTAGGGTGATCCATAGAAAATTTGACAAATTCTCCATGACACCAATACTCAACTTTTATAAGCAGAAAGTCTGCCCCATATTGACATATAGCGCAGAGGCTTCACTATGCATGCCCTGGGAAATTTGGACAAAACTGGAGGCTACCTTTTCGAAGAAGATCCTACATTTGCCCCAGTGCGGCCCAATTAGCATTATAAGGCATCAGCCGGGCATCCGCTCCTTGTGTGCAGTGGTAGTGTGGAACTCCCCAGAACTGTACCGGAAGTTAATGATGGCAGATTCTCTGGCCCAGTTTGACATCTTAAATGGATGGGAAGGTGAAAGGGTGGACTGGGCATTGGACCTGTGGTCAAAACTATGTTCTGACATCCTTTTAAATGCATCAGAGTTATCGGTAGATCTTTTAAAAGCTAACCTAGAAGCTGCTAAACAAAATGTGGCTGAGGGATTGGATCTTGACCGAATGAAAAAAATTGGAACTTGGAATTTGGCCTATATCCCTGCATAGTTACAGAAACCAAAGTCCTAAATAGGGTACCAAACTATTTGAACAAATTTCCTAACCCAATACACCGAAATCTATTTCTGAGATTTATACTTAACCTGTTCCACACTAGAAGTTCTCAACGCCCGCAGGCAAGTGGGGGGAGATAACCTAGCATGTCGTCTGTGTAGTGGGCCAAGAGAAACCCTGAAACATGTGACCATTCTCTGCCCTTTTGTTAGAGTTCTAAGAACGAAGTACTTGGGTTCCTTTGTGGGCGCTTTTCAGACAAGAAATGCTGATGACTGGTAGCTAGAATTATGTTGGGGGAATAATCCCTGTTTGATATTTGCCTTAACAAAAGAAGGAGAGAGAGAGAAAGAAGGGAAAAAAAGAGAAAAGGGAGAAAAGAAAAACAGAGAAAATTGCAAAATTCATACGATAAAATCAATAAAAGACTTGAAATATTCTTTACTTTACTTTACTTTACTTTATATTTATAACGCGCCGAAGCTCGCAAGCATCAGGGCGCGACAAGCACACGAAGGGACAAATCACGGGACAACATAGAAAAGAGAGGACAGAGAACTCAAGGGAGTCCATGTTAAAAAATGTAATGAATTATCTAAAAAGTAACGTTTTCAGCTGCTTCCTAAATAGCGAGTAGCTACTTTCCAATCTAAGGTTGTCAGGAAGCTCATTCCAGAGCGCAATAGCTTTGGTGGGGAAAGCTCTCCCGAAACCAGTAGCTTTGACTCTAGTGTGGCTAACTTTGAGTAGCCCTTTTTTTGCTGATCGAAGGCAACGGCTTGGTTCATACCAAATAAATTCTTTCTTTAGGTATGAAGGAGCCGTGCCAAATAGACATCAGTGAACAAGTGTCAGAGATTTGAATTTAATACGCTCCTCAATGGCGAGCCAGTGAAGGCCTGTTCGGTCATGGGTGATGTGCTCGTGCTTGGACTTCCCGGTAATAGTTATGACAGCGTTATTCTGGATAATCTGGCATTGTTTAATGCAAGAGATACTTGCACCGAGCATCAGCGCATTCCCATAATCCAGTCGGGACAAAATCGTAGCTCTAGCAATGGTGGCGCAATTTGTGACGTTGAGGTATGGACTAATACGGCGTAGTAGTCTCTTTACATCAGATAAGAGTAGAAAAACGCACAGTACCACAGTACCACAGAACTTTGAACATCTCAGCTTTTGTTGTTAGAGCTGGAATTACTGGGGTAACCAAAGAGAGGTTCAGAGAGCCTTCGCTGTCATCAGGCCTCTATGCAGTAATCTGCCAATCACTATTCTCTAGGAGGTATCTTCATCTAGAGATGAAGATCTCTAGATGAAGATCTTGATGGTCTTTCAAACTTTGTTCAAACAGCCCCCTGAAGAATGGCGTAGGTTATGTATGAACCTTTTCACTGTGATTGGGGCCCGGGGAGAGCTCCCCAGTTCTTGGAGAAAGTCGGTGGTCATCTCCATCTTCAAGAAGGGCTCTCAGGCTAAATACCAATGAGGGAAAGTCAAGCCAAGCCACTCCAGGGGCATGGGTTCGGCCATGTGAGAATGTAGATCAGAGAGAAGCTAATATTTATTGGGTCAGGTGACCAAAGGAGAGTTTGTTTTAAAAACCTGAACAGGCTGCCAATTTTGAGAATCGTGAAAACCAATCCAAGAAGTCCCCACCACCTCTGGTCCCCCCATGATGCTCCCATATGCCCCCCCCCCCTTCTCACACACAGGTGTTGCCTGTTTTGCTTGATTCTTCTACCCTGCTCCACCTCACCCCCTCCAGCCTACTTCTGCAAGAGTCTGTCCTGATACATTCTGGTTTCACCGTCTTGTGACCAATGCTGAATTTTACTTTTATGGACTTCATTGATTCACGGTGCGTCGCCCTTTCTCATCTCTCGTGCTGGACTTTCTTTGCATCTTGTACTCATGGTGGCCCTGAATCATGCTCTTCCCAGCACGATCTGAAATGTCAACAGGCCGAGTATGATAGTTGCTTGTTTTATTCCTCCCCTCCCTTTCTGCACCCCCTCTTCCCTCACCTTTTGTTTTTCTCCGGCTCTAGCAGAAATGTCGTCAGGGCTAGTATGGTAGTCGGCCGTCTGTTTCCATTTCCTTCCCACTCTCCCCCTCCCTTCCTTATCCATGTCTTAGCTCTTGCAATGTCGTCAAGCTGAGTACGATAGTTAATTTCACATGTTCATGGTCTGTAAGAATGTCCTTATATTTTCCCTTGTTCCCTCCCTTGCCTTGAAGCGCTTTGAAAACACATTGTGAATAGGCGCTACATAAATAAACTATCATATCAATGGATAATATGAGACTATGAATCAAAGGAAAGCCAGTAAAAAGGGCTTTTGAAAGCAAGTGAAAAGCAATAGAGATAAAGCACTATTGCGAAGTGTGAAAGCGAGTTGGGGGACAAGGAAAGTCTGCCCCTAAGTGAATGGTGATAGCCACGTTGCCGCAGAGTCAACAAAACTGCCAAAGCTGTTTATACTTTGATCCTTGCTCTACGCCACTTTATATTTCTTCTAGGCACAGATAAGGTGGTTTTGTTAATTGTCAGGGAACTTTTAGCAAATTAGGAAGATTGTTTTAAATGTCTAGATTCAATTTTTAAATAAGTGATTCCTTGAGAACTCGTTTTAAGACACTTGCGTTGCATTTTCTAGTGTGTAAAATTTTACAGTAAAATTTTACAGTGATCCTCGATTTGCCTGATAATTTTTTTAAAACAGTTTTCTATTGATTTTAACAACTTAAACAACCAAAATAAACCAAACAATAAACAGTCATAGGTGCAATGCTATTATTATATGTCCATCGCCGTCTTGATACTACCCCCTCCCTCCCGAGCCTAATCCACTTCATCATTCTCTATCATCTCCTCTAAGGGTGTACTCTGTTCTGCGCCTTTTGAGGAGTCATCTCCAGAGCCAGTCTGGGCCGTCTCAAACAGTGTGGCCACTAGGAGCCTCCAAGCCATCAGTGACTCTCCTAGGTGATCTCCCCCTCTGCTAACTGCTTCATCGCACACCGCTGTCTCCGCTTCCACCCTTGCCTGATACTTGATATCTGTTAGGGAGAATTCTCTGTAAGGCTAATTTCCCAAACCTAGTGAGTCCCCCAGCAGCTTTGCTTGATTTTTGGGGTTTAATTTTTTTCTCTCCTGCTAAGAGTGAGATTTATTTGCTCCCACTCTTAGACATGATTTGAGGTGTTCCTTTAACTTTCCATGTGTTTTATGGGCTATGGGGTCTTTTACCCCATAGGGTCTCATGTGTTTTTTTTTTGTTGATGTGGGTTACACAGCACCCTCCGTGCCGGAAGCAGGGGTGTCGTAGCGACCCCCTAACATAGACTCCATACCCTGGGACTGACTACTGTCTCCCAGGGCATATAAAGTCACCATTGGCTTTACTAGTCCCAAATTATGAACAGAAACCAGTACAAACCATCATATTGTGGACGTACTGGTCGGGGCAATTCGATTGCCCCAGGGTCTGTTGTTCGAGGGGGCACGTCTCCGTCCCCCCTGATCGAGTTTTGGCTGGTGGCAGTGGATACTACTTTTTATATTCGACCGCGAATATATCTCTATGGGATTTTCCCATTGTTCGAGGCTACCAACTTTAATTATTTAATTCTTATAGCCTCGAACATACCGCCGATTTATTTATTTAATATTAATTCACCGGTTGGTATTTTTTGCCAGAACTCGATTCTAAAATGGCGTTTGTGTTCTCTTCTGTGACTCCAACCCAAGTCGAGCCCTTTGTTCCACTTTTTGGCGGGCTTCTCCACAGAAGCCTCCAAAAGTGGTGCCACTCTGTCTGGTTACCACAGGGGGTGTGGGAGGGGGTTTAGGCACCCTGGACTGAGTTACCTTGGTAACTCAAGTCGCACTCTGGTGTGATTGGCCCAAGTGGTGAGCCAGCCGGCTCACCACTTAGCATGTTTGATTGACAGCTAGGCTGAGTGAATGGGGGTGTGCTGCATAAAAGCAGGGCTTTGGGGACTGGAACTTCAGAAGTCGCCACAGGACCTAAGAATCCAAGGAGGGAGAAGCTGAGCCGACCTGCAACGACGACACCACCGGTGGAGCCCTGCTGAACCGTCTCACCACTTTTCCCGACGACAGAGGAGATCTCCAGTCCGGAGAGTCTTCTTCCTTTGACTGGTGGGGATAACCAGTTTTGCCTTCTTTTCACCTTCCTGGAGCATCTCGTGGCCGCCTTGCCCGTGCCAAGCACCCCGGCAACTGGAATACCATGGTTTACCACTACCGCGAAGAGAAGGGTAGTACCTTTTAACCGGAGGACTCCGCGGCTGGTTTCTTCCCTGGCAGTGCAACGACCTTCATCTTTCCTCCACGGCGAGACCTCTTCTTCCTCTGGACGAGACACCGACTTGCGCCGGCTGCCAGGAACAACTGCCCCCGCTGGAGCTTCCTTCACACTTAAGGTACTGTGTCCCGCCTGGCTTCCCTTGCGACAGATCGTTCGGGGTGACAGTAAAGCCTCGACTTTCTAACATGGGCTAGCCTGGGACAACCTAGCTAACTTTTCCTGACTTGAATTTCATCCTTTTTGTGCGAACTATCTACAAGACTCTTTGGGCATAACCCCACTGTGTGAACCTGGACCCCTTCTGCTTGCTCTCTCCGAGAGTGGGCCTTGCAATTGACTTCCTTGCTCTCCAGTAGAACTCTGCCTATCCTGCCTTACTGTGGTTCTTTGTAAAAGTATTGAAACTTGTGTGCTTCCTTAACCCTGCCTTTTTCCTCCCTTTCTTTACAATTTATTAGTGTCATCGTATGTTAAGCGTTCACCTCTGTCTGAAAATAAGTGGTGTTTCTCACTAAGACTTGTCTAATAAGTGAATAGGGTTGTATATATATGATAGTGACTGTGTGCTGAATTTACTCACCTCGTTTTTGCTAGTGTAAATTACAACTGTTTTTTAAAATAAATAATTATATACTTTTACACCAAAGCTCTGGTCAGTGTTTGTTTGTACTACTGTGTCCCTGTACCTATTGTATATACTCTGCATACTGCTGTAACGCTCACCTGATTCCCGTAGAGGCGCCGGTCTTGACTGGGCGTATACCGTATCTTCAAAGGTGATGTGTAACACACGGCTGGCTCTTTGGGCTGGACCTCTGTGCACTGTATGTTTGACTCGAAGGGTAAGATGTCTGCAGATAGAAAATATGGGATTAATGAACTGGGTTATTGAATGTCTCTCTTCTTCCCTTTCTCTTCTCCTGTAGAACCCCGAAGGTTAACGCTCTCACCTTAGGTAAGTGAACGCTGTGCTCTCCATCTGCCTCGGGGCAGGGTGCTGTAACCAGTTTCTTCACTGGATAAGGGGAGCAGGCCTCTTGACTTCAGAGGACTGCTGTCCGTCGTTTACTGCACGAACGGTAAGTTTCGAGTAATTCTAATGTCTTTAAAGTCTTTAGTAATGATGTCTCTTGTTTTGCAGGGTTCCGGCGATGGTGGATGACGGGCTGAAGTGAGTTGAAGATGGAGCCCGTGTGATGAATAGAAGCGCCTGGAAGCACGTAAGAAAGCGCTTGTTGCCTGCTTCACGATGCGCTCTAACTGTCTTTTTATTTTGCAGGTACAAGTTCGGAGCGGCTGCAGGGTGCCGGAATACCCACTGGGTTAGATGTGGAAAGGAGTAATGGCACGTGAGTATTAAAGTTCCCCAATGTCTTTAAACGCACCTTGTTTTGTCTTTCAGATGCGGGATGCAGCGCCGAAGGCCTCCGGAGCGTGCGAAGAGTTGGTAAGCTTTTGTCTTTCAGATGCCGGAATGCAGTGTGAAGACCTCCGGAGCGCACGAAGAGTAGGTAAGCCTTTGTCTTTCAGAAAGCAGCGCGAGGCGTTGGTGACAGCCGATGGCCCGGGTAAGTGAAGAGCTGTCACTGAAGACCGTAATGCTAACCTGTTCTTTCTTGTCTTTATAGGTGTTGCTGAAGACTGGATTCAGGATGGTAAGCCTTTTTCCTTAGGCCCAGGATCAGATGCAGAAGACACGATGAGCGTTCTGCTGCAGAGGATGCAGAATAACGCAAAGCAAGATTCATCCATCGGGTGTGGTTTAAATAGCTTCCTGTAGTGCTTAGGTGTCTCCTTCCACAGCCACGCCTAGGTAAGAAAAGAGTTCCTGCTTTCCAGAAGAGTTCCAGTGTTCTGAACCTAGGGAGTGGCTCCTGCCCCACCCAACAGGAAAAGTAGTTCCAAACAGAAGAGGATCAGAGGCTCAACTGGCAGGCAAGTAAGCAGCATGGTCTGCTGCAGGTAAGTCCACCCAAGCATTATGAGCCCGGCGCTTCCAGCGCTGGGACTGGGCATATTTATGAGCCTGGTGCCACTGGCGCCAGGACTGGGTCCAAAAGGTCCCAATTGGGACTGGCTGGCACTCAGAACCTGGGTTATGAATCTGCTTCCAAGGGAGTTGGGAAAACCCTGACCTTTTGGAAGCAGAGATCATGACAACTGCCTAACTCTTCTTGAGGGAAGTCTGACTGCTCAGCCACAGCTACCAAGTGCATCTGTGTGGTACAGACTGCTGCCAAGTGGGTTTACTGCCAAACACCTGTAGTCTTAAATCTTTTGCAGTGGTCCCTAAGGGAACTGCACAGGTTTCTGCCTAACAATATCCTTGCTTCTGAACTACAAATCCCTTACGGATTGTATTCAATGTGTCTTTATAGGCACTGGTCAGGCACATCAAGGTTAAGCAAGTCTGAGTGAGTCTGCTCTTGACGCGCCAGCGATGACCCACTTGTTGGTTGTAACGCTGAGGAGCTGTTGAATTGGTAAGTTTCTCATCTTACGTACTCCGTGGTCTTGTTAGACCGTAGTTATGAGCATGGGGTCCCAGCTTCACTCGCTGCTGATTGCACAGAGGTTGGTACAGCAGGCTATTGTACAAAACTACAGTGTCTTGGACACTGATGTCCTGATATTTGAGTCGGGGACAGCTAAAATGCTGTGCTCAGACCCTAATACTACTGTAGGTATTTCTAACGGTACTAGTGCTACTGCATAGCCCAGTAAGACTAATGATACTGTGGAAATCATAGGACGGAGCGCCAGCATACCAGATATCCAGACTGAAGAAGTGTCTGTGAGCCTTGTGCTGGATGTGCTTTTAAACAAGACTCTTGACACTGTGCTATTGACCAGCCTTCAAGATTGTAATACACTAACAGATTAACTCATTAAAGCAATTGATAAAAATACAGCTGTGACAGGACGACTCATTTTTATATGTCGCTGCTTGACTCCCGCTCTATGGATAAGCAGGCTGTTGATATCTGTGATTACGTTCTGGATAACACAATAGATATTCTGTGCATCACAGAAACTTGGTTATAGGACTCTAGTGGCCCTAACAATGATTTAGCCACTTCTGAAGTCTGTACGTTCTTTGGTCAAAATAGAGAACATAATAAAGGAGGGGGGTTGCTATTTTATCAAGACAAGAACTTTATCTTTTTCAGTCACCTGTTATTTGTGAGGGATGTAAAATCATGCTTCTTAAAGTCACCCCCTGACCTAATAATTGCGTTAATATAATATTGCTATATCGACCTCCTAATGACACGCCCACTTTTAATGAGGAAATATATGGTATACTAACTTCTCTGAGCAGACACAATAGTTCAACTGTTATTTTGGGAGATACCGAAGCCATCCTCTTAGAGCAACTACTTAAGCACAGCGATTTTGTCATTCATAGCAAAGAGCCAACCCGTAATAAACGTAATCTGTTAGACTGGGTGGCAACTAGGAATCTTTATCTTAGCCCCCCTGGACATTAAACTGTGTCTGGTCAGACCCCAATTTGCCAATTTAAAAAGAATGTGCTCAAAAAGGTTACTTACCAGCAAGAAGCTTTTTTCAAAAAAAATACTTTATTTTTGTATTTTATCAATCAAGCAAAAACAAACATGGAATCCGATTTCCCCCCAAAAATCCCCTGCCGCCCACCCAATCTTAAGTGTATATATTGGCAGAACTTGAGACATATGTTATCATTGCTTCATTCAACATTGTCAGTCCGCTGTTGCAATCAGGTATTGAATATATGACCGCCAAATCTCTGGAGGACGAGCAAGAGTTTGTATAAAGGCAGTCTCAATGTCATGGCAATAAGCAACATCCTGGAGCCAGCCTTGTGCGCTGGGAGGGCGGCCCTCCCCCCCCAAGCCATGGTCACCCTCATGCACGCTATCACAAGCAATAGCCCTGTCAAGTGTCTCGTCGCGGGCTGCAAGGCCCTTTACATCCCAACAGGGTCTGCTTCCAATAGCTCCCCGATAATCGATGACATTTTTTTTAACACCTCTGACCAAAACTCGGAGACCCGCGGGCACTCCCATGCCAAATGGAGAAAATCAGCCGGGGCAAAATCACACCTGACACATGCAAATGGGGTGCTAGGAAAGAGTTTGTGGAGCCTGGCTGGGGTGAGAAATACCTGGTGTAAGAAATTAAAATGTATTAGCTTGTATTTAGAATTTAGGGATACTTGTTTGTCTCAGCACATAAGCCCAGTCTTCGTCTCCAATCGATTCCCCCAGAGCTGCTTCCCACCGCCTCCTCGGGGCCCCTCCCATGGTATGGCCGACACCAAGCTACTGTAGCGAGACCAAGCGGCCCTCCCCTTGTGATTGGATCACCCCTTGCAATAGTGGCCATACCAAGGGCTGCGCCGGGAGTGAATTGAGGAGGGCCTTAAGCGCATGCCTCAATCGAAAATAAAGAAAAACATCCAGCGCAGAGCGCCCTCTGCTCCCTTGCCTGCTGGACCGTAAGGAACACACAGTCCACAAACAGATCACAGAGGGTCTCAATACCCAGCTTGCTTGCCCATTATAGATATACCCGATCACTAGTTATAGCCAACTCGGGTACATGACGTGCTGGAAAGAGAGGTGGTTAATACAAAGTGGAGAGGCCCATTCTCCTGGCGCTTTTTCTCCAGACTGCACAGGTAATTTTAACGTTTAGTTAAAACGTTTAATCGTCGGCATATAAGGATATTAGGTGTTTCTCTCCGCCCACCTCAATGCCTATCATGTCATATTGTTGTCTAAGGTACACTGCTAGGGGCTCCAGGGCCAGAATATATAACATCGGGGACCAGGGGCACCCTTGTCTGGTGCCTCTGCTAAGTTGACTTCTCTCGGATATCACCGATCCTGTGCGTACTCTAGCCAGCGGTTCACTGTACAGCAATTTCGCCCACCTAACATAGCCCGGCCCCATCCCGTATTCCCTCAGGGCCTCCAGCAACCATGGCTACCTCACTGAATCAAAAGCTTTGACTGCATCTAGGGACACAACCGCCATGTCACCCGCGCTCTTGTGCCCCTCTTCAATCACCCGGTGGAGTCGCCTATGGTTGTGGGTTATATTCCTGTTGGGGACATAACCTGTCTGGTCCGGGTGTATCAGTCTACTAATAACTCTACGCAGTCTATTGGCCAGGACCGCCGTCAATATCTTGCCGTCCTGGTTCAACATTGACAAAGGCCTATAGGAGCCGCAGTTATGCCCTGGCTTGTTGGGCTTAGGAAGCGGTATAATTATCGCTTCTCTAAGCGATTCCGGCAGCCGGCCCACCTCAAAAGACTCATTGAGCATTTCTAGCATGGGGGGTGGGGGGGAGAAGTACCTCCTCTCTATATGATTTATAAAACTCGCTAGGGAGTCCGTCCGCACCCGGGGTCTTACAGGTGGGCAACTGCTTCACCACCTCCTCCAATTCCTCTAGAGTAATCGGTGCGTCCAGCTCCTCCCTTTCTTCGGCACTAATCTTAGGTAATTCCATGTCTCTTAAAGTTTCTCTTATCTCCTCTCGATTGCCCCCCCCTTTGTCCTCATATAATGCCCTGTAATAGTCTGAGAATGCCTCATTGACTCCCTCTTGGTGTCCGCTACCTCCCCATCCTCTCTGGTTATCGTCCTAATCGGGGGCCTAGGGGTTTCGCTCTTATATAACCACGCCAAAAGACGGCCGGTTTTATCCCCACTTGCATGTTGTCTCTCAACATACTTCTTATAATTAAGGTTGCAGAGCCTTTCCCAAAGCTCTGCACACCGCTGCTGCAGTTTGAGTACTAGTTCCGCATCCCCTCCTGCCCTATTGATTTCCCGTTCCAGTTCACCTTCGGCTTCCCCTAACTCCATTAGGACCCCACCCTGTAGGCCCTTTGATTTAGCAATCGCAGCACCCCGCAATACCACCTTAAAGGCTTCCCAGAGCGTGCCCGCTGAATCCACACTGCCAGTGTTTTCCTCAAAATATGTGTGATCTCATCCCTGATATCCTCTCTGAAGACCGGGTCCCTGAGCGCCTCAGCCCGGAGGCGCCACGTCGGTGTCCGCGCTCTGGGGCGGCAGTACTGCCAGCCCAGAACCATAGGCGAGTGGTCCGACAGGACCCTCGCTTTGTAGTCTATTTGGGTGGTCTCTATCACCACGTCTGGCGTGGCAAAAAAATAATCAAGTCTCGTATGCAGTTGTTGCAGGGCTGAGTAATGCGAGTACTGTGTTTCATTAGGATGTTTCAGCCTCCAAACATCTGCCAGCCCGAAGTCGTCGAGCAGTGTCTGCAATGCCCTGGCCGCTGGGGTGGGCCTATCAATCTTATCGGATCTGTCTACCTTGGGGTTGAGCACACAGTTAAAATCCCCTCCCCCCACACACGCACCCAGGTTGTTACACAGAGTCCTAAAATATGCCGCCGTATTTTGATTGGGGGCATACGTATTTATAATGCACACCTCCCTATTCTCCACCAGTGCTTTCAGTATAACTAACCTCCCCTCCGTATCCACCACCTCTTGTGTAAATTGGAGCGGAACGTGCGGTGCCACCCAGACCAACACTCCCCTAGCGTAGGCAGAATACGGAGAGCCTACTACAGTACCTCTCCACTTCTTCCCCACCAGTTCCAACTTTTGCCGGGTCAGATGCGTCTCTTGCAACAGTGCAATATCAATCTTCTGTCTTTTCAAATACATCATGACTTTGTTCCTCTTTAAGTAACTGCTGAGTCCCCTGACATTCCATGTTACGATCTTAAGTTCCCCCATAGCTCGTGAGTGCCCCCCCTTCCGTGTAGCGAATCCCACTTGCCCACGCAATACAGATACAGCCCTCTGACTTTTACTTGTAGCTTCTTGTACAAACTCAAACTCCCCATAACTATATACACCACAAATTCCCCGCTTCTCTCCCCACCCTCTACCCATCCCTTCCCCAACACCACACACCCTAACTGCTGCCCAGCTCCATCCTCGGTACTCAGACACCCCCACATCTAGCCCTGCAAGCACCAAACAATGCCCAGAGATGAGTAGGGTGAAGTTGCCCTAATGGCCACTTAACTAAAGTTACTAAGTGGGGTAAAGAGATCCGCTCTGCAAGGCTCCCCTAAATACAGTAATAGTAACAGTGCTCATAATATCTTGTGCAACAGTCTGATCTTCTCTCCCGAAGGCAGCGCAAATGACTATAATCAAATCCCATGGATCTATACCGCCATCTTGTGGCACCCTCCTCGTGCACTACTTATCTCCTCCATCTCCTCTTCCCGTCCGAACGTCAGGCTCCTGGGGACATCCCTGCGCGTCGAGCCATCCCATGGCGTCCTCCGGAGTCTCAAAAAACAAAGTTTTGTGTTTATGAAAAACGTTCAATTTTTCCGGATACAGCAACATGTATTTATGGCCCGCCTCTCTCAATCTCCGCTTTACCGTCCCAAAGTTCATGCGGCTACGTTGCACAGTCAGGGTATAGTCCGGGTAGGCCGTGATGTTTGCCGCTCGTGTAATCGTTCCTCCCTTGCGGAAGTCTTCCAATATCCTCTCCCGGTCCTGGCGGCGGCCTCCTTGTTAGAGCTATATGCGCACGTTCCACCGCAAATCCTTGAGAAAAGGCTCCTCCGGGTATCTCTTGCAGCAGCATAGACTCAATGAACTCCGTAGGATCGTGGCCCTCCGATCCCTCCGGCAGGCCCACGATGCGAATGTTGTTTCGTCGGGCGCGTCCTTCTGCCTCCTCCGCTCTGCTCTCCAAGTTGCCCACTCTCTGTACCAGGGCATGCAATTCGGCCTTATGGGAGGCACAATCCGCGGTATTTGGGCTCACCTCTTTCTCAAGGGTCTACGTGCGCTCCGCCAAGGCCCTGACGTCCTGCCGGAGCAGATTCACTTCCTCCTGCACCTCACCGACCTTAAGGTCCAATGCCGTTTTCAGCTCAGTTACGGCCAGTTCAAGTTTAGCTTCCTAGGCCGCCTTTAAGTCCGCAATCGCAGCTAGGACCTCTTGGTTGGTACCCGTCGCCGTCATGCCGCCTGTAGGTGACTTGTCCTTACTCTTGGAATTTTCCAGACCAGGGGACGTCTTAGCGAAGTCGTCCAAGGTGGGCTGCTTCGCCTTCGGCCTCACTGTTCTACTAGACATGACCCAGAGGACATGTGTTCTGCACAAGTTACAAATGCGCACACAGCACGCCTCTATCGCTCGGTCATCGTGCGGCCTGCTCCTGCCTTTGTTCCGGTCGTTGGTCGGCCATTTTGTGTCGTCTTTCGTCTCCGGCGCTCCTTATCTTTTTCGCACAAAACTCCACCGCCGTTCCTCCCACGCCTTCCAAAAGTTCACCAAGCGCGGTCAGACCATTCACACACCGACATGTGTGTTTTCAGCAGTCATAGGCACGTCGTTATGCACTATTCCGCCAGGATCATTTCAGGATCTCGGGAGCTCCTCCAGATCACGTCCTCCTACATGGCCCTCGTAGCCACGCCCCCTCCTTCTTCTTTATTGTCTGAGAAGCGCTCCTCATCATATACCTGTGTGAGCCTGCACCACTCAGCCAGTGCTATTACTGCTCTCCAGGCCCTCCCCTCACTGTCTTGGGCATGTACTGCAATGTAATCTGCTGTTGCCATGATGCTCTCGATGCTCACTGAAATTACCTTCCCCTCTGGTTCACTTGCTGGGGTCTCTGGTCTGAACAAGTATGCTGCTAGCCTTCTCCAAATCTTGCCCTAAATTCCAGGCATCCATGCAAATGCCATGTCTGTTCCATATTGGAACATCTCTCCATCTACAGGCTCAGCCCGAGCTACTGTTTGGCCACAGTAAGCTTGCAGTATTTGTCGTGCTGTGAACATGTTTATTCCTGGTGTGGAACAAATTATGCCATTCTCTGTGAAGGAGATTGTCATATTTAATCTGCTCATTATGTACCTCCCAAGTATGTTTACTGGTGACTGCTTCAATACAGAAGTGGAAGAGACATGTCATGATCTCCTATAGATAAGATGTTATCAGTAAAGGGAACCAATCCTCGAGCCCCAAAGAATCCTTGAGTGTACATGGCTTTGCCCGACAATTTAAACTTCCCTTCCCTTATGCAAGACCTAGTGGCCCCGGTGTCAACTAAAAAGGAACATTTTTTGTCCCGTATCGCCACCTGTATGCGTGGTTCCTCCGCAGTGTTAGGTGTAACCGATAGGATGGACACATCAAAGACATCTGTGGGCTGTCCTATTGTGGCTATAGTGACTGACCGCTCCCTGTGTAAGGGTTGTGGCCCAATATCGCCACTTTCCCCAGCTGTGTATGCTGTAGTTGTTCATTAGTTGTTGATACTGCATTGTCTTGTACTTGTGTGAGCTGTTGTGCCAGTTGCACTTGATGGTGTAGTGTTGCTATTGTCTGTTGCTGTTGGGGTGTGTTTGTTTGTACCTGTTGCTGTGGTGGTGTGTATGTTTGTATCTGTTGTTGTGGTGGTGGGTGTTGTAGTGGCGCTTGTTGTGGTAGGCATTGTTGTATACCTTGTTGTTGTCGAACCTGTTGTTCTCCAGTGTGGTCTTGTTCCCACCAGGCTGGTTGGGTAGGCCTCATCCTGCACGTGTGACACATGTGCCCTACCATCCCCAACATATTGGTGGTTCTCTGGCCTGCCATGGGAAACCCCCTGCATTGTCTTGGTAGCCTTGCTGTCCGTTTTGGTAGTTGCCCCCTGAAACCTCATTATTGTGCCTGTTGGCCATAGCCCCTCCCTCTCATCATACCACCCCTCCCCCTGTAGTTGTGAGAGTATCCATTTCCCATTTGCATGTATCCTCCTCATGTGTATGCCGTGTATGGTGGGGGCGGGGGCATCTGCTGTGTTATTACTTGTGCTGGCTGTTGTAGTTGTGCTACCTGTTGTGTTGTGTCTTGTGCACCTGTGACCTGTGTGGGGGCAGGTGTTATTAGTGCTCCTTCCATGGCATATTTGGATAACTTCTTTTGTACCAGTTTTGCCTCTTCGGCCTTCCTATCTTCCTCCTTTTGTTTCATCTTTTCCTGCCACAGCCTGCAGTGGTGTACTATAGTCAGTTGTATTTCCGGCCAGGCTTTAACTTCCATACCCACTATTTTCTTCAGCTGCCTTTGTACTTGCTCCGGGAGCCCTTGTATTAGTATATGGTAGAAAATTGGTAGTGTTTTATCCCACGGTTCCTGTGTTTCCAAGCGCCACTTCTCCTGAATCTCCTGGATGTAATCAACATGATCCTCATCCTCACGCATCTTGCTTGACGTTATTGCTCCTATGTCTGACGTGTCTGGGTAGTGAACCCTTAAAGCCTGCCACAGCGCATGTCTGCAATTTGCAAATGCCGCTCCATCATGTGACGTGTCTGTTACTGTGACCCCTGGGAAGCCCGCCCTTTTCCAGATGTCATCTGCAGCATCCCCCAGTATTGATATTAAGAGCCCCTTCACGTCCTCCACCGCTAGTTTTTGTGCCGCCATGTGTTTTTCCATCTCATATATCCACTTCCCTGCTCCTCCACTTAGCGATGGGAGTCTGCATTTAATATTCTCTTTATCGGCATGCTTCCAGGGAACATATTGTGGTCTGGCCCCTCCCCTTTCCAGAAGGGGCATTAGATTGTACCCCCTCATTTCCCCCCGTGCCCGTGGGGTAATGTTGGTGTATTCATCCTCACCCTCTGTGTCAGGTAATTCTTCAATCATATCAATAGTACAGTTGTCTGTTTTTCCATCCCCTCCATCCTTCCACCCTCTCCTGTTACCCTCTTCTCTTACCATGGGCATGCTCGCCCATTCTTCCTGCCTGCGTCCTGGGAGGTCTCTAAGTCTGTTGACATATGGGGTGTATGCAGGTGTGGGTGTCAGTGGGCGTGGTGCTAGAGGTCGTTTTGTTAGTGCGTGGCATTTGTACCAGTGTCTGTGGTACTAGTTGTGACGCTCTACTTGCTACCTCCTTTACCTTCTCCTTACCTTTCGTATCTTCCTCCCTTCTTTTGCATGACCATGGTGACTCGTGGTTGGTGCGTGTGATGTACAGTTTCTCTAAACTTTCCCCATTGCCATCTCCTCCGCTTTTCCCTGAACATTCTTCCTCCTCGCTACAAAATCCATCAGGAAAAGATAATCCCCAGTTCATGCGTTTTCCACCCACTGTCACCGTTTTTAGATCTATTAAGTCTGTTTCCTTGTGCTCTTCTCCTTTAACAGCTGCCCCTTGTGTTGACGTTGTGGCTACCTCCAAATCCTGGCATGTGTAGGTTCTTACACCGTGCTCCACCCTTCTATCTCCATTCTCCTTATCCATTTTCCCTATTATTTCACCACCTATTTCCTCCCTTTTCATTTTTAGTTCTTCCAACACCTCCGCACTTACCTTATCCTCTCTTCCTCTTCCCTCCTTTCCCATTTTTCCCATTCCCTTTTTAATAAGCTCTCGATTACTTTACCTTCTTCATATTTCCTGGCGCTTTCAGATAGTATTTTCTTTTTCCACAGTTCCATTTCCCTTTCTTTCTCTTCCGCCCTCCTTTTCATGTCTCGTTGCTCCGCTCTTGACACCCTTTCTGCTATTGCCTTCATCCGCTCTGCTTCCTCCTTCCTTTCTTCCATTCGTTCCTTCATCCTCTCCTGCTCGTCCCTATTCTCCTTTCTCTCCTCCTTCTTCCTTCCTCCTGTTTCTTGCTCGAACTGTCTAATCAGTGCACTTTGTGCGTCTCTTAATTCAGCCAACCTTTCCTCAACATTTTTTCCTCTGCCTGCGACAGTTGACCTTCTCTTGTCTTACCTCTGTCCCTGTCTGTGTGTCACCCATTTCATCCTTTGCCGTCCTTCTCACTATGTCCTCTTCTTCCCCTGTAAGTGTCCCTCGTAGTTTCAGGAGCACCTGTGCTGCTACCCATTCGTCTGGTCCTATGGTTGCGATGTGTTCCCCACTGTCTTTCCCCCTCTTCGTTCCTGCCTGTGTGTAATTTAATTTTGTCGTGCTGCTCTCCTCCTCCCCCCTCTGGTAGCTATCCGTAGGGGCATATGTTGGAGGGCAGTATGTGGGGTTGGAGTACCCCTCGGCGGCTGTCAGTTATTGTCTGTCGTCTTCTCTTAATTCCGTTACTGGGTACAACCCCCCTTCTTCCTTCTTCACTACCTTTGCCAAAGGCATATCGCCTGTCCCTTCCTTCTTCACCTTCTCTTCTGATACCTTACCCGATCCTTCCTTCTCCTTCTTCCTCTCGTCTGTGCATAGTGCGTTGCTGCTCGCCGTGCCCATGCTCTTTTCGTTGTCTTTCTATTCCTTCACTCCCTTCATCTCCTCGCTCCTTTTCTTCTCTGTTGCCCCTTCCATAGTAAACATTCCCATAGCCCCTGGCCTAGCTCCTTGGAACATCTTCCATAAGTTGAACACTTCTATATGGTGAGCTAATTTCTTTCCCTTGTACGTGTTGTGTATATATGTCAATAGCGAGTTTTGTGTGTATGAGTCAAAACTGCCATTAGGCGGCCATGCTGTCAGTATCTTGTTGTCTGTTCCTTGTGTCCAGTCGATACTGTACTTTATAATTTTCTCCTTGTAGGGTGATAGTGACATACAAATGTGTTGGAGGGGTGTAGTTAAACCGTTTCCCTCACCCCAGACCCTGACTCGTAATATGTGGCCATGTTACAGCTTTGTTTCCACAATATCAACCTTCTTTACCTGGCCCCGTAAAACTGGGGACTTCCGACCGTCCGCTAAAGGTAATACAATCGCAAAATATACAGTTCTCTTCCTTTGTTTGTCCCCCTTGATGTTACCTGTATGGCCCCCTATGGCCGTGGCGCACAGAGCCCCCTGCGGCTGCGTGCCCTGTGTGGCGTGCTTTTACAGCTGCCGCCCCACCTTTCCTTCTTCAAACCTCTCCCTCCCCTTTTCCAACCCCCTTGCTGAGCGTGACCGGCGTTCTCTGTGCGCGGCCCTCTCACCTCTTCCATCCCGTCATTCCCTTGTCCTATCTCCCGGCCACTTCTAGATCAACCCGAGATGGTCGCGGTGTCCTATACAAGCCCTACGGGTGACGTCACCAACTTCGGCAGACTAATACCGGTAAGAGAATTTTTCATGAGATCAGAACGCGTGCAATATGCTTAACCCCCCCTCTTTATCATCTTTAACCCCACAGCTGTCTTCCCACAATACCAATAGTGGAGAATGCAACAATCAATTAACTCATTACAATCGTAATGCGCACGCCGCGTCGCCTCGCGTGTGATACGCACCTTCTCCAGAGGAACTTAACCAGCCAATTGTCTTCCGCACATCGGACCAAAACTAGCTACCTCCTGCGGGAAAACGTCATCTACCCAAAGAGCTTCAACACTCAATCGGTAGGGATCCTCGTCTATTCATTGATCAAAAACGTCAATTCATAGGAAAGCCACACACCCCCTTTACAGGTGCCCGCGACCTGGACAAATCAGTGCCTTCGAACAACAACACATGGTACCTTTTGGCTCCACCCACCTTGCTCTGTGACGCGGTAGAAGACGACACTCGTGCCTGTCCCGCTACCGCTCACTCGTCTGTCAACACTTATTAATCAAATCTTTTGCAACACACTCTATAACACCTCCCGCCACCCTTACTACAATTCCTCCCCCCACCCGCACAACATTACATTGCTTGTTGGGTGTGCCATACTCACCAAGTTCTCTTGAGGCGGGGCCGCTCGACTGCGTGCACCCCTCCAAAGCGGCTCGCCACCTCCCCTCGTCTGGACCACGTCTGGACACTCGCCAACCGCGGGCGGGATACTTCTCAATCGGCTCCCGAGGGCCAATATCCGGATTGCACTGTCCGGTCTTCTCGCAGTTCCACGATGGTCCTGTAGTCCACAAAAGGGGGCAACGGCAGAGGGAGCCGCGCTGCCGGGTTTCCTCGCTGCAAGGGTCTTGGACTTGTGCTACTAGGCCAACGGACATCAAATGATCTCAGCAGTGCCTCCAACTTGTCGGGGTTATTCTCCCGGGGCCGGCAGAGCCGTCCGCGGACCTCTGTGCTGGGGAGGCCCCAACTCCTCCCGTGTCCCCAAAAGGAATATGAGAAACACACAAGAGGCAAGGCGGTTACTGCTGTTTATTATAATAACAGCAGGAATGGGTCTCGGCTAGTATACATCCGATGAGACTCTCGTTGTTAGTGGGGCTTGCAGGCCCTTTTTACAGCAGTATGACGCGCTACTCGCGTCACCTGGGAAAAATCGTCACAAACCTATCGCCACTCTGGATTGGGTCCCCGAGTGGTAGGGTTAGCATATGTCCCCTATGGGAAGAAATGTTAGTGGATAAGGATGGATCAGGTGGTACACTTGGCCTGTCTTTAGAATTGTTACAGGGGGAACCTTGGTGATTGGCTAAGAGTACTGGCGTCAGTAATAAGCCCCCCTGTATTCTGATTGGTTCTCCCGTGAGCCCCCAAGCCTGGGACCATCGTCGTTCCCAGCTCGCGGTGTACCTGTCATTAGCAACTATGCATTTGTGCGGACAACAGACAGGTCTGCTCATGGGCTTGTGAGCGGGTCTTTCCCATCGCTGTAGGTGTCCACCTTGCCGCTTCGTTGTTGCAACCTGTGTCCCAAACGTGGGACCCTGGCGACTGTCTCGTGAGCTTGGCACCTTGTCAGTTTGGCCTTGTCACGTGTGGAGAGACCGTAGCTGGAGCAGAATTATGAGTATTAGTTGTTGTATTTTGCCTCTGAGGGATTGGCACTTACAGGTGTAACCTTGGCGCTGGGCTCACGGCATGCAAGTTGCAACATTGTGGCCTTGGCTGTGAGCTCTCGTTGGAGGCTCTTTCTGCATGGTCAGCACTTGTACTCTTGTCGCTGAGAGGATTTTCATGGCGAGGCTCCTGTCTCGGACTCTTGCTTGCGGCCTACTCGGGCCTAGTTCATGGGTGGCGGTACATAATCCATAGTATGGAGGTTGCGGGGCGACAGAGTGTCACAAGCGGCACTGGATATACATGGTGGTGTCGTCATAGGGATGGGTGGCGGGGAAAAGCGTCAGCAAGCATGTACATGAGCTCTTCATGCGATTTCTGCAGAGCTGTAGAAGGCCTATGTAAAAATAACAACGATGCACGTCAGTGGGTGTCAGTTCCCTACGTCATAGCACTGAGCATGTTCTTCGTGTAGGTTGGTGTGAGAGTGACCAGTGTGCATGGTGGCACGTGTGTTCTTGTATGTTGGCTATGTCGTCATGGCATCTCTAATGATGTAGATACTTATGGCTGTTATTCTAGTCGAGCTGGTCCATGTTGCAGACGTCGGCTTGAGCCTGTCGCGCTTGTGGACACACTACTCTTATGTTTAGGTTTCTGAACCAGGGTATTTTGTCATCTGGTAGGTAAACAAACTCCTCTTGTGGGTGGTGTCTGGGTCGTGATCCCCTAGGCCATGGTCTGGATGATATTGGGGGAAGGGTGTTATCCCATTCTCCTACTTCACTCCATTGACTGTGAACGATTGGTGGACTCTAGGAGTTTGCCTGTGGAAAGAAATGTCACTTGTAAGACATGAGGTGTGGAGATTTGCTCATGGACAAACTACCTTTCACCCGTGGGGGCTAATGGATTGTGGGCATTGTCCCTTTGCAAAATTCTCATTGTTGGACATTGGACCTCTACGAAATATAGATCCTGCTCAAGGACAAACCGGTAATTCATCTGTCAAAAGTCAGAACCTCAGCATAGCCATAGCTGACTTAACAGTTGCTTCACTGCTGGTGTTGTCTGACCTAGGTGTGACCTTTAACACAATAGACGTGTTCTTCTATCTAGTTAGAGGTTGATCGCATGGGTGCAGACACACTTACATCTTTTCCATCTTTTCTGGATCAACATCTTCCTGGGTTATAATGTTTTATTTGCAGGCCTCCTCTTGTGGAGTACCCCAAGGATCCCTACTCTCCTGTTTTAATTAATATATACATATGCTTTCTCCTGCACCACAGTAGCTCTTTCGATGCAGCCTGCCTTTCTTCTGTGGATGACAACCAGATGCATCTGGATATGAATGGTTGGCTAGACAAGATAGGTGAATTTTGTAACTGATACACAGCATTGAGAGAACATAGACAGGTTAACTGGTCGCAGTTAAGCAACCATCAACAGATGCCCACTTCGGGATTTATTTCTGGATAATATCCAGGTCAAGAATAAAGTGATAAAACATTCAGGTCATTCTTGATGCATAGAGGACTATGCTGCCTGTGTCTAATCAGTGAAATCATTCATTCATTTTGTCGCTCCAATTAAACAATCTGCTGCATAATCTGTTAGGACACATTTTGTGGCATTCTTTGGAAGTTTTACTTAAGTCGCACCTTATGGTAGGACTGAAGAAGACTCACTCTTAGGTGTACAGGGCTCCAATTCCTAGGTTTGGGCTGAACTACCCAAAAGGTTTTGTAGCAATGGACGATCAGTCATGCTTGGTCTAGGAGGAAGAAGGGCTTTAGGTAAGTACAAAGAACTCCAGGCACACCTATAGTCAAGGATACACGTGTACATTGTAGTTTTATACAAATATGGTTATTTATTATAAATACTAAGGCTTCTAGCACAATATTAGAATCACAGGTAAGTAAACGTATTCACATTTATGCAGTAAGACATTTAAGCACTACTCAAGGCAATGGCAAACTTGAGATGAAAACAGGTAAGTAGTCAAAGTAGCAAATCAGTTCTTTAACCAACATTAAGGTAATGCAGCAAGGATGCTGGTAAGTAATTTTTAGGCAGCCTGTACTTTATTAAGCCCAGCCCTATCTGGAGATGAGTCTCAAAGTCAGTCGGGATGTTGTGTGACCAGGGCCCTTAGGTGGCAGAACAAAGAAAGACAGACGCTATCAAAGTTGTCAAAATAGCAGGAATCTTAAAGGTTGCAAGTAAGTAAAATGTTTAGTTAAAAAATGGTTCAGGGATGTCCGGGAGACCCCCTGAAGGATTGTAACCTAAAGGACCGCTGTCCATCGGCCTGAAAGAACACAGTTGGGTTGTCCACCCCAATGTGTATCAGAAAACTCAGGATGAGTTAGATTTAACACAGCAAGCACCCAGGTGAGTGCCTTGGAGCGGGACAGGTAATTTCATGAAGAAAGAAGACAATGTCACTGGCGAGTCCCCAAGTGAGGTGACAGCAGCCCCTGTTAGATTCTTGGCCTAGAGACTGAAGAAGGAACATTTGGCAGGAGCCGACGTCCGCTTCTTTGGATGGGACGTCCAGTAGACAGTCTTCACAATACTGGCTCATTGGGACTCATACTGGCTCATTGGGACTCGACACAGACTTTGGTTTAGCAACAGTTGTCCCAAGACAGGCTTCTTTCTGTGTCCTGGTCCCCGACTTGGAAGGGGAGATGTCTCAGAGCGGGAAAGAGTCACTGTAGATCCAGCAGGATGCCCATGAAGTTCCAGCTGGATCCATGCTTTAGGAGCTGATGCACAGCAAATTGGTCCAGTTCCCAGGGTATTGGGGAATTGCAACCAAGGACGGTTGCAGCTCCTCGAGGGACAGCTCAAAATGCAGGTTGTCTAGAGACTGGTTAGGCCCACCAGTCTAGGGGAGGAAGCTCCTAGTCTGGATCTTCCCTGTCGATCAGAAGAGGAGGTTGGAGCAGCAGTGTGCACTCAGCAGTGACTGGCGGTTGCTGGAGGTGGCTGCAGGCGTCGTCCTTCTTCCTTGGATTCTTCAGTACATGGGTCGACTCTCTCATTCTGCACCAGGACCATCGCCTTTATGCAGGTAACCAGCCAATCAGCAGTCATGTCACATTCAAGCAGACCCAGTGGAGGATAAAGACCTGCAGAGTTTCTGTGCGCTCCCAGCTTCCTGTCCTCTCAGACACGCTGGTGCCTTTGGGTGTGGTTATCACAAGAAAAATAAAAAGGGCAGCTCAAAGTGCTCCGTGCAACACTGCACAGAAAGTTCTGTGTGCTGCAGTAATACATTGAAGATGCCTTAAAATGTGGAGGACAGCATTACTTCAAAAAGATGCAACAAAAAGGGTTGAAAAAGGTTCCCTGAGGTAGAGTAAAAGAGTGAGTGAGGAAAAAGGTTCCCACTCACTTACGTAAACTGATCTAAAATCCAAGAGTTAAGCAAAAAGTTCTGGCGGACTCACAAGTGGGGAAAATATTGCACAAAAATGAAATTCTACCTATCAAGGGGCACTCACCAACTCCTGTTTGTAATACAGCAGCACCTTTTATGCAGGAAATGCCAAGGGCCTCTTGGAATGGTTGCAAATTGCTCTGAATTCTGTAATGGGACCTGTAGGTGGGATCGGAAGAAGGGCTTGTGCTTCCTCCCTTTGAAGGTCACACTGGGACATTTTTATAACCCACAATTACTTTATCCTGGAATTCCTATTGTATACATCTATTTATGGTAAATCCCCCATCTATTTGAAAAGCGATCTCCTTCTATACCCTCACATCTGGTTTGCAAGGCCTGATATCGATATCCTCTTGGAGGAAATCTAATTTGGTGCCTAGAGGCTTTTGAGTGCAGTCCCCTCAGTTACGGGATAGACTCCTGGTGGATTTGAGGCTGGATATGAACTAAAAATAAAATAAACTAGACCAGGACAGTATGGTGCTATGGGAGTTGATGGGTGCCTCGAGTAGGTTAGGTCTGCGTGAGGGTGCCTTGTAAATGGAAGTATTTCATTAATCTTTTCACATAGTTTTTTATTAGCATTTTTCAAACAAGTAAAGTTTTCCCAACTCCCCCCTCCCTGGTTCCCATCTTTTCCCCCTTACCCTGCCCCTTCCCACCGAAATACTCAATTTCTTCGGTGTTAAATCGTCCACACTCCACATATTATTCTTTCACCTTCCTCCTACGCAGGTTTTTGTCCCTCCCCCTCTTTGCTTCCCAGTGGTTGAACCCTTTTATTAACTCAATCCCACGAGTTTGATCTTCCTAGGGCACCACAAGCCTCTGGAGTCCTTCCTTAAGAATGTTATCACCAGGTCCCAGTGTGCAAGAAAGCCCCCAGAGTCTCCTTGAAAGCGAGTAAGACACCCACTCCAATGCAGCAAAGTGCCAGACCTTACCCACGCATTTGTGTTCCCTCGGCAGTTCTTTTTTCTCCAGTTTTGTGCAATGACCAATGCCCCTGCCATTATCAATATTACATACAACTTTCCCTGTGCTTTCAATGCTAAATCCCAGAGTTTTCCTCTTACCCCGAAGATAGCCAAACCTCTATTTCCCCTTCTTTTCAACCCCAAGATGTCCTCAATGGCCCCTTCTATATTGTCTCAAAACCGTGTAGTGTGTGGACACTCCCACTAAATGTGCTCCCACGTCCCTAGCACCCCACATTCCCTCCAACATTCCTGGGATACCCTCGGAAAACACTTGTGGAGTCGCACCGGGGTGAGGTGCCACTGGAACATTAACTTCACCCATATCTCTTGCACTTGGATTGACCTTGTGAGTTTAGGGAAATGTGCCCATAGCTGAGCCCCATTCCTTCTCATCAATCGGTGCCCCAATTGAAGCTTCCCATTGCTTCATATAACGTCTGTGGCTTTCCGCCTCATTCTGTTTGATGTATTTGTAAATTGGTCCCACGAAATATTGGTCTCCGGAGTCCGATATAAGCAGTTTTTCTAAGGATACTAGGGGTCTAGTTGCCGCTTCTTTAATAGTTGGGTGTAGCACCCAGTGCCTTAATTGTACATAATGAAATCTCTCCCCCTCCGTCACTGAGAAATCTAGTTTACACTGATTAAAGGACTTAATCTCCCCATACTCAAGCATATCCCCATAGTTTAAGACATCCGCCCCTTTCCCCCCTCATTAAATGTAGACCCACTCACTCCAGGGGAGAATTGCGGATTATAAGATATTGGGGTGAATGGCAATGTTGTGAATCCTGCTCTATTTACTACTTCATCACAATAATCTCCCACTAGGGCCCCAATCTTGCTGTAGTACATGTTACCTGGTCTATCCCTTTTGGGTTTCCACAGCATCGCCTCAAGGTGACCCCCACACTATGGTGTTGTCCATATGTCTCCAGACCTTCTGCCTGTCATCTTTTACCCAGTCCCTAGGCACCCTTGTCTGTGCCGCAAAATTATATGCCCTGGCATCTGGCTCTCCCATCCCACCACTATTTCTTGGCAT